>NC_140127.1:66317621-66855121 GCF_964035555.1 Netta rufina | reverse complement strand
TACAGATTTTTAAAATTCGTCTTAGTAGACATATCAAAAAGGAAAACTTGTATGTAGGAATACTTTAAAGTATTCCCACAACAAACCAGCATCTATGCCTACTACACTATGCCTACTATTTCTGAGTTGGAATAAGTCTCTTTTTAGTCCACTCTTGATTCCAGAGGTGCCCACAAAACTTCAATGACCGTTACAAAGTCAAAGGAAATATTTAATTGTCACTTCATTATTTTTTCTTTTTTTCTTTTTCTAAACTGAAAATGAGATGAAGATACACATAACCAAACATGGTTAATTCAGAATAATATACTTGTGCTTAATAAAACAATTACAAGTATGCTGGGAAAGAAAAGTTCCAGAAAAATAAATTGTTTTTTATCCCTGTGGACTAAAATAACAACAAATCTAAGAGAACACTGTGTATTTTATCCTCAATTGAACTTGATTTTGACAGTACCATGTAGCAGTCTGGTCATAGATACTCGAAACTTGCCATTTTATGTGAGGAAATGGCTGCCATATATCTTTCTACAGTATAGTTTTGAGGTTTTATGCATATACTTTTAAGGATAAGCAAAAGATGGGATGTTGAGTCCAGTCCTTGGTCTTGTTCTGCTTCTGCTGTTCTTCACAGTAAAAGGCAAGAAAAGATGAAAAGAAAATAATTATTTTAACTAGACAATCAAGAAGCAGGCAGAAAATATAATTAATACTACTACTACTAATACTAATAATAAATAATAATAATAAGCTTTGTTTCAACCACCTAAAAGTTAGGTGTTTCATTTCATTTAATGTCATTGTTCTCTACAGTGACCTTTGGAGCAGTGTTCATCAATGCCAAGTAGGCAATGGAGAGAAGGAAAATGGGTCATCTTTCTGCAGATACCCCACTTTCCCATCTGCTCAGAAAAAAAGCCAATGTACCAGACTAGACACATGATTTCTGGCTTGGTCCTGCCCTGAAAAACTGCTACCAAAAAGTTCTCACTTGGTCTGAATGTCTTGATGGTTACAGGTTCAGGAGATATGCAAATGCAAAGGACGCACTCCATATCTTAGACACCAACTACAGCAGATGCTGGATGTGTTCCTCTCTTGCTAAATGTAAGAGGATGGCTTCTTAGGCCTGACCAAGCTTGGATGACCTGTTGGGCTGACAAGGGGATTGAAGCTCCAAGCAAGGAGCAAGGCAGGGTCAGGTGAGCTCTGCAAGAGGTGGAGAGAGGGCACACAATGTTTCAGCAGCTCTGAGGTATGCGACAGAGTGTGTTACCTGCTGACAGCTCTGGAGCACAGTGTTGCAAAAAGATCCCGAGCTGCTGCTGCAAAAGGGTGCCAAAAGAAAAAGCATTCTGGCATGGCTCCAGCTACTTCTCTGCTGTTTTCCCTGCTGATTTGAGCAGACAATGAGGCAGCAGATGAGAATGAGGAAAAGCCTTCTTAGCTCATCGGGTTTTCCTCTTTGACAAGGTAGAGATATTCCCCGTTTCCTGCATGGGGACAGTCAGCTCTGGAAGGAAGTACAGTTTCAGATCGCCTGGAGTGAAATTCCCACATTCCCCTCATGCACCTCAACATCACAGTTGACACGAAGAAGAAATGTTGATATTTACAAAAAAAAAAAAAAAAGTTGTTCTGGATTACGAAGGATGTAGCTGCCAACCCCCCACCCCAACTTGCCAAATGTTCTCCCTTACTGCACAGCAGCCCCATTTGAGCACAAGCCTTGTTTGCTTATTTATTAAGTACATATGTTTTATGGAGTCTATGATCTGCAGAAAACATTCCAGCATTTGGACCCAAGGGCAAAATCTCTCTTTCAAATCTGCACAGCCGATCTTTATGTTGATATTTTGCTCTTCCTAGGGGATTTCCGTGCAGTGAGGGAAAGAGAAATATCAGAACTCAATTCCACCAGGTGTATCTGAAAGGAAAAGCTTGCTTCATTGTCCTCCTCCTTGAGTCCCTCAGAAAAAAAAAAAAAAAAAAAGCAGAAAGTAAAATGTCATAGAAGAGATGACGGTTGATATTACTGATATTTAATAAATGGGATATTTTGAACTAAATCTGATGGCTTTTTGTAATAAAATGTTGGTTTCATCAACATTAGTAGGACTTCATATCTCTACAAAGGAATGGAGATATTTGTCTCACACTCAACTTAAGTGTTTTCTGTGAGAAAGAGCAACATTTTAGAAAAGGCTTCCTTTCCACTCTTTAGATGTGTGTGATCTTGGATCACCCCTCTAGTTTCTCTTCCTTCTTTTTTCAGCAAGAGTAGTCATTTCCAATAAGGTTCATGAAGGCTTTCTGCTTTTGAAGGTCCCAAATGGCTTAAATCACTCCTAGCACAAATGCACTCTCTATTGTGGAAACTGAAACCTGCCACACCATAAGGTGATCTGTATATTAGAACCAGATATCCCTTCACATCTGCATTTCCAAGCAGCAATGTGGTATGTTTTGAGTTAGCCTACTTTTAGAGAGTGGCTCATCAGATAGAGATATAGCTATAAATACTGCTAAAGGGATGGTGCTTGCCAGGCTTTTGCAGGGCTGCTGGCTCGGGAGAAGATGACATGTAGGCAAGGGGTACACTCCTTTGCAAAACACACATCACAGCCTACCAAATTGCCATACCTGCATGCATGATGACAGGGCACATTTTCTTCCTATTAGTTTGTACTAACATTATTTTTCCTACTGCTTAACAGTGTTTGGGGTGCTTTCGGTTGGATTTGTGCTCACCTGATCCTTTAGTCCTGAGAGCAATTGTCATGGCATGGCTTGGATCTGCACACTACGTCCTCCTCCAAAACAGAGTGGTCTGATACTCATCATGAATAGTCCCTGCCCTTTATTTTCCTTGTGAGTGTCCTGAGGTAGTCTGAATGAGAGCTGGTGGACCAAAATATGCTAGGGAGCAAGCTGTGTGAAAACAAGCCTGTGCAATGATCCATTTTAGCTTGCTAACATACACAGAGCCATATGGAGCATTTGAGCTAGACAAGAGAAGACCATGTCAGGTGTGACCTGGAGCTGAGAAGCCGGCTGAAGAGAGTGGCCCCATCTCCCATTGAGTGCTTACCCTTACAATATTTGGTTAACTGCATCTGTACCATGGCATATACTGTCATGACATGGCAAGAAAACCTCTCCAAGGCCACGCAGCTGGAAGACACAGGGAATGATTCACCTGACTTTACACGACAGTTACCCCCTGAATGAACAGAAAATGTTGAGTAGACATGTACTGGCTTTAAGGGGAGCATAGGATGTAAACGCTAGTCATAGATGTCTCTGCTTAGTTTGATGAATCCCCCCAAGTGAGAGGAGAACCTTGCATGACAGGAGGCTATAAAAGGGGCACTGGCACCTCCTCCTGGTCAGTCAGCTGGACATGTACCCCTGCCACTCACCACGAGGGTGCACCTTCAGCTCTCCTTGCCCATCCTTCCAGTACCTTTAAAACAAGATTTACCATTTAAAACAAGACATTATCTTTCTCTGGGTAAAATGTGGATTTACAAAGTGTGATATGAAAATGTTCCTGCTGCAAGTCCACTTACCACTCCAATTTCAGATAACTGCAGTGTAGATTTTGTTATTCATAGCCAGAGGCCTGTGTAAATTTCTAGGTTGACTTCTCATGTCCTCACAAGGGTAGAATGTGGGCCACAATGTTCAGGTTTCATGAAGAATTACTGTGGGAACTGACTCGCACCCACCTAACACAACTCGAGGATTTTGCAAAGTCAAAGGGGAATCTTATGAGAAGGAGCTGATACGGCTGGGTTTCCTGCTGAGCTCCGCTGAGATCCTGGGGAAGATAGCACATCTCAGTGTGCTTGCCGAGAGAAAGCAAACAGAGCTTTACCACTGAGTTCACTCAGTGTTTGACCCAGCCTTCCTACCGCTTCAGGGTTTTCTAGGACTAATCAGACTTGATAACAAAATAATTCAGAACAAGAAAGTGAATGCATTTGGGGTTTCCATGGATTTACATTAGGATCTGTGCTCACTACAATATTAATTTTGACTAGGTCCAGTCCTTTCTAAAGACATTTCAACACTACTTTCATGCTATGTGAAAATGTAATTTTTGTATACCATAATAAACAAATTCATATGCATGTAACTGTATATATCTCCAGATATGTATCTCCACATATGCTGGAACATTGCAAAACCATTTATAATACATCACAGAACCATTTGAAAACTGCCTTCATCCCCAGATTTTAATGACTCACATAAACTCCAACTACTCATTGATTTCTGTAAAGATTATTTCTAAGCTGATTCAAAAATTCATGGGCATACTTATGTACACATATATCATGGATGATAGGGGTATTTTAGATAGAGGTGGGTAGGAAGAACTATATGCCTCATTCAAATATGATTTGCCAATATATATTTTTCACATGCCAATAAAAAATATTTTTCTTGGTGTAACAGCAGGTTTAGAGATAGGTATTGTTGTCCTCTAGTAGGATAAATGGATTACAAGTCAATGGAAAATAGATATTTTCTGCTTCCTGTCTATGCACTCTTGCTTCTTATTAATATAGTTCACAAATATGGGTGATTTTATACAGAATAAGGCTCCATCATGATTTTCACAAGTTTTCTTAAATCTCTGCCTTAGAATATACACAGTTTGAATCATTTTATTAGCAAAGTGTAAAAGCTAGTATAATGTTTAATCTTATGTTAGCAGTGGTTGGGGGCTAACTTTGATCTATGCATCAATTTTCTTTTTACACAACTGTAAAAATACAAAGAATGTTTTGTACCATACAGTTCTTAATACCTTCTTTGATTGAATTTGGCTCCTTCCTGGAATTAATCTAAAACTTCTGAGTCAATCAGGAGTCAATCAGATTTAAGAAGGTAGGAATTTTTGCTGAATTTATAGAGCTCTAAAAGTTGTTGAAGTTTGATCTAAGAATCCAGTGTATCAACACATGGGGGACATTCATTGCAGTCCTTGACAGTGGTTTAATACTGCACTAAAATCACACAAGATTGGATGAAGATAGGTGAATAACATTTTCATTAAATCTTGCTTTAGAATCCTGAACTTCAAACTCTGGTACAAAATCTGTTTCAAACTTCAGGTAAATACAAACCACAGGTAAAGGCTACCTTGTCAATTAAAAAAAAAAAAATCTTAATATTCTTACATTACATAACACACATGCACAAAAATTATTTCAAAATAAAAACAGTTGCATTCTGTTGTGACAGTGCAGTGTTTTTCCCCTTAATCTTTTCTTTTAGGCAACGCCAAAAGTCATGTGTAGTGTTTCATTTCAGGAGACCTTCATTTTCTGGGGGAAAATAATGCCAAAAGTTTTAGGATAATAGGTTAATGCCCAATGGCTCTGAAAAGTCACTTTTTTTTTTTTTTTTTTTTTTTTTTTTTTTACTGTGTCTCTGTATTTTCCAACTTGATTGTTAACAGAACAAAATATCCATGGTTAGGTCTGGTAAGGATCTCTTTCCATAATGTTCTTTTGTCTGTATAACAATAATAAAAGCTTTATTGGCACCTATTTCACATGACCTCCATAATTCTCCTGTGGCTGACCCTAACCAGTACCAATAAAACCATGCATTCTCTCACTGTACATACCAAAAGAAGTCATTTTAAAATTGTGTAATGAAATCGATGCCAAAGACCTTTCTGGAAAAGTCACTTTAAAGCAGGACTGTATTATAAATGTTAACTCTTTTCAATAGGGACTACTTTTTTTTTTTTTTTTACATCACATAATTTGCTGATTTTCTCCCTTTCTCCTAACCTCTATTCAAATAATGAATAACTATTTCAGTTATTACATGGAATAGATATTCCCCCAAATCATTCTCGAATTGTTTTCTTCATTTGTTTATCCACCTACACAAGGATATTCCCCTGCTTGATCATTTATCATGGGTTAAAATTTCCTTCACTTAGAAAGGAAACAGCACTTAAGTCATGCGATTAATGCTCCCAATTGCATGCCATCTATAACGAACAATAAATGGGCAACACAGACAGTCAGGACATTCTACGGACTGGAAGTTTCCACCCAAAGCACTTAGTGACTATCTGTGAATAATGAATACATTCATGGGAATCAGCATGGGTTGTGCAGCATTCTTGAAAGGGGAAAAGTCCTCTTCCAGTGTCACTGGCAGTGAAGAATTAAGTAGGGATTGGTTTATAGTTAACAAGTTACTGGAGAGAAAAATAAATAAATAAATAAATAAATAAATAAATAAATAAATAAATAAATACCAGTTTCCCTGTTTGCCCATCTTTGGGCATCCCTTAAAATGTACTTCGCATTAAGGGAAAGCCCCAAAGTGTCGCTGCGTTAAGTGCTATTTGACTCGCATTTGAAAGTTTTTAGTACTCTAAGAGTTCTCAGGCTTGCATGTGCCTATAGCTTGGGGCTACGAAAGGCTCCGGCCAGAGCCCCCTGGGGCTTCTGCAAGGCAGGATTGGGTCCCCCGGCTGGGCAGTGGCTGGTGGTCTACCTGCAGCAAAAGGGGGTCCCACTCTTCCAGCCGGCGAGGCCCCCTGAAATGGAGCATCCTCGGGAGATGCTCCCGGGATCCTCACCCCGATGGAGCTCTCCTGGCCGGGACACCCCCTCGGGGATTCCCCATCCGCTCGGCCCGGCCCGGGCCGAGGAGCTGCGAGCCCAGCTCCCGGGGTCCCACTCTGCACTCGCGGATTTCGGAGGGCGGCGGAGCCGGAGCGGGGACCCAGCGAGTTCCCTGCGGAGACAGGAGCAGCCCCGGGGAGAGGCTGTGGGGACCCCCGGGCACTCAGCATCCCCGCATCCCCAGCGCTCACGGGGAAGAAGAGAAGGAAGAGGAGGAAAATGTTACTCAGAGGCCGGTAAACCAGCTGCTGGTCCATCGTTTTATTTTACGATCCTTTTCAAAGCAGACATCCAAACATTTCCACCACTATTTGTGCTCTTCCAAAGGAACGCTGGACCCGAAAAAAGTTCCTTCCGAGTGTTTCCCTTGGCGTTTTTGACGGCTCCCGTCAGTTTACTGAAGATGTGAATACGGTCTTTTATTAGCTTTATTTTTATAGTTCAAGCGAACCTCTCTGAAAACTATTTTTTAATATTTATATGTATATACATACATGCATATATATCAACCAGAGACAGATGTTGGCCAAGGAATTCCTTATCTGCGGCGCTGCCTCTGAGCTGTGAGGAGGGCAAGAGGAACCCAGGGATCTGCTCAGAGCCTCTTTTCTGGCACGGGGCAAGGAGAACCAATCCCCCCTTCCCCAAAAAACCCTTCTGCCCGCAGCGCTGGGGGGTTAAACGCCTCCTGCAGAGATCTCGGCTGCAAAACCCGCGGGCCCTTAAAAGCAGAGAGGAGCAGAGGTTAGGTAGCGAGCGCTAAAGCCTGTCTTTCATTTCGCTTCTATTTTACGACATATCGAGGCAGTGCCGGTGGGGGGAGAGCTAGGGGAGACATCAAACACAGGCAGAGTAATTGCATTCACATTGCAGGCAGGCCCGCTCCACTTCGGGGACCGGCATCGCCTTGCTGCGCCTCTCTGGAGGCACTTGTCACACCTATTTGCACGCTTTCGGCCCCAAACGGAGCCCTTCTCCTGCTGGTCCGTCCGTGTCCCCCGTGTCCCCCCACCACCCCAGGAACCCGAACCCAAGCCCCCACTTCTGCCTGCCCTATGCTTTGCGAGCACGTCGAGCAAGCGCTGCCGGCGGCTCGGGCGCCGTTGGAGGTGAAGAAGGGACAAGGTGAAGAGGGACGGCCCCGACCCCACACAGTTGCTCACTGCCGGCAGCCCAGCCAGCACTGAGGAACGGAAACTGGGAACCAGCACCAGGCTGCTCAGCGGGAGAGACCCCACCCCAGAGCCCCAAAACCCCACTGCAGAGCCCCGCGACCCCATTGTAGAGCCCCGCGACCCCACCGCTGTCCCGAGATGCTTTGAGTCAGGGGAGAGAAGCAGAGCCAGGGGGTGGGAAATGAACCCCCCCACACACACGACGGGCAATGCCCTGGGCTCAGGGGACATCCCCCGTACCCCGTTACCTAGGGGGCTGCACCGAAAGGAGTCGGACATGCCATGGACTCCGCCGCTAGGTGCCAGCCGCCTCCGGGGGTCGCCGGTCCCTGCAGACGGGCAGCCGAGATAGGAGCAAGGCCTGCCCGGCCCAAGGGGTCCCTCTGAGAATAAATGACGAAAATTCCATCGCTGGATGCTTTTCTTGCGCTCTACATAGAGCCCTGCATGGTGGCTGCAGTGAGACATCCAGTAAACATAACCGTGTATTTTGTTTGTTTGTTTGTTTGTTTTGTTTGTTTTTTCTTCCTTCTTGTCATCATAATAAGCAAAAAGAGTACTCAGCACAAAGTTTCAGCAGTCGTGCTGCTAGAGCTATGCAAAAGGTACACAAATATATCAGCAAGCCTAAAAATTACACCACACACAAACACGTCTGTGCAAGTGTTGTGTTTGCAGGTATAGAGTTGTATACATAATGATTTTGTGTTTCGGGAATATGTCTGAATAAAGATGACTTTTCACAAACACAGTTCAGGATTATTGCACGCTAGAAGTTATACATTGTGCTTTTTAGCACAATGAAAGGAAAAAAAAAAAAAAAAGCCAGAGTGAATTAATTCTTATTGATTTTATTATACTTTTTCTAAGTGGAAAGCAAACAATATTACAAAAGTTACATGACTACACTGTAGGAACACTTTAAAAAATACAGGCAGGGGCTACATGCATATTGTTTGCACATTGAATATAAAATATATAGAAGTAACCGGGGTCCACATTCTTCTTTTTATTCCGGAAAGCACACATATATTTTCTGAGTCTGCCAGTGCAACAGAGCAGACGGTTTATAGATGCGTAAGACATATTGGTCAGACTCATATTTCCTATCTAGTAAAACGCACCACGATGGACAAAGCATAAAAGAAATGTTCACTAGCATCACTCCTGTGCAACAAGAGATAAATGTACTTTCGCCTGGTTTACAGTTTGTTGGTCATCAGTCTCTGCTCAGGTAGTACTGAAACCCGAACATGTCCCTGTACATTCCTGCTTTTCCAGAGTTCACTTCAGAGTTCTGATAGCTTTTTTTTTTTTTTTTTGAGTTTTTGGAAATTGAAAGTTTTTTCTCCTTTCTCTTTCCTTCCTTCCTTCCTTCCTTCCTTCCTTCCTTCCTTCCTTCCTTCCTTCCTTCCTTCCTTCCTTCCTTCCTTCCTTCCTTCCTTCCTTCCTTCCTTCTCTCTTTCTTTTTCTTTTTCCCTCATTTCTTTCTCTTTTTCTTTTTCCCTCATTTCTTTCTTTCTTTCTTTCTTTCTTTCTTTCTTTCTTTCTTTCTTTCTTTCTTTCTTTCTTTCTTTCTTTCTTTCTTTCTTTCTTTCTTTCTTTCTTTCTTTCTTTCTTTCTTTCTTTCTTTCTTTCTTTCTTTCTTTCTTTCTTTCTTTCTTTCTTTCTTTCTTTCTTTCTTTCTTTCTCTCCCCCCCTCCCCATTTTGCCCCTTTCTCCACCTCCCTAGACAGCCCCGACAGCCGGTTCCCCCCAGGGGCCGGCTCTGGCTGCTCCCCGTCTCGTCGCTGCGGCGGCCAGGTGGCAGCAGGCAGTGCCCGACTGCTCCGCTCCCTAAATCGAGCACGGGAAGGGGTGCCCAGGGGTACTGCAAAGGGGAACAAGGAGGGAAATCCCGCCGGAGGAGGTAGAGTGGAGCCAGGGAACTGGTGAGCATTGCCTCTGAGTCGTGCTTTTAATCCGCTCAAGCAGTACTCCCAGAAGCAGAGGGCAGTGAGTTGAATATGTAGTTTTCAGGGCATTTGTATACTCACCCAAACCTTCCCGGTCTCCGACGTGCATTTCGGATCGACAGACTTGTCCCACTTGGTCTCCAGGAAAAAGGCAGCGAGTCACTGTCCTGCCCTGGAGCTCTGCGGGGATGCTGGGGGTCCCTGTCCCGAGCGGGGCACATCCGAAAGGCTCGGCAAAAGGAGACAAGCAGGGGGTGGCTTTACGGCTTCACATGAAGTGGGATTATAATAGCAGCAAGAATCACAAAATCGAAGTGCAGAGAGAGAACGCCGGGAGCGATGGGCTCGGGAGCTGGCAGTGGGCGCGCCCTGGGCAGTGGGAGACGGGGATGGAGAACTGTCTTCCTTCTCATAAACTACCGCCTAAATCTAGAGACGTAATATGCATATATACACATACATATACATGTGCATACAGGATAAGAGTATAGACGTACATACATATAAATATTCATATAAAATAAGTGTATCGACATAATACACTTATATATAAACATACATATAAAAGTGTATATATTATAATATATATATATATACATAAAGGGAATATTTATATATAGAAAGAGAAAGGTTGAATGGCACTAACCGTGCTATGAAGAGCAAGGCGGACTCGGGAGATGAAGGCCGCCCGCCCTCCAATGCCGCCGGCCTCTTGGCCACTTGGGCACCCTGGGGGCAGACGCTCCCTGGGTTCTCCCCGATCCCAGTGCTCCGTATGGGGGTCCAGGACAGGGGGATCCTGCCTGCTCCGCCAGGAGCCCACGGCGGTGGCTGCAGGGCCACATCTCCTCCATCCATCCATCCATCCATCCATCCATCCCCGCCGCCGCAGACATGAAAGCTCAGCGGCCGCCGCACTCCAAAGGGGGGGGAGGGGGGCTAATTATTATTAATGATATTAATATAACCGCAGTGCCTGCAGAGCCGATTGGCTGCGTGGGCTGCCCTCCGAGCCCGCTGCATCCAATGGCAAGGCAAAGACGTGCGGTGGCCAAACCTCCCCCCGGCTGTTCCCCGTGCGCCAGGGCCGGCCCTGCCGCTCCCCCGCTCCGGGATTTGCTCCCTAATTGACCTAAATAAGCAGCTCGTGAGTAGCAGCCCCGGGGCGGCGCACGCACACGCGGGCACACACACACACACACACACCCGCACACCCAAACGCACCCGCACAGGCAGAGCCCGGCCCCGGCCCCGCCGAGCTCCGCGCCAGCCATCGCCCTGCGCGCCCCCGCGGAGATCCCATTTGCCTCCGCGCTCCTCCAATCGCAGGATCCCCCCCCTCGCCGTGCACGGCGTTTAACTCGCATGACATTTTTATTTCGTTATTATCGTTTTCGCGCAGAATCTGGCGCCTCCGATGGGTTGTCGGCTTGTTTTTTTTTTTTTTTTTTTTTTTTTTCTCCTTCCCCGTTCCCTTCCCCTCCTCCCCCTTCCCCCTCCCCTCCTAGCTCGCAGGAAATGATGGCAAACCGCGATCTGAAATGATTACTCCGGAAAAAAAACCTTTTATACCAGGAGAGCATCCACGGGGCTAAGCAGAGGCAGGAGGCGGCGGCGGGGCAGCGGGGAGCCGAGAAGCCAGCCTCCCGCGGAGCCGGGGACACCCCCCCCCCCGTCCCCGTCCCCGTCTCCTTCCCCGTCCCTCCCTCAGCTCCTCTCCGACGATGCCGGACGAAGCGACGGAAAACTCGGGCTCCACCTCCGCCCGCGTCTCGTCCTTCTTCATCGAGGACCTGCTGGGCACCGAGGGCGCTGCGGGCGGCGGGGCGAGGAGGGCGACTGCGGGCGGAGGTGGCCGCGGGGCTCCGCGCTCCCCGCTGCGCCTCGGAGCCTCGGGCTGCCCGCTCCGCGACGCCGCCGTCGGCTGGTACCGCCGGGCGCACGCCGCCTTCCTGGGCTGCGCCAGCCCCGACAGTAAGTCACTTTTCCCTGCTAACCCCTTCCCACCGGGCCCTGATGGGTTTGGGGTAGCCGCTTTCCAAGGCGGGCCGGTGCCGCCGCGGTCCCCGGTGAAATGGGAGAGGGGTGTGCCGCAGGGGAGCCCCTCGCAGCCTTCTCGCCCTGCATCTCTCCGGGTTCGGGCTTCTGGTGTAAATTTCCGGAAATGTTCGCAGTGTGGCAGGCACCTGGAGCCTTCTCCCCGCCTGCTTCTTGCCCCAAAATGTAAACAGTTGGGGTTGTTTGCTCGCTTGGATTTCTCTCTCTCTCTCTTTTTTTTTTTTTTTTTTCCCCTACACTTTTTTTCATTTTATTTTTTTTTCCTAAGAGGGATGTCTAGCTGTTTCAGACTCCCCTGAAAGCCGGGGCCACGGTCTCTAGCAGAGCAGCAAAGAATTTGGGACCCCCAAAGGGCAGCTGGGGGCCCCGCTGCCCTTTCCCGCAGCCCCGGCCCCGCTGCTCTCCACGGACAGTGCAGCTCTGCACAGCGCGGCCTGGCACCTCTGGAGAAAAAGCCCCGATTCCCCGGGCACAAATTAACATCTGAAAAAGTTTATGGGCTGCGATCAGTGGTTATTTTTATCCTGATAGAAAAAATATTGTCCCTCGGCGCAACTCTTTGATTCTGTACGAGCCTGTAGAGTTCACACGATTACTCAGTGAGCAGAAGAGGCGTGATTTATAACCCAAAGAGTTTCTTTTTACAGTGATGGGTTTATTTATATTTTTAATTTATCTCAAAAGTACGCCTAGAAGTAGAAAATAACTACCAAAACAACTGTTTTGTCTTCCTGGCTTGATTTGCTTTTATTTTTTTCCCTCTGTTCTATAAATACTAGGGTATTTTTTCCCCTTTAAAATGCAATTCGAAAACACAGTGTTGGAAACGACGGAGACATGCTGGAAGGCTATTTTCCGATATTGGAGTAGCTGACCCGAACGATTTGGTTTATCTAGTTGAGAATATTAAGAGTGAAAATATTTATTTCCCCCCTCCCTTTATATACACACACGTACTAATATGCTTGCCCCACTATCCACACACCCCAGTTTACTTACATACGTACTTGTAAATATGTGTGTGCATGTGTGTGAATAGATTTGTATATGTATACATGTGCGTATAAATATATACATGCACATGTGTTTATAAGTGTATGTCTCTATTATAAAAATATTTATATTCTTATGTACATATGTACATGTGTATATACGCTTACATATATATGCTGGTATTCATTCGTACAAAACATAAATCAAAGTACATGTATGTTACATATATATATTTGAATTTGCATAGGTATGTGTGTACACGTAGACATGTTATTATATCTTATCATACCTATACACACGTAGATATACATATACACATATACGTGCATGATCGTGTCCGTATATGCGTATATATGCACGAGATGTAACTTACGGGTTTGTGCAGGACTGTGTGCACACATCCTCACGGCTGCCGGGAGGGTACGGCAGGGCTATACAGCAGGCCATATAGCAACCCAGGGCCGGGCTCCCCGGCATCGCCCTTTCCGCGGCCTTTTCCCTTCCCCTCCTGGTGACCCGGGCAGGGGCAGGCGCAGCCTCTGGGCTCTCCCCATCCCCATCAGGGGCAATGTCCAGAGCGGGCCGCCCCCCCCAGCTCTGTCTGTGCCTCTCTCCGCAGCCAGCGACCGGGACTCGCCCGAGCTGCCCGAGGAGCCGGCGGAGCCGGCGGGTGGCGGCGGCGGGCGGGCGGCGGCGGTGCGGGGCCCCTCGGGAGGGCGACCGGGCCCCGGAGGCCGTGAGGAAGAGGAGGAGCGAGGCGAGGAGCCGGGCGAGCCTGAGCAGCGAGCGGCCGGCCGCAAGAAGAAGACGCGCACAGTGTTCAGCCGCAGCCAGGTCTTCCAGCTGGAGTCCACCTTCGACGTGAAGCGCTACTTGAGCAGCTCGGAGAGGGCCGGGCTGGCAGCCTCGCTGCACCTCACCGAGACCCAGGTGAAGATCTGGTTCCAGAACCGGCGCAACAAGTGGAAGAGGCAGCTGGCCGCCGACCTGGAGGCGGCCAACCTCTCCCACGCCGCCCAAAGGATAGTGCGGGTCCCCATTTTGTACCACGAGAACTCGCCGGCCAGCGCCTTGGGCTTCACCCTGCCCCACATGTCGCCCCCCTTGGTGGGCTTCTCCAGCGGCGTCAGCTACCCCCTGGGCACCTTCCCCGCCGCCTCCCTTCCCTTCCTACGGTCGCAGATGACAGGACTCGTTTGAGCGCCCACCTGTGCCAGGACCGCGGCCCCTTCGCCCCAGCCCCCGGCTTCCAGCTCCACCTCCCCCCCCCCCCCCCCCCCCGTATCATCCCCAGACTTTTTTCTTTCCACTTCCACGTTTCTCGATTTACCGCTTTGGGACATTTTTTTTTTTTTTTTTTTTTTTTTTTAACGTGCAATACACTCACCGCTGGGGTTAACTCGGAACGATGCGCGGCCGCCGGACACAACCGAGGGGACACCGGGGACCGCCGGCCATGAACCGGGAGCCACTCGGCGGGGCCCCCCCGCGCCAAGCATCCAAAGAAAACTCGGACTCAGCCCCGGGGGGACACAGACCGGCGTTTTTCGGGGGGGCAGCAGCCCCCTAATTCTCCCTCCCCCCCCCCCCCCCCCCCCCCCCCGAGCGTCAGACGAATGTACGGAACTGCCAGGGCCGGGGGCTCTTCCCGGCCGCGCGGTCCCCGCCCCAAAAGACGGCGAAGCCTCGGGGCCCCCACCGCGGCCACGGGACCCTCAGCAGCTTCTCCAGGGCCCTTTATTTTAGCCACTTAATTCCTACAGACACCCAACCCCCCTCCCCCCCCCCCCAATTGTTACTCTAATTTTCATACGATCAATACCCAAGCATGTGTTGGTGCCTCCCCTGGTCCTTCTCGGTGCAGGCTTTTTGATTTCCAACAACTTGAAGGCAAATTACTCGAGTGAATTCGCCCCACTGAAGTCAGAGCTGTGAGGATTTGGTTTCTTTATTTCCATTTTATTTCCCCGATAAACTATCCGCTAAAGATACGCGGTGGAAAAAAAATATTAATAATAATAAGTGAACATTACTGTGTTTTATTAGCTGGATTTGCCTCTTATTTGGGTCTCCTGAGGAGGCCGAGGAAAATGCACCTCAGCTTTTTCCGTCTCTTACGGGGTCGGTTTGTAATCGATTAACAGTTCGCACTGGCAGTTTAAAACAGAGAAAAATAATCAGATGGCGACAGACTGGGGAGTTGTACGGCTAGTTATGCAAGCTAAACTGTAATGTGGTATTATATGAAGTATTATGCATGCCAAGCTATTTTTCCTTTAATAACTGTTTTTGTTTCTCACTCTCTACTCACTGCTAAAATTAACATCGGGTTATTGTTTCCAAAGGTTTGATTTTTTTTTCTTAATATTAAGGGGAAAATGACTTTATAAAACTCAGCCTTGAGCTCAGCCAAGGTCAAGCTTTGATCCTACGTTTTAGGGCATAATCAGGTGTAATTTAACTGACCAGCTCGCAACACTCGGTGTCCCCGTGGCAAAAAACGGGTCCATGGGTCTGTTGGGGTACGTGCATGCAGACTGGTCCCGGTGAAGGAAGAAAGATCTAATTCTTACTGTTTCCTACACTTTACATTATGTTTGGAGCGATCTCACGCTTTCGTGTTGTGAAATCGATCGGCGAGATGCGGCGGAGCTTCAACTTTGATACGAAACCCAAGAAGAAGGCTCAGGGGTGGATTACGACCTCTCCACTGCTTTTTTTTTTTTTTTTTTTCCCCTCTCTTTGGCCTGAAACACGGCTCTGGGCATCATGCACAATTGAAGTCAGGACGCTGAAAACTTCAAAACCACTCGAGAAGTAAAATAATAATAATAGATGCGTATTGTGGGTTCCTGAGAAAAGCGTTAACTTGCCGGTATGCTCGTTTCGACTCGAGCCTCGGGTTTGGGAGCTTTTTTTTTTTTTTTTTTTTTCACTGCTCTGAAATTTCTCTTCTCGCTCCGGGAGGGCTTTTCCAGCTGTTTGCTTGGCGTAGCCGGGAAACTCCCGCTTTTGGGGCGAAAACTTCTAAAAGCTGTTGATCTGATACGGGAAAGGGGAAGGGGGATGGGGAACGGCGGGGTGGGGGTCCCGAAGCCCCCGGCGGGACTCGGGGGGATTTAAGCCTTTTAATGCGCAGAGGGGGCGGCTTTGGGCGACGTCGCTTCCTCTGGGCTCACCGCTTGGCTTGGTACCGTTCAGAGCCTGACTATGCCTGGAGGAAAACAGCCAGAGCCTTTCCCCGTCCTATCCAGCTCCCCAGCTCTCCCAACGTTACCTACTGGAGCAAAATCCTGACTCCCTACGGTCATATCAGAGTAGATTGTAATCCAACGGGAAACTGAACATGCCTGCCACTCTCCACATGCCTTTTCTTTGGAGTAACATATGAGATTATTATACTTCTGATTCTACTAAATATTATTTTCTTGAAGTTAAGGAACTGGCAGGGCTAAATGATCAATCGGATTTTTAAAATGTGTTTTGACATTAGTTTGTTTGTTTTTTAAAGACGTGCTAATTATATCAATAAACAGATTTTTTTTTCATACACTGTATTTGTAACTTATGACCATAGTAAAATATTAAAAGGTGCAAGATGTGAGTTCTTCTAAGAAAAAAAAATGCTTACTTATGCCTTATTCTGTACCTGCAGGAAGTGCTTTATTAAAAGTATGTACTGAAAGTAGGAACATAAACACCTCAGGTTTCTTTATCTAGTCGATTTTTAACGACTCTTTTCATTGTACCTGATGGCAAGAAAATTGCAGGATCTACAGAAACAGCTAGCAGAAGACGTGGTCACTGATGAATATATATTGGCAATTTCAAAGCAGGCAAAAAAAGCCTAACCTCAAATTACGAGAACAGATTCCTCGCAGTTTTATTCCCTCTGTATATCTCTATTAAACAAATCAAAGAGGTAAGAGTCACTCTGTGCTTCTTCTGCAAACAGAACGCTATAAGAAATATGTTGGCAGACTATAAAGCCCAAAGTAGTTTCACAATGGCTGTTTGCGACATATAGAGACATACGTTGCTGTTTTATAGATCAAAGCAACCTCAGAATAGCTTTAAAATAAATCCAGTTATACTACAGCTGTAATATTATTATGCAGCATAAATCCTTGTCTGTTGACATTTATTTAATGAATGTTGCTACAACAGCTTAGCTAGATGGCACTCCAGAGGCGAGGCTAAGGAAAACCTTGCCAGACTACTCAGAAAGATAACTTGTGCTTATTGGAAGCTAATAAAAATAATTAGTGAAGAGGTGATCTTTTAACTTTTTTTTTTTTTTAAGCAAACAAAAAAAAATCAAAATACTGTACGAACTGCCCCCCCTGAAATAAACTAGTTTAGCTGCTCTAAGATGTTATTATTAATTACACTTTAAATGAAAGCGATCAATATGCTGCAAAGCACCTTGTTACAAGGCTGCTTTGCAAATGGTACAGTGCTCACCGGCTTAAGATGGCCTATAACTTTTCTCCTTGGCAGGGGTCTAAAATATTCATGCAAATCAATACTTAATAAATCTCATAGGTGCGCCCTGGCTCCACTGTTGAACAATATATTTGAATCGATTTTTTTTCCCCCCCTTTCTTTTATACTGCATTATCTTGGAAGAGACTGTCTCTACCCCCTGCGAACACGTCAGCCTGGCGGGGTGCGCACGCCGCGTCGCGCCATCGATCGGGGCCTCGCTGCAGACTGCAACGCCCTGGCAGGATTAGTGCTCTCTGCCTTGAATTAGATCCAGGCAATTTTCTTGTATTTCTCATCCCATTCCCAATGAATGCTACTTTACGACGGACTTCTTAATGCTTCATTTAACTATTCTGAGGTTCTCAACTCTTCTTAGTGATCCTATGTTTTAATTTCTGTGTACGGAGATGCATGAACATCTGTGCATGTATTATGAAAATCTGGACTTGTGATGAGAATGTCAAACTTTTTTTTTTTTTTTTTTTTTTTAATACTGTTCTTTGCTTTGCTTTGCTCTTCTTTGCTTTTTCTTTTCTTCTACTCCTAGTTCTTCTACTACCAGTTCTGCTTTCTTGGTTCTTCTCCTTTCTTCTCTGTTCTTCTACTTTCTTCTCTATTCTACTTTCTTCTCTATTTTACCTTCCTCTCTATTGTCTTCTTTCTTCTTATCTGCCTATCTCTCTACTTATCTATCTATCATCTGTCTATCTCTTTCCTCTTCTTTTTCTCCATCTTCTTCCTCTTCTCTCTCCCTTCTGTCTTTGGCAACCCTAGTCTGTTGAACACCTGGGACTTACCTACGTTATTCAGAAATCCCCTCTGGAATTTTACTGCACACCTCTCGTATCAAGTGCAGAGGTTGCAGGAAGACGATTTAACCGAGGACTTTAAACTGACCTAACAAAAGATTTCCAAAAAGGATGCGTCAGGGCCCCATCCTGCCCGTGTCCTGCACCTCGGGAGTGAAAGAATCGGCCTGGTTACTGAAGCTGCCCCCCGCTGAAAGCCTGTTTATGCGTGACAGTTGTAGCTGCCTTCCTACGGGAAACCCTTTTCTCCCCCGTCCCTCCCAGCTCCTGTACCTGGCATAGGCGGGCGATGGCCCTGTACTTGGGGGCGGAGGTGGGGGGGTTGTACCCTCGAATTTCAGCCGCGGGGTGGAGGAGAAGGACATCACGATAGTAATCGGCAATTAATACCCAGCGAGTGCTGAACTGCAAGGTCGGGTTTATTTGAGGGACCTGCAGCACTATCCCAAAGCCACCGTTTATTCCGTTTATTTATTTATTTATTTTTATTCCGTTTTACTTTTTTTTTTTTTTAATGAAATTTTTATTTTCAGGCAGCTCTTTTGGTTTGGATCTTCTACGCCCTGCCGGGAGAGGAGTGGGGACTCCTTAAGGACTGCTTCGAAGTCCTGGTGCGGCCGTACTTATTTGCAAGGGGATGTGAAATCCAGATAGGGCCTATTTTGTCCTCCAGCACACCGGGGGATGAAACAATCCCGATCCCGTAAACCAAGCAAAACCGGACCCTTTCGCTTTTCTGTAGAATCTAATCAGATTTCGTGTCAGTGACTTTTAGTTTCAGATTTTTTTTTTCCTTCTCTGAGCTGAAATGGAAATAAAGATATGCATACTGTCTGGTTTCTCGTAAAAAGCTTTCCCAGGTAAAAGGTTTCCATTCAGCTTGACGTGAGTTGCTAGTACAGGAATATATTATTCAAAGATAAAGACCTGCTCTCCTGCCCTGTCGCTGCCCGTTAGCGGACTCCCTGGCACGAAATGTCGCAGACGACAGGATCGCTCCGAGATACAGCGCAGATGAAGAGCAGGATTTAAAAGTATCGCTAGCAGAAAATCTCTGTAGAAAAATCTCTAAAAATATATATATTGTAGGAAAATCTTTTTGTTTGTTTGTTTGTTTGTTTGTTTTTGTCGGAGTGGCTGTGCGCCTTGTCCGTCGGCCTTTTGTGGCTGAGGCAGGGAATTGCGTGGTGTGGAGCGGAGACTTGGCCAAAATCTCCCCTCCAAACACCTCCAGCCTTTGCCCTAGGCTTTCGCCACGACCAAAGAGCCAATGACTTGGAAAAAAGTCTGTGACTTTTGGCAACGTCTCTCGCCCAGCCGTCCCGTGGGACACTTTTTTTCCCCTTCGGGTGCCCCGAGCAGGTCCGCGGCGGCTCCTCCGACCTTCCCGAGGCAGCAGCCTCTGTGTCCCCCCAGCCTCTGCCGGAGACCACTTGGCGGTCTGCAGGATTGCAACCTGTCGGCGTGCGGAACCCGCACTTTACTCTCCTCTGAAGATGAGGGAGACTCTAAGAGAGGGCGTGAGGTACGGATCTGACTTGTAGGACCCGCTGCGGGGGGGCAGCGGTCGCCCCCATCCTCTTGTTACCAATGAGTTGCCAAAAAGCCTGGGGAGCTGCGGGGCTGCGCTGCATTCCCTCCCTGCGCACAGCTTGCCAGGGAAAAAGCGTTTCTGTAGGGCGGCCAAATGGGGCTGGGAAAGGAGTCAGACCTCTCCCGGCGGGGTGCTACTGGGACTGGGTCTGTATCTGCCAGGGCTGGCCTTGAGCTGCTCGTAGGGGGCGCAGGGGGCCGCAGTGTAATAAAACGAGTAGGCAAAGCTTAAGGAGCTTATGTCTCTTTCTTCAATTTCCTTCTAATTTTCTGCCTTCTTCAAATTGTCCTTTTTATTCCAAGAAAATGTCTTTTAGGAAAACACATTGAGAAGTCGATGCATTTGTTCTTTTGTGTGGATTTTTTTTTTTTTTTTTTTTTTTCGCGACTAAGAGGGAAATAGTTTGCAGCAAAGACAGATGTGAGCACCTGGGACGTGGCTACCTCGACCCTTTCCAGGCAGAGGGAAAGGAGGCCGGGACAGCAGCACAGGGACTCGGACCGACCCGATCTGGCATCCAAGTGCTCCACTCTCTGAGTTGTGCCAGCTGACACGGAATAATGTAATTTATCTTCTCAGCTTCTTCCCACTTCGCACCACTCCTCCCTTCCCTCTCCCTGTCGCTCTCCCTTAACAGGACGTTTCGCCCCACCAGAACCGCAAGCTTGTACAGGAGATTGCAAGACAAATACAATGACTTTGGGAGTTTGGCCAATGACCGTGTTAATGGAAGACGGGACGTTTTATTTTTTTTCGCCTGGTGGAAAAAAATACAGCTCTCCAGCAGACGGCTGCATTAAAATCTGAGTGCATTTATAAAGCGAAACAAAATTTCATGAAAAAGAGCTGAAACCCGCTCTCCCAAGAACCAGTGCTTTAAAGATTAACACAGTCCAAAGCCTTAAAAGATGTCCTGATTTTAGCTCACGGAATCTTCTGCATCACAATATTTAAGAGCCTGTCAGCACTTCTATTGTCAACTCTTTTTCAAGGGCTTCTCGCTTGCCCTCAGCACTTTTCGTGGTGGAAACATCGAGACTCGGACTAAAAGGCCTCCTAAAAGCCGGTTACAAACATTCGCCGGGCTTTACAAAGGGGCTCAGGGGAGGAAAGGGTTCCCTGTGCTCAGCAGCTAGCTGCTAGCTGATGGCGGCCCTTGGGTTGTGTAAACCAGTTTTAAGACATTGCGATGTTGGTAGGTGGTGGAGAGCAAAAGTTCTCCAGACACCACACAAACGTACAAATCCTTCCCCGAGTCCCGAGGAGCATCGGGAGTGCTTGCTCCAATAGCACATTTTCTCCAGCCTCCAAAAGGTTTAGCTTTCGAAATTTTTAGCTTTTTCGAAATTTTTAGCTTTCGAAAACTACAGAAGAGCTGTGCAGATCTGCGGGGCGGATTTCGGGATGACCTTCACACGGGGCTCCTCGGAAGGAAAGGGTCTCCCTTTCGCCTCTAGGACCCCGAGAAGCTGCAGTGATTTCCCCCTGCGCATCCATTGCTCCCTTCCCTGTCCATTACTCCTTTCTACTCTTCCTCCCTCTTCTGCTTCTTAAATCTCCGTTTCATTTTTTTTTCTCGACTTTATCTCTTTCCCCTCTCCCCTCAGTAAAGGCTCTCACTTGCTGCCTCCTCCCTCGTGATGACCCCCTTCTATCACTCACCCCCTATCATTCTTTTGACCTCTGTGCAATATTTCCTCTCCACCTCTCTGCCCTCCTTCATTTTCCAGATCCTCTTCTTTCCCCATCCCGCCTTCCCAGAGACCCATTTCCTCTCTCTTATTTCCATCCCTCTCTCCCCATCCCTTTCTTTATTCTCCACCCCAGAGCCCTCCGCCCTACCATCCCACCTCCCCATCGCCCTTTCCCGTGGGCCTGACTCTGCCCCGTCCCTCCAGCAGCGAAAGTCCGGAGCTGGGGGACAGCCAACCCTGCACTGCGCAGGGACACCCCCTCGGGCACACCTCATCCACAGTAAAGAAAGAGGCACTTTGGCGTGCTTTCCCCCATCCCCACCCCCCCAAAAAAAAATATAAAAAAATAAAAATCCTCTTCGCTTCCTTCCAGCTCCTGCTCCTTTCTCTTTTCTTCTCTCTCTCTCCTTCTACCTCTTGCCTTCCTCTCTCCCTCCCCTGCACCACTCCCTCCTCAGTCCTTTGGCTCCCTCTAGCTCCATCCCCTCCCTCCGCCGCCCCGACCCCTCCTTCTCCTCCCCCTCGTCCCCATCCCTCCCTCCACCCCGGCTCCCTCCCTCCGCAGCCAGTCCTGAGGCTCGGCTCGGCTCGGCTCAGCGCGGCTCGGCTCGGCTCGCCATGGTGCAGCTCGGGGGCGGCCGCGGAGCCCTACCACCGGCCCCAGCCGCTCCGCCGGCTTTCAGCATCGACAGCATCCTGCAGCCCGGCCCCCGCCGCCCTGCCCGGGAACAGGGCAGAGCCCTCTGCGCGCTGCCGGAGGAGGAGGAGGATGATGAGGAGGAAGAAGAAGAAGAGGGGCCTGCGGAACGAGACCCGAATAAAGGCTCCAGCGACTCGGGTACACAGCCGGCCGCCCGTGTCGCACCTCGGGTGTCAGCCCGACCCTCAGCCCAGCCCGTCGGGGGATGTCCAGGGGGTCCCAGCGCCGCCGGGCCGGGACCGCGCCCCGGAGGCTCGGGTGGGGCGCGGGCACGGACACGCATACACAAACACAGACACACACAGAGCTTTTAGATGCTGCAGCAGGAGAAGGAGCTCGCCCTCTCTCCCCAGTGCTCAGACCCTAGGGGCAGCCAGGCTGTGCATGCATGCGGGGCGGGGGCTAGGGGGGGTGGCGGCGCGGAGGGCTGGGGGGGGGGCTGATGCTGTGCTTTGCCGTTGCAGGCAGCGTGATGCTGTGCTTTGCCGTTGCAGGCAACGAACCTCGCCGGCTGCGGGCAGAGGGGCCGGGCCTTGGGCTCCGCCCGGGGACCGACGGCATCGTCGTGGTGTCGCCGCTCCCCGTGGAGGGACCGCGCGGCCCCCGGCAGCCGTCGCCGAGGGATGCCGGGGGTTGCGGCGGAGAGAGCGGCAGGTCGCCGGCGGTGGGAGGCAAGAAAAAGACGAGGACCATCTTCTCCAAGAGCCAGGTCTTCCAGCTGGAGTCCACCTTCGACGTGAAGCGCTACCTGAGCAGCGCCGAGCGGGCCGGGCTGGCGGCCGCGCTGCACCTCACCGAGACCCAGGTGAAGATCTGGTTCCAGAACCGGCGCAACAAGCTCAAGAGACAGATGTCGGCCGAGCCCGAGGCTCCGGGGCCGGGGCAAGCAGATCATCCCGGGGAACCGCCACCCCTGGCTGCCTCCGCGGCTGTGTCCCTGCCGACCCTTTACAAGGACAGCACCCTGCTCAGCCGCTGCCTGCTGCCTCTCCCCTTCCCTCTGTTCTACCCGGGCAGCGCCATCCCTTACCTCTGCCTCCCCAGCCCGGGCAAACACTTCAGCTTGCTGGATGGGGACGTATAGCCTCGCCGCCCGGCTCCCCCCCTTCCCGTTGCCGGGGGCGGCACCGATAGTATTTACGCCCCAGGCGTGTCTGTGGGGTGTCCGCCTTCTCCCCGATCCGTGGCAGCTGCCCCCCCTGCCCACGGAGGGGCTGTCCGGGCTCCCCCCCGCATGTCTGTGGGCAGCCCACACGTTGTTGGAGCTCTTGCAGCGCTCTTTCTCTGGGCAGGACGGAGGAGAGAACGGAGGTGCCAAAGAAACCGGGCTGTGTTCTGCCTTCCTCCCTCCGAAATTATCCCGTGCCCGATATTTCAGGGGAGCCGATGCTCTGCCTCGGCCCACGGGGACGGTGTCACCACTCCTGGCCCTGAGACCTGGCAGTCCCGGTCAATACAGCCTGCTCAGCGCCGAGGCTGCCATTCGCTCCCCTCTCAGACTTTAATATCCCTCCAATTAAGTTTTCCCAATTTTTGACATTATCAATATATACACACCTTTCTAAATCTGGTTCACAAACTGTGGCTTCTCAGATTTCACCCCCCCTCCCCCAACAAAACAAGCCCTCTTTTTTTTTTTTTTTTAAACAAAAAAAAACTTTTTTTTTTTTTTTTGTTAACTCGTTCTCAATCTGTGGCCTGTCTGATGTTTCTGCAGGACAAAACAAGCTCCCTCTCATACTCCTTGTGCTAATCCTGCTCCCCGAAAGCCCCTGGGATAATTTTATCTGGTCTCCTAGAGTAACAAAATGCTTTTTATCCCAATAGATTTCCAAACGCATTTGTCTTCTTTTGGTTTCCAAGTTCACACGCTTTATATTCCGAGTTGGGAAATAAAACTTTTCTATCAGAAAGCTGAAATGCATGCCTTTTCAATACAGTCGCTACTAGGCAGTGTCAAAGGACAGACGTTTCCTAGACGTTTTCATTTTAAAAATAAACATTAAAATGCAATTGTCGTATTACGAAATTCACCAGTGCGTGCGAAAACGGGCGAATTATCGCGTTTCCAAGTGAGGAAAAAAAAAAAAAAAAAAGAAAATGAATAAAAAAGAAAAAGATAGGTATTTAATCTGGATAAGCACAGATTTTTCTCCCTTTCCCCACTCTCCTTCCGTGTTTATTTCCGCGGACAAGCAGCCCAGGTGAGCAATGAGCCCCCGTGCAGACGCCTGGGCCAGTCCGGCGCAGCGGTGCCGGCGCAAGCGGGAGTCTAGAGGCTGCTGCTCAAAGCAGTTTTTGGGATTTCCTTCCCATCCGGGAAAATGCTGCTGAAGAGGCTGTCACCGGGTGCCATGCAGCTGGGGAACCGGTGCCAAGGCTCCATCGAGCCTGCCGAACTCCGGAGTGCAGCGCTGTGCTACTCCGGGTGGTTGTCTCCCGGTCGCGATTTGCAAGCTTTGGTTGACTTTCCCTCTCTCTTTTTAATCAGTCTCGAATTCGTGTCAAAGAGCAGGGTACCCTTGATCTGGAAAGAAAAAAAAAAAAAGAAAAAAAAAAGAAAAAAAAAAAGAGAAAAAAAAAAAGAAAAGAAAAAAAAGAGAGAGAAATTATCGAGGCTGTTGATGATAGCGATGAAGCAGACACGTGAGGTGCTGAAGACACAAGAGGAACTACCAGCTGCGCTTTGCAGCTCGGGTTTCCCCAAACTGCAGCTCCCAGGAAGGTGCAGGCGATGAGTTAATGGCTTGGGTCCCCTCTTTTCTGATCTGACTATGTAAACTTCAATGCATTCAGATCTTCCGAGTCTGCTAGATCCTTAGCTCAAAACATTTTGGAGACACATTTAAGCTATGTCCTCATTTCCAAGAATGACGTGATATGGCTCGCGTGTGCCTATATATATGCATTGAAAATTGATGATCTATACTGGAACCTTTCTTTAGTTGTTGCTTTTAATATTTCCAGTGTCAATACACGCTTACTTGGTTACTGCCACGAGATTAATCTATACCGATAGACACAAAATCGGCGTTTCAAAATCCGTGGCAATGACAATTTCAACTGATGCAGTACCTATACAGTAAGATCCCTTTCTTTAATTCTTTAGCAGGTAACTAAATTTTGGTTAAAGAAAACTGTCCTTCCACTGAACTGCAGCTTCAGATGTGTCTGTGGAAAAAGATAATTATGTAAAAAGTCGCTAATCGGCAATTAATCAATTTTCTCCTAATTTATTAAACCATTTTCATTCCCGCTTTCCACTCTTTTTTTACCCATTTGCCTCTGAATTATTTCAGCGAGTTTTCAGCGTTGCACAGGCGACTGAAGAAAAACACATCCCCAAAACACAGAGCGAGTTTATTTTATAATAAAAATAATAGAAAGAGATCTTCTGCATGCGGTAGTCCCAGTGCTTAGTCCCATTCCGCAACTTTCTGCTGAGTAAAGATTGAGAGATAACTTTGCCATCAGCAAATGCCCGTGTAGCTGGAGAAAATAAATAACCACCCCTTAATATTCATCCAATATCAAGATAAAACTGCTGATATTGAGATCAGTGGGCAAAAATATTAACCATATTGTTGCTACTCAGTGTAACACATCCAGTGGCAAGATAGCTTTCTCTGAAGAAAGCCAAGTTCACAATGTATCAGGATTTCCAGTTGAGCAGTCAATTCTGATCCTACTGAATACTACTGACATTTCTTTCAGACCTTAAAACATTTGTATTTGCAATTAAATGCAAATCTTTACTAAATTTTACTAAATACTTTACTAAAATCCTTACTAAATCAAGAGATTGCTAACCACCTTGCAGCAGGAGATTAGTACTAACCTATTGACAGAACACTTTTAAACACAAAATACAGAAAATTAAATAAATCAATCAAACAAAAGAAAACTCTGCAAGAGCTTGTAAAGAGATAAAAAATATAAAATTGATTAGTTGATGGAACTGAGATTTTAACAAGTGCTGTTAAAGTTCACCATGATAACAAGAGAAGTACAGCTGTTAAGAAGCAGCTGGAAGGCACAACTTGCTTACATATTGAAAGGATTCTCTATTACAAGTTCTTTGTAACAGCACCGTATGTGTAAAGTATGTGTATGTGTAAAGTGTTGCATTTTATTAATTTTTATTACTATTATTATTTTACATTAGAAAAATAGCTAGAGGCAGTACTTGTGCTGGGAGATCCCTTGAATTAGACATTGTTCATATATAATGATAATCTGGCCCAAAACACTCTATAAACTTAAAAGAAAAGAAAGATATGGACCTTCCAAAATAAGGACAGTAAACAAACACAACCTTTCTCAACAGGGAAATGTATTTGAAAAGCAGTTGGATACATACATTTCTTATGAAACAGAACTATATAAGGGCTTAAAAAGCACTTCATCTCTCTTTTTCATGTCTTCATCAAAGCCCTACATGGCTAATCCTGTGTTCAGCAGCTATGGGAAACTTGATTTTCATCTCGCTTGTGATATCATAAAATTCACTGGGACTAAGGTGATCAGACTCAACCACACTATTGCGTACAATTATTTGGGCCACAAAGTGAGTGAGTCTTCTCATTTATCTGCTGTGTTGAAGAGTTTCTCAAGCTTTCCCTAAGGCTCGTTTCCCTCTCCTGATCTGCCCAAACCTGGCACCTGCTACTGTTTAGCTTTGCTGTTCTCTAATCACAGTGTACATAGACAGATTTATGAACACAAAGATGTGCCAAAAACAGAACACAAAGATGTTGTGCTAAATCCTTTTGTACAGCTCCTTTGCTGTTGGGACTTGTTGCTCCTATCCAGGCTGGTGTTCACTTTCACAAAGTGAGGGAAGGTACAGTACAGCCTAGAGAGAGAAAAGTTACTCAGGGTAGCTCTTGTCCTTTGCCAGAGGTCAATCTAGAGTAGGAAAAAATCTCCTGCTTCTTCTCCTCTGCTCCTGGATTTGGTGCTATTTTTTTTTATTTTGCTTAACCTGTAATTATTGCATACCTTTCCATTTTTTTAGGAAAGAACTGAATTTGCTTTACCATTTGTGTGTTGATAAACTGAAGTGGGGATTCATCTGTCTGGAGATAGGCTTGAAGTGGTGCAAGATGTACCCTTCCATATTTGGCTAGGAAGACATCACAGATTTACATTACTTTGGTCTCTACCTAATGGTAGAGACCAAAGAGTCATAGCTCTATCTGCTGGATGAGAATTGCTTGAATCTTACCAAGATTAATCAAATGTAAGGAAGATAAGAATTCATCATGGCATCACTTTGGAGATGATTCTAATTGTCCTATGTCTTACAGCAGATTTGTGAGGCTGTGAATAGCATTTGTACATGTAAGTGAATGTATATACACATATATACAGATAGATGCACATTAGATAGACTCACTTTACTGTTGAGTTGATTTTCATGTAGAAAAAACAGCTTACTTAGTATGTTTCATCTGATACCTGATAGATTATAGAATGCTTAGAAAAGGCACAATGTTTATTATCTGAAAGGTTCATGTACAAGAAAATATTAGTTTTGAAGGAGATGCAATAAAAATGCTTCCTGTGCGTCTTCCATACAGTGGAAGTCAAACCACTTTTTTTTTTTCTTGAAAAGCTGTTAGTGTCTCTGCTTCTTTATGGATGTAGTGGGCTGGCTGCAGGTTAAACTTGGGTTGGAACTGGTTCCGTTTTGCCTTTCATGCATACTGTTAGAAGGCAAAGATATGTCCTCTAGAATATGTTTCACTTATAGTTGAATTTGCCAGATTGTTTCCTTAAGATCTTTTGGTCTGATAAGTATGTGAAGTAGTAATATCCTCATAGTTATGTAGTGAAATAACAAGTATACTGAAAAAAAGAGATGGATTTAATGGAGAGGTTTGAGAAAGAGTGAAACTCTGTTGTACTAGCGCAACAACACATCATCAGTAGGGTAAAACTAACCTGTCTCACAAAGGTCTAAACCCAGCTCATGTTCCCTATTAGTGGGTGAACAATCCAACGCTTGGTGAATTCTGCTTCACAATGATAGGTGAAACTCACTGATCCATGCATCTGCCTTTCCCTTGACACTGATGTTGAACACGTTCTTACACCATGTGATGTGATTGCTGAACAGTTCATCTGTCACTTCAAAGTAAAGATCATAAATAAATTGCTTAAAATGTGGTGGAAAAGAAGGTGATCACAGAATCACAGAATCACAGAATCACAGAATTTCTAGGTTGGAAGAGACCTCAAGATCATCGAGTCCAACCTCTGACCTAACGCTAACAGTCCCCACTAAACCATATCCCTAAGCTCTACATCTAAACGTCTGTTAAAGACTTCCAGGGATGGTGACTCCACCACTTCCCTGGGCAGCCTGTTGCAGTGTCTAACAACCCTTTCGGTAAAGAAGTTCTTCCTAACATCTAACCTAAAACTCCCCTGGCGCAGCTTTAGCCCATTCCCCCTCGTCCTGTCACCAGGCACGTGGGAGAACAGGCTATCAGGAGTAGTCAGCATGGATTCACTAAGGGGAAATCATGCTTAACTGATCTGATAGTCATTTATGACAGGACAACTGGCTGGATAGATGAGGGGATGTTGTCCACCTTGACTTCAGCCAGGTTTTTGACACAGTCTCCCATGATATCCTCTTAGGCATGCTCAGAAAGTGTAGGTTAGATGGGTAGACAGTAAAGTGGATTGAGACCTGGCTGAATGGCAGTGGCACAGTCTAGATGGAGGCCTGTAGTAGGCAGTGTCCCCCAGGGGTCAGTACTAGGTCCAGTCTTGTTCAATTTATTCAAAGACCTGGATGAAGGAATAGAGTGTTCCTCTGCAAGTTTACCAATGACAGAACTGAGAGGAATGGCTGATACACCAGAAGTCTGAGCCTTCAGGCTCAGGTCTATTAGAGGGACCTGGACAGGCTGGAGAGGTGGGTGGAGAAGAAACTCATAAAGTTCAGCAAAGGTGAATTCAGGGTCCTGCACCTAGGAAGATCTAGAAGATGATCAGAGGACTGGAGCATCTCTCCTAGGAGGAAAGACTGAGAGATCTGGGCCTGTTCAGCCTGCAGAGGAAAAGACTGAGAGAGAATCTTACCTATGCATATAAATATTTTAAGGGAGGGTGCCAATACAATGGGGCCATACTCTTTTTGGTGGTACCCAGTGACAGGATAAGAGACAATAGGCACAAACTGAAACATGGGAAGTTCCATCTGAATGTGAGAAAAAACTTATTTACTGTGAGGGTGACAGCACTTGACAGGTTACCTGGAGAGGTTGCAGAGTTTTCTTCCCTGGAGATATTCAAAACCTATCTGGATGTGATCCTGTGCAACCTGCTCCATGAGCTTTAGGAGAGACTAGATGGACTGGAAGATCTCCAGAGGCCCCTTCTAACTTCAATTGTTCTGTGATTCTGTAATTCTGTAAACTAAAGACCCAGAAACCATTTATTGCTAAAAATAAAGGACAAAAAAAACCAAAAAACAAAAACAAAACAAAACAAAACAAACAAACAAAAAAAACAACATCAGGAATATTTATCTTGGGCCGCACTCGGTGTTGTACAACCTGGGAAATGCTCCCCTACGTGCAGGAAGTCTTTTATTTCAAAGAAGAATTTAGTTTTTGGAGAAGTGTTTTGGAGTTTGTTCTGGCATGGGAAATGGTGATTGCAACATAATCAGTGCATGGGGAAAGAATTGTGCCTGCCTCTTCTCTGTTTACAACCAATCAATTACATTGGTACCGGTCTTAATATAAAATCCAACAGAGACCAGACAACATTACCATAAATTCAGAGAAAAATGAAATATAAAGGAATGTCCAATGTGAAAGAGCACAAAATTCCCAGATGTATAATCAAAATCAAGTTATTTTGAAAAAAAAAAAAAAAAAGCGGTTGAGAATATATAAACTGAGAAAGTCTATGAGATCACTTTGTAGTTACAAACAAGGAGACAAAGACACTGACATGCCAAATAGGGCTTTAAAGAATGCCAAAATACAGCAGTAGATAACAGATTGTTTTCTGTGCCCAGCTGTGAGCTTTTTGGGACCTAGTAGACAACCAAAGTTTCTTATATAAAGAGGTATGTTGTCAGAAGGTAAGGAGGCACATCTGGAATTAGCAACCCAAAATACCAGATACAAAACATGAGTCTACCAGCAGAATTGGGTCTCATGTCAGACCAGAATCAATGGGTGGGTTTGAGGCCAAAGACTGCAATGGAACTTTGAGTGACAACCTCATTGTACAGCTTCATGCCTGGATTGCAGTTCTCCACAGTCTGCTGGAGTCATATGTGTCCTTTGGGAAACTATTGCTGAGTTGGTTAGGTTGGAGCATAAGACACCCTTATTTGCTCAAAGCTCTATCATTAGATATTTGTGAATTGTTAGACAAGAACAAATGACATATTTTGAGCAGCAGATACTTTCCCACAGTTTCGAGTTTTTCATTATTTCCATACTTTGATTTATAGGGGTCAGAAGCGTGACCTTTCTAAAGGATGTACTCATATGAGAGAATAACTGGGGAAGTTCCTCTTCAGAGTCTTCCTCTATCTTGAATTTAAATTATTGAACCACCATGGCTTTTTTCAAGTAGGGAAGGTATTGTAGAAATTGATGAAGATCAGTGATTGGTTGAATCTGGATCAATTTCCATCCCAGCTCTTCTCCACAGATCTGCCAGATATAGCTCTTTGTTTCTTTCAACAGCCAGATGTATGGAAGCTACAAGAAACCATGCTCAGCCTGTAGATTTTCTCTAGGAGTCTTGCAAGGTTTTATTTGTGATCATCAGTGAGAAAAGCAAGGCTACACACACAGCTGAAGCAACTGGAAAGACAGGCAAGAACTGTAGTTTCCTTCTGAGCATCATGAATGGAATATTTAACCAAAGAAACAATCCCTATATGAAATTCTCATATATATTTTTAAGGTAACCTGTGATATTAAAACAAGATATTACAATCAGAAAGCATATTTAGCTATCAGCTAATCATAATATTTTCTGAATTCCAGACCTCTAGGTATATCTAGGTATATCATTATATACATGTAAACATTATACTCACTTTGAAATATATACTTCTTTAAGTTAATCCTGAAAACATAAGCATTCTTTATCCATCAGTTTTGTAAATAAATTACAGTTTAGATCTATGCTAAAAATCAATAGCTAGGACCCATGAACCTATGACTTTTTTTCTTTCCTTAGCATTGTGACATCTACTGAAGTGATTGAAGTTGGAGTGAACTTTTAGTGTGAATAGATAAAGATCTGAACGTCCTCATGTTCAGACTAAGATTTACAGTATTCCTGATTCCTATTAATCAGCTGAATAACTAACTGATGTTCACATATATTCATCAGATATATTTCTATGTGTTTTCACATGGAATGGGACACTGAAAAATGTTAAATGGATAAAAAAAGTTTTGTTTATACTGTTCTGTAGCATTTTGACAGGCAAGACTATTTGACAACTTCTCCAATGCACTCTGTAACATAATTATCTATTTTTTAACACCACTCAAGCGAACCACTCTGGAGGAGTCATTATATAATTTCAGTGTTTCTTAGAGAATCATTAATGTAAAATCGTAGATGAAAAAAACTCTAGTTACGCTGTAGGAAATGTTATGTGGTAGGATTTGCATATGTTTTTAAAAGAGCCTGTAATTTATGGATTTGTAACTAAATATCTGCAGTCAGTTTCCATTATTAAATAATTACTTCACATGTGTCTGCTTTCCCAGACTCTTAAACCTGACTTTAGAATGTATAAGGAAAATGCCATTAGTTTATATATCTTTGTGTCAACAAGCTTTATACAACCATGTGTTACAAGTTGTAAAATTGGGATGCATACAAAGGGATGAAAAGATAGATACTGAGTTAAAAAAGAAGTATGCTTAGCATCATGAACATAGAGATTGTATTACAAAATCTAGGAAACTGTACCTGGTGAATGAATTTGTATCTTCATATTTAGGAGCTTACAGAACTAAAAACACATCTAGCAACAACTGTTTCTGATTTTTTCCATGGTGTTATTTTACTAGATGAATTTTATCCTAAAATGATAATGATTTTCTTGAAAATAATTGTGTAATTTAAACGTGCAAAATAGTTGAAAATTATAATTAAGCATAGCAATTCCATTATTAATACAAGTAACACCCTTTATGAAGTCTTCCAAATAAATAAATAAATAAATAATAAAACAAACAAAACCAATCTGCTGGTCAACTGCATACATAACACTTTTCTGTCTCAGAGACAGAGAACCCGTAAGCATCGCTCTCAAGAGTACCAGATGGCTGATACAGTTAGGACATCAGTCCCCTTTGCCATGTCATTGGACTCTGATCTAAATCAATGGGGAAAGGTCCTTAATATGTCTGCTTGCCCCTTTATTGTATAATCTTTTGACCTGGGTCAGATGCCAGGATCAATGGATTCTCATGTTTTCTGTTGAATTCACTGACTTCATATTATGAAGAGGACTACTTAGGACAGTGACAATAATAGCAGGGGACTGCACTTGAGTTAACTGAAAGAGCCTTCTACCATAAGTCTAGCCTGGGATTACTGTAAGCAAACACTGAGAAACATTGTCAGTGAAAGCAATCTGGGGAGAGGCTCTGGGAACTTTTGAAAGCCATGCATTTTTAAACATATGGCTTTTCACGATGAAGCTATGTTTTGGCAAGTGCTATTGTCAGACTTGATTAGATTACTCCCACCCTCACAGATCTGCTTAGAAGCTGAGGAACAAATCTAGAAAACCCGTGGGGGCATGATATCAAAGGGAATCAAGTGACTTAAAAAGAGTGTCTCTGCTTTCAAGAGCTTTTGATCAGGTCTTTTCTGGGTGCTCCTCTGAATAAAAGTGGTGAGAAAACCGTGGCTTAATTTACTGGTGGTAAGACCTGAGATGTGTCAGACCTCAGAATCCTAGATAAAGAAAAGTAGAACTTCTTGCATCTTTGAAAAGATTACTGTGCAGTAATGTTCCACTGCTGTTTTTGCTTTCAGCTACAAGACCCAGAGGAATATACAGTTTACATTCTCAGATTGTTTTATACACTCAGATTTTTTCAAAGGTCTTTTTTTTTACAAACATGCAAAACTACAATGAAATGTCAGGTTCACAAATCACGCATAGCACTCTCACAGTTTGAATGAAATGAAGGAGCATGTATTTTCCTTCAGCAAATCTTGTAGGTCAAGGACTCTTTTCCAGTGTCAGGCAAAAACTGAGACAATGGTATATAGGACTATGAAACAGGGTTGTGTCTCATTGCTATGTAGAATACATATGGATCTTGGCTACATTTGAGAGTATGTACTTTCCAGTTTTTAATAAAACCAGTACTTTCACCTGGCACCACCCTTTTCTAGTGGTGGTGGAACAGATCTATAATTGCAATTATTCTCCTCATGGGTAATTTAGCTCAACTCCCTTCATCATGCAGGATATTCCCTTACATTATTTCTACTACTTATCTAATCTATTATTGAATAGTTCTGGTGATGGTGCCTCAATTACCTCCATTACCTCTCTCCCGATGCTTAACTGCTCTGTCTGGTACTATTTCCCCCCACCCTAATGAATGGCTTGGTTTGTTCAATGTGAAGTTTTAGGCTATGTTCCTTAGTTTGATCACTTTCACATTGTTTGAAACCTCTACTTTGAAGAGGTTTATGGTGTCATCAAGACTTGTTGTGTAATCTCTTCCAGTCCCCAGGCTTATGAGCTGGGATCCTGTCCAATCCCTCTACCATTGATGTGGCTTTCCTTTACCCTTTCCTGAAGTTTTTATTGTGTGTGTTCTGCTTTGTTTTCTTCCCAAGTGCTTAGACCAGAAATCCTCACAGTACAATGAAGTGGTATATAAACTGGTGATGCATAGTTTAAAAAAGTTGCTGTATCTTCTTCTCTTCATATTTCAGTGTCACAATACACTGCAATGCAATGACAGTTCTCTGCACTTTTTTTTTTTTTTTTTTCAGGATCAACATGTTAATACATTGCTTAATTTTATTTACTGAATGAATCTTTATATCTACCCACCTATCCACCTGTCTATCAATCTATTCACTTCCACTTCCACTATGCAGTGTAACCACAGTATATCAATAACACCACATACTTTGCTTACAGAAGCAGATCTATGGCTCCTATCCTTATTTTCAAGTAACACCTCTCTCAAGAGCATTTTCTGGTGACCCTACTGCCCTGAATATTATGTCCAAGGGAAAATGGTAAAGCAGAAATATAATTTGTTATGTAATTAACTTAGCAAAATGGGACCGATCTTGGTTGTGATCTTGAGGCTGAAAAATGCAAGTGTGTCACACATCAGTGATGATGCTGATGGTGTGGTTAGAGATCCTCTGTTGTGTAAACATGAAGTAATTTGGGATCTGTTCCAGCTTTCTCTGTGTGTGTGTATTGGGGCACATAGCCTAGCCAGGGAGAGCTTGGATGTCACCTAATACAGATAAGCAAAATAGAAACACTTTATATCAGTGAAGATATATATAGTTACACATGTAATCTCTGCAAGCATGTAACATATGCTTGAGCATTTGTGTATTTGTGAATACACATTCACAAATGTGTATTTGTGAATACACAGAATTTGTGTTGTGCATGAACAGGTGAAAATGGCAAGAAAAGTAGCATAATTCTTTAGGAAGAAAGTGGAAGATGGGTGTGAGGGGAACATATGTACCATGACAACTGTCTGATCTCTAGAAAAGGTGTAGTTTGGACTCAGACTTGTGCTATTTTCCTTGTATCACTGTTGCAGAAGAAATGGGCTATCAAATGAAAAGTGCATTATCTGTTCACTGCTCTAAAAAGTGTTCAGAGCTGGTGCTGGTGTCCTCTCACCACCACTACTTCTGAATCCTTCCTGCTAGGGCCCAAAGGCACCTAAGTATCTCAATGGTACACTTCTGCCCTAAATAATATTTTTGTTTTCCTATGCATTTGGTAAGCAATATTTACCCAGGGATGATACAGCCTTCTTAAAGAGGACCTACAGAAAAGCTGGGGAGGGACTCTTTGTCAGGTACTATAGTAATAAGATGAGGGGTGATGACTTTATACTAAAAGAGTGTAGGTTTAGATTAAATATTAGGAAGAAATTCTTCACTCTGAGGGTGGTGAAACACTAGAACAGGTTGCTCAGAGAAGTTGTGGATGCTCTGTCCCTGGAAGTATTCAGAGAGATTGTATGGGGCTTTGAGCAACCTGGTCTAGTGGGAGGTGTTTGTGGGAGGGTTTGATCAACCTGGTCTAGTGGGAGGCCCATGATTGTGGTCATGGTTGCGGCTGTGGGTCATGGGTAGGGAACTGGATGATTTTTAAGGTCTCTATCAACCCAAACAATTCTGTGATTCTGTGAGAAAAAAAAATAAAGGGGACAATTACAGAGGAGGGATAACTAATCAAGCTCATCAGTGTTATGTGGTTCATCTGTGACAGAGTGAAGATGAGAACCCAGACTACAGAAATTTGGTATCCCATCAGGTAAAAGACAACAATAATAGCTATTTTAACTAAAATCTTAAAGTTTATATTTTTATTTTACTTCTCCTCAGAAAAGAAAACTGGCTGTAGATCTGGCAAGAAATACTTCAGCAAATATTACTTTAATTGTCAATGTTGATTCATCCAAAACACATCATGGGAAAGGAAGTATTTGGCTGAATTACTTTCCTCTAGGGCATTCTGAAAACACTGCAAAACCATCAGAATTTTTGGATGCAATGTTTTGAAAATGACAAGTGCTGACTTTATGATTTGAAATAATTTTTTTTTTCCTTCCTTAAAAAAATTCTACTGAATACATCTTAAAATGCCTGAAGGGAAAATAAAATATTGACAAATTAGAGAAACTGTTTTTCAGATATTTGTGATGATATTTTTCTGCAATTTTTGAAAGCTTTATTTAAGATAGGAATATATATATATTTAATTACAATGTTTGTGGAACTGGCAAATTATTTCAATAGCAGGCTGAAACAATCAATAAGAACTAGAGAGGAACAAAATTCAGATCCTTCCTAGCATTTTATGCTAATTTCAATTGGAGTTAAGGCGGGCTTCTTTTCATGTTAGAGGCCGGCCTAACCCAAATTCATGCTTCAGGTACAAACTCTGAACACAGCTGGACATCCACATAATCTAGAGCCCCATGCCACCAGCCTCATTCCATCACACAAGTCAATGCATGCAGATTGTTTCATCAGTATTTCCAATGAATCAATATTAATTTTAGTTATATTTTGGAAGTATTCCATGGATCAGTTCCAAAGCAAAAAGTCGAGGAGTGCAGCATTACATGTGCAAGTGTGACAAATGGAGTCTGACATGACCAGCAAGAATTAGCTCTGAATAGCCCAGCTTTGTGCACTTTGACAGACTTCCATGACTGCTCTCTGGAGCATGAAATAAGTCTACAGTATGACTGCAGCTCTGCTAACAGTGTGCATGTTTCACCATAATTTCTTTATCATTTGCTGAAAAGAGTGAGAAATTGTGCCTTATTTATGCTTGTTAAAGAAGTAACATGCACTTGTAATTTTTGTAAATATTTGAGGTAAGACAACTTATTTAGAACTTAGAATACAGAAACTGAACTGATCAGAAGTTGTTACACTCCTTGTGAGGAGATTGTCAAAAAAGATTCAATGTTTGGGAATCTATAAATATCAGCTTGAATACCATCTGAGTTCAATTTGTGGATCCTGAGAAGACAACACATTGCCACTGGAAACCAGATCCTTTTCCTGGCTTAATGGTGCAAGTTCTCCAGATGAAAAACTCCTATTGGAGTCATTCTGAGAAACATCTCCTAGAATTTGGTTCCCACCTGCCCGTAAAGCAAATCAAGCATACCAACAATATGAAAATTTACTATCAACAATAAAGTAGAGATTACACCAAGGAAAGAATTGAGCCTTGAAAAACAAGTCAAAAATTCACATTTTATGTTGGCTATGTAGGATTGTAGAGGGAACACAAAGTAAGGGAAAGGGACAGCAGAGATTTGGCAGTTAGAGAATAAGGGTTACATTAATCTAACCTTCTTGAAGAATTATTTGTTCTCATATTTATTTCTGGTTAGATTAGAACATATTTTACTTACATTACGACCTGTGCACTGGTTATTACCAATGGTGAGATTCCTGTTTTAAATGAACATAATCAAAATGAGTTAATTAAACTACCATCAGAATATATCTTTGTACAGAAAATATGGAGCAAGTCAAGCTCCATGCAAATGCATGAAGTGCATTAAAGATGATCTCTTCTGAATGTAGTGGATAACCATTTATGGTCAGGTGCAACAATGAAAAGATGTCACAGCTTTACTTAAGCCAATGTGTTTGTTCCTGAGTTACAGCAGGATTTGTACCAGAATCCGGAGTTGTGGAGTACCTGAATTTCATTTCTTCAGGCTTCATGAACAAATGACAGAGGTATGAATGAGAAACTGTATAAATAATTCTGTTTTATAGCTATCTTTGAAAATATGTGAAAGTAGTTACAGATAATTTGGTACATATAATCTGATCAGGTTTATTAATGAACTCTTGATTTAATATCTCCTGTGACTTGATATGTTTGGTTGTGTATTCTTAAGGTTTCTGCTGAAAAAGGGACCAACACAAAAGACAAAAAAGCCAACAACAGATAAATATTCATACTTATCTGCTTGTTTTATGGGTAAAAAGAATGATACACTCAGCTTCTGGTCTTGGAGATTATTCTTGCTGTAGAAAAGAAACACTAAAGGTAATTTCATTGCTGGTCTGGGGACTTTCTGGTGAAAAAAGACTTCATGCTTCAACACACTGCACCTCTTTTAAGTCTCTGAACTCAGTTGAAAATAAATTATAAATTGAACAGAAATAAGTATAAAAAGTTTTGAGGCTGCTGTATGTAATTGGTGGAGAACAGGTCACTTTTTGACTTATGTCAGTGAAGGCGTAAGATTTTCAAACATGGGTCCTGTTCTGTGCAGGATTTGGCAGGATCAAAAGTCTAGTTTGGTGAAAATACACATAACATTCCTAACCAAAGCCTACGTTTGCCCAGTTTATTCATCAATCAACCAAGGAACACACGTATGCATTTTTACAATTTATCCTTATAAAAGTATCGAATAAGTATTTACAGGGAAGAGAACCCTGCAGAGTTAGTTATTCATTATTTTGGGAGCAAAGAAAAAAAGCAAGCTAAACTATAATTATAACCACAGTGATAATGTATGTAGGAATCCTTCTTAATCCAGGCTAATCTTGTTCCATGTTCTTACCTACAATAAATATCTGAATGATTTTTGACAAGATTCAAAGTTTTGTCAGTTGTTAAGAATTAATTGAAAAAATTACTAGAGCACAGCAGCTATTTCAAAGGGACTGACCCAGAACCAATTAGAATTTTGTAACAATTGACCATTCACCACAAAACAGTTATCATGAGCTTTGGCCTCTGAAGTGTGGTGTTGGGGGTGGGGGAGAATCAGATTAAAGAAACTTTTAAATTTTTTTCCCCTTTAACTAAAATATCGTTAGTAGCAGCTTTCTCAACACAACTATCAATCAACTTATCTGAGTTTTAAAGGCTATACAGGAACAGCACTACAGAATATAATGGATGATTATCCCCTGGCTTTAGATGATACACAATATAGGTTACTATCTTGAAAAAACAGGTCAGACATAGGAACATTCTTTATCAAATTGCTGTTGACAGCCCAAACAAGAGATTGAAGAATACCACAAAAAGGTTCTTTCATCTAAAGACAACAGAGTTTATAATTGGTCATTCTTTCCTCCTTCATCCTCTCCTTCTCAGCAGAAAAAATAAAAATAAAAAATCCTAATGCAGTTTCTTGAACATGGTCAGCACAAGGGTAGACTGGTATACACTGAGAAACAGATTCAGTGTTCAGTGTTGATGTCCAGATGCCTGGGGAGAGGTATATGGGGGGAAAGCCCACAGCAGTCTTAAATGTTGAAAAAGAATAAAAAGCTAGAACTTTGTGCTGGATATTCAGTCTTCCAGGATGATATATATATATATCATATATATTTTAATATTATAATTATATAATTTTATAATATAATATATTTTAATATTATAATTATATTTGTATTTATTTATAATTATATAACTATTTAATTATAATATATATATTTTTTTTTTAAAAAAGGGAAAAAAATAAATCAGACATAAATAATTACCAGATACTTCTATAATTTGTGGATTATTTTATATCTTACTTTCAGCCCATAGTAAATATACATGGTAGGCATGTAACTGTACAAATATGTCTTATCACATCATATATTTCACTCAATACTTTCTATACGTATGCATATAGGTGTAAAACATAAAGATATCAGATTGAAAGGAATGTTAGATTTAAATATTTAATGTTGAAGGCTTTTTCCAGAGGACCACTGTGTTTAAAATGAAAAAGTGTTATCTGATAGGCTGCATTTCTGTATGTTTCAGGCTCTTACATTTCACCCAGTCACCTCTCATTTAAGTTGCCTTGGGCTGGTTAAGGCATATTTCCATGCAAAATTTGCAAACTTATTTGGAAAATACCAGAGCTGGAAAAATTACTATTCTCTTTGGTGTTCTTCTGTGGCAGTTAATCTTTCATGAAGAATAGCTAAAAAAAAAAAAAAAAAAAAAAAGATCAGAGCAATTAAATCACTGTCCTGCAAACACTTATGCTTTTGCTTACCCTGACACATGTGAGTAGCTCCACTGAACTCAATATAAAGAGAAATCAATAGAACTGCTCATGTGTATCAAGTTAAATATATGAATAAGTGTTTCTAGATTTGTAGCTTTGAAAAAGTCTACAGTAAGATTTTTACAGATTTTATAAATGAACTTTGTCCTGAAGAAGAATATTCATCAAGGAGGTTCGTAACATGAATAAACTTATCCAACCATTATTCTACAATAATACCTAGCTCAGTTCATGTTTCTTCAGCTCTGGCTAAGCATTATGACTGGAAATAACAGAAAAAAATCCTCCAAACTTCACAAGATAAAGCTTCATATGAATCCCCTATGCCAGCTTCCTAAGAGGAAGAAAAAAAAAAAAAAAAAAAAGAAGAAAGAAAACAACAACCACAATTACTAAGTGTCTGCAATAAAGTCAAAGCCTTTATGATTTTTTTAAATATTTAAATAGTCCCAAATCCCTCTCCAGGGACTGAAAAGTATTAGTACTACTATATAATAAAAACAGAGAATTCTCAGCCTGTTGAAGGATATTGTATGAAGTCTTCACGGTAAATCAGCACAGCTTTGTCAGAGGTTGCTACTGTGAAATAACTGAAGAAAGTTTGTGACAAAACAGAGTCTAAAGGTGTTTTTTTATTAAAAAAAAATATTAATTTTCATGAAATTTGTGAGCTATGTTATGTCTTGTTTTGTTGTATATGATTTTGAATAAAAATCATTCTAGAAGAGTAAAAAATCATTCCTATACAATTCAGGGAGTTCAAAGCTAGGAAAGGACATGGTCTCCTCTGAAGAAAACATTTTGTCGATGCATATAGACATACGCTGCCCTGAACCCCTACTGGATCAGGGAAAAATAACTGCAGAACAAGGATATCTTGGCTTCCCTGTTTATGTGAAGACTCTGTGTGGGAGTCTCACTTAAGTTTGGTTTCTAGATGACTGTAATTCCAGTCACTTCAGTGGATTTATTTCCAATTCATTTAATGTCATTGTGAAAAGAAGCAGACACAAAGTTTGCTTTGGCGCTGCACATCGTGTTGCGTCACTGTCTAGCAAGCTTCCCATTGCACATTTTTTCAAATGGATGCATCTGCCAGCCCAATACAAACAAAAATAACTTGCATGTGTCTTACTTTAAAGCTGAATGAGAAACGTGATGCCATGTCTATGTTGTTCATTCACCAGTTAAAACCCTAATGTCTTATTAAAGACATCAGAGAAAGTGTGCATGTTTTTTCTTTCCTTCCTAATGCATAAAGGATGGGGTCAATTCCTAAGCAGCTTCCATTCAGAGAGCTTTTAGGAGAAGATCCTTTACTTTTGCATGGACTTGAGACTATTTTGTGCACCTTTGTCATATTCTTCTATATAACATGCTCAATCTTGCAACCATATCTGGCCTTATTTTCCTTGTCACAACTCAATGGTAGCTAATGAGACAAATCTTGAAAGTCTCAGTTCACATGAATCTAGAATATCTGTGAGGCTTCAGGGGCTGCACAGTCTCTTTAAAGATCTTCCTATGACTTGGATGTTCATTTCCCCCTCTCTTTTTATTTAATCCGATTCATTCATTTAACCCTAGACTAAATGTTCATTTTTGTGTTGCTCTGCTCTTCCTGTGTATTAAAGCCATTAGATGAGAGCACTTTGACTCTCCACATTGACTCCAAATCAAGCTTTTGAGAAAAAGTCCTTTTGTGTCCCAGTGTTGAATGCAAAGCTCAGTTTACAAAGTTCCCTGGTTTTGCTCTTGCCCTATTTAATGCAATGTTAGTCCTGTCCTGAGCTCACTCTCCCTCTGTGTGCACTGGACTGTGCCCTCCCAGGCAGGCAAGTAGTCACTTCCATACAAATGTTTCAACTGGAAAATTGACTCAAAACTCAACCTACCACAATAAAGTGGGTTTTGTTTGGTTAATTTGTCTTCTGTGGTGATGTCAGTGAAGTGATAGCTTGGTGGCCAGTACCATTTCTATCTATCTTTCTCTTAATATTTTGTTCTTTGTTCTTTGAAAGAACATTTATAAATAACTCAAAAATTAACAACAAAATGTTTTCTATGGCTCACAGGTCATATTACTCATGGAAGATGTTTCAAATGACAGCTGCTGCTGCTATTTTATCTATTTACTTATTTATTTATTTTTGTTTGTTTGTTTATTTTTGTTTTTAGAAAAAGTACAGTGATATGTTTTTATTATGTCATATCTAAAGACTCTAGCCATCCCAAGAGATCCATTGTGGGGCTTCGTGCTCACAGTATAAAACAGATTTTACTGTTCATCACTGTTGATCTAGATAAGTGAGACAAATAGTGTATTTACTTTATTCTGTAGGGGAGGTGGGGAAAAAAGAAAAATTCTGCCAAATCTGGGAATTGAAGTGAGCCTTGTGAAAAACATGAAGTGCCTTGATCTCCAGCCCACCCTCATCCTTATGTTTGCCATTTATAGGTGGGTTTTTGCTTTTCATGAATTCAAGAGAATACTCTTCGTTTGGGATTTCAATCCTCTTTCACCTACTTTTTGCTGTAACTTATTATTTGGCAGAAAGCTTAAAGGATGTGATGGTTTGTGTATTACTGTTTCATCTGACATTGTTCCTCCCTCTCGCTGTGTCACTATATCACACACTGAGTCAAGGAGAAGATAATGTGAAGGAAAATGAGATTGTTTATTCATAACAGAAAAGTTACAGGCTTTGTCTCAAATTATCACAAACACATCTACCTAACAACATTTCCCTTTTTTTTTTTTTTTTCAGCCAAGACTATTTTACCATCTTCATGAACTTTTTTCAATGACAGACCTCCCATCTATAATAATGACCTTAATATTACTATTTTACCATCTTCATCAACTTTTCTCAATGATAGACCTCCCATCTATAATAATGACCTTAATATCAAGAGCAGAAGTGAATGAAATATATATTTCTTACTGTGTTATGCTAAGGAAGTAACAAAATAGACAAGGCTCATGAGTTGATTCAACTTGTAGCTGCTGTTACTACTTTCTCTTTTACAGTGTTCTTTTTTTTTTTTATTGTGATTAATATGGAGTTTATACAATTTAGCAGTATGTGATAGAATTTTTATTCCCACCTGGCTGTTTATGCAGGTTTGTGTTAAGGGATGAAGATGTAATGTATTTTATCACAATGTCCTCTTGATGTATTTCCAGTTGTAACAGAGGGCAACTCACAAATAACTTGAGTGTATAAAATCTTCTTTTCCGTTAAGTTGAATGTTTAGAGAGATTGTGATTTCCTTAATATTTGCTGTAAGAAATCTCCTATTCCCATCTGAATAAGCAGTGTTGGAGGTTTTTGGTTCATGAGTTGTGTTCAGTCCACATGTACACAATAATTCTCCATGGGGGCTGTGCTAATCAGTGGTCATTACTCAGGTGAATAAAGAATTATTGAACCTATTGCTGTGTATGCCAGAGAATATTTATGAACAGGAAATTTGGCTCCCACAGGCATTTATGGAGAGCCTCAGTCTTTGTTTTCCTAGTGTCTCTGCTCATGAAACTCAAAGGTATACATGTACATTGATTTCTGGATGTAAGTGTATACGAATTTCTTACAATGTGAGTGAAGTCACTGCATTGGCTGTAGTGCCATAGTATAGCAATGAAGAACCAGCTTGGATCATCAACTACAGAGGAAACATTGCTTCTGGAGAGGTTGTAGAGGACCCATATATTTTGATCATACCAATACCCTTGTGAATGGTAAGCTAATTCAGAACCAAAGGAAATGGTAAGAGAAAAATATTGAAATGCCACTGCTAAAGAAAGGTGATTTGGGGTGTAGTGTGCAGTTATGGACCTGCATGGGAGAAAGAAAGGGCAGGAGCACATATGGCCAATCTGGTAGTTAGAAAATGACATGACATATAGATTATATTCAATAACACAATGATTTCCAGGTGACTCTATTAAACAATTTGATGCTGAATTATGATTTCCTGTATTCTCCCCTAAGACAGTGAATTTTCTGCATTATAAATAACAGGAGAGGGGTCTGTAACTTCCTTCTTATGTCTGATAAAGATAAAATGAGGAACTTGGGTGAATAACTTTGAGGAAAACATTTATTCCTTCCAACTTAGATTTCTGCAGAAAGAAAGAAAAAAAAAAAAAAAGAAAAAAAAAAAAAGTATTTTAGCACTTTCATTCCTGAGAAACTCTTGCTTCCATAAATAAAACTGATATTTAAAGTTTGGTATGCCACTGATATAAACTGTGAAATTATTATCTTAGAAATGCAATTTCACAAAGTGGCTCAGCTGCATTTTCAACGCCCAAATCCTGTGGGGAACTTTTGTTTGTTTGTTTGCTTGCTTAGCGCAGTGGGCAATAATTGTAGGTATTATGATAACATAAATAAAACAAATTATAGATTTATCATATCATAGTTATGAACTCTACTTCTGGATATATTCAGGCCATTTGGCATCATGTCTAGGCTGAGGGGTTTGCTGGAAATTAGGACACTTCTAAAAAGGTTTAGTGGTCTTCAATGATGCAGCAGTTTAATGAAGTAAAATATTTTATTAATTAGAAAAAAAAAAAAAATCAACCCAGGACTTATGTATAAGAAAATTTGACTTCACCCTCCAGTCAATTACTTCTTGCGTAAATGAGAGCAGAGTTTGGGGATTAGTGCAGCTGTAGTTCTGCTTGTCCTTGGGGCAGTTCTCCAAGGTGATGTGGAGCAGGAACACTCCTCTCACACTCCTCGTTCTGAGGGGAGCAGCTGAAACAACCATGCTGCATTGCTGATGAGAAATCAAATGTTGAACAGTTGCAAATAATCTTGATGTGCTTCTCTGAGTCTTTTTGAGCTTGTGGCTTTCTAGCTGCTCAGACTACCCTGTTGCTGGAAACTTCAATGACTAGGAAGGTGGCAGGGACTTTCCTTGCAGAGAAATGTCCATTGGCAAGCTACTTCTTTCAGTCGATCTAGAAAACCACCCTTTGGTGAGTTGAACACAGGGTGAGTTCAAGCACAGATGAAGGCAATGTAGAATAACTGACCATATTTTTATATGATATTACTAGTTTCCAATTTTCCTGAAAGCTTCAGAACTATGAAGAGCTTGAGCTCTCAAACTGATGTATAGGCACCAGCAGAGAGAACCTCAGGTTCTCTGTAATATTATAGCTTGAACTAGCATCATTATATTCTGGATTATTCATTATCTTTTTAGTAAATGAATTTCATGCCAATAGACTTTAGTGTACAGTTTAAAAAGAAAAGAAAAAAAAAAGAACAAACAAAACCAAAAACTCCTCAGTTAGGTTTTTGATGTGGATGAAATATTGGGAATCTTCATATTAGGAAAATAGCCAATTAAAGTCTCCTTCTTCCCCTTTTACCTTATTTGGCTCACTGTGCATAAAAAGTCATCTGATACTCAAATCTAGAAACTTTGGCTATTGTTTGCTTTTCTGGTGGGATTAGCGTGTGCCTCAGAGATCTGAGAAAGGATTCAATAAAATCAGTAGAACTAAATATCCTCTGGTATTTTAATCTAGCTGTGGTGACCAGTTTGTGGAGTTCAAGGTCCAAATTCTGCTTCTTAGGGGCAACTTAGTTAAGTAATTCCTGTGTGAATGAGGAGGAAGAATGTGCTCCTGTTGTATTCTCTCCTTTTCAAAGATAAATGTCTAAATCATCCTCATTCCTGCTAGAAGCTGGCAAAGCAGGTGGGTAATTCACTTTCCCTTGTTTTCTTCCCTTCTTGCTTTCTGAAGCTCAAGATCATCGGGTTTCCTGACCATTTCTGAGGAAAAAATTTCCCAAAAAGCAAATGCAAGCTATGAGACCAGAGCAACACTCGGAGATGCAGTGAGAAAAAGACCACGCCTTCCTAATGAGCTTCCATTAATGGATAATTTATAGTGCAGATAATGAAAGTATTGATCGGGGCTCTTTAACTTTGAAATATTACATTTAGCTCAAGGCCATAAAGATTGTTTATTGTAGTGGTGATAATGACATTCTGTGGAAGCAGGAAAGCTTGTTGACATCTATGAGTTTCCACAAAAAATAGGGGAGAAGTTCTGAAAGGTCATCAAGGTCTGGAGGACTGGGGATTATTTTCACAAGAGAATACTGATGGTAATTCTATAGAAATTGCTTATTTGATCCTGATTAGGGACAAAAAGAGGAGCTGATAAGTATGGCATACCTAAGCATTGAGGTCATATGTGAAGGTACAAATATGCTCTGGTGAAGACTGGCATCTCATTTGGAAGAATCTTTTCCATTTGCAAAGTATACTGATATGGAAATGAACATTAAAATCTGGGGTCCCTGGATCTGGAGTCTTTAGAGCCCAACCCCCTTACATGTAAGCAGACAGCTGGCTCTGTTGGGCACTAGCATTTACCGTCACTGTTTGACAGGTACAAAAATGGGGGGATGCCATTTATGTAAGCTCAAATGCAGGCAGCTGTTTTTGGCAAACAGAATCCTTCTGCTTCTGCTTGCCAAAGAGCATGAATATTTCTCTGAATTATCTATAAAGGGTGCTGGGAAAGTGCATCCACTGGTGTTTGTAAAATTATATGAAATTTAAACAGATATGCTATTAGTATAGTTGGCATTGAACAGAAATGTTTCTATTAAACTTAATTGATGTTTTCAGAAGATATATTTGAATTCTCAATATTTTCCCTAAATTACATACAGCCTAATAATCAGGGTTTTTTCACCACCTCCAATACACTCAACAGCCTGTTGCAGCCAGTGTATGAAATGGTGCAGCACCTGACGTTACTGCAGTCCCCTACTGGTGGAGAAAACTGGAGCAGACTGTACACAGATAGGGATTGTGCTGGCTGTAAACTGGGAATTGCTAGATTTATTTCCATCATGCAGTCTCCTAAAGTTTTGACATCTTCATCAAACTAATGAACACAAAAGTGACAGACGTATTGGTTCACTAATATTAGGTTACCAGTCTTTTCCTTAAGTCCCCATTAATGCTTCTTCCTTTGCCTGCTAATGCTAGGATAACAGATAGCAGCCAGACTTTCTGGCTCTACCTTGTGCAAAACTTCTAAACATTGGGCCATTTTTGTCTCCCACTGCACTTTGCTATAAAACCACAAGGTTAACACGACCTTCTGGCCCATTCCATTTTGTGTCTTGTTTTGAGTCAAGCTTTGTTAGGGACAAAAATCTATGTTATATTCCATCTGATCAAAGTACTTCAGATGAAGACATGCCATCTGTATTCATTTAGTGATATCTAAGACTATAGAGCATTACAGTGGTATTTTGTACTTAGTATTGATTGACTTCATTTGTAGCTATTACAGACACCGGACACTGTTCACTTTTAAACCTGAGCGTCAGATTTCCCATCTACGATCTCCAGGCACTCTCTTCCCACTCCCTTGCTTCCATAGCAGCTTTCAAAGGCTCTGTTTGAAACAGCTTTCTTTAAAATAATTGAAATAGTGTAGCATGTTATACATTGCATTCTTGTCACAATTTTCTATACTGTTATATTTGTTAAATGTCCTAATGCCCCTGTGGAGGAAAGGTGCTCAAATCTATAATTTACTCCATATCTACCAGATGACTCTGTTTGCACTTTGTTGCTATTATTACTAGTAGTTGTAGTTTTTGCATCACTACAAAGTGTTGTTACAGATCAGATCTCTATTAGCTAAGCACTGCATTTTTCTGTTCTTGTTTAGCTCCTCCTTCAGAGTTGGCAGCATGACCATATCTACTTACATCTTTGTATACATGTAAGTGGGTTCTCAAAGCCATCTTCACTGGCAAATTTTCAGATGAGTTCTGGCCACGGTAATCCATGTCAGAGGTAAAGAAAAAGATAATAGCTTCACACTTTACAGCTAGGCAGACCTGAACATCGGATACTTTCATCAGATGGGGATTTTGAACTTGGGCAAATCAGCTGAAAATTTGATCTGTTTTCCTGGTTATACCTAAGAAGATGAAACCAACTGGTTGTGTTAAAAAAATATAAAATTGATCAAAAGTTATTATTGGAGTTTATTGCTGCTGCCTGTTACCTTTAGGAGAACACTCCGCAAAGGTTAATCAGAAATTGGCCTGGCAAAGAACAAACCAAGGTATAGATAAGCAGATAGGTTTATTCCTGTTCAAAAAAAAAAAAAAAACAGCCAAAAAAAAACAAAACAAAAAATCACCCACATTGGGAGAAAAGAAGTGTTAGGTCCAAAAGCACCTATCTAAAGTGTCAAAATAATATGATAAATCTAGCATAAAAGCTGAGAAATGACAGTGTCTCTGTAATTCCAGACAGGATTTCTAGCATTGACACTGGGGGGGTCCACAGTACCTGAACCAGCAAAGGCTTGGAAGTTGTTACAGCGGGAAGTGTTTTATAAAACCAAAGGAAAACATAATTCCCAACAGTAACAGGAGCAAACGGATGGTCTCAAAACACTCAGCACATTAACTCCCAATTCCAAATCAGTGAAAGGAATACAGGATTCCACACCCTCCTCTCTATCCTTACTTTTGGGAATAATAGCTATTTCATTCATCTTCCCCTTGTCGTGCTCAAGTACCCACATGCACATCACAAGGTGCAGTGCTCTATAGCTGAGGTGTGGAGAAAGGGAGTAAGGCAAGGAGCAGAGAACAGTTTGGAAAACTCTTTGATGGTGGTGAACTCATACACTGATACACACACTAGGTTGGATTTTTATTTTTAGGTTTTGAAGCAACCGGAGTAAATGAAAACTCCCTGTTATGACAGCAGAAGTGGAAAGTGTCTGTGCTTGCGGCCTCTTCTTGCCCTCTGGGCTAGCCTTGCTTTTCCTCCCATGAGAGGAACTCCTGCTGTTACCAATCCTCTTTTTAACTGATCTTGCTAAGCAGCCTCAAGCCAGAACTGTTTCCTTCAGCAGAAGGGAGAGCACTACCACGCTTATAAATCTGCTACCTCTAATGCAACTCTGGGCAGTTATTTCTGGAGCATCTGTAGAAGAGCCCATCAAAAAATGAGCAGCGGATGTTGTGCACAAAGTATGCTTCCAGCTCTGGCTCCTTGCTGCTATTCATGGCTGATTAAAAACCCGCTGGAGTATGAAGTAGAAATGACAAGTTCTCCATTTGAAAGGCTTGAATGAACTTCAGGCTTAAACAGCTTAATTTTCAGAAAAAGATGAAAAATCAACTGAAAGATTTAGTGAAGATTTGATTTATTAATTATCATGCACCTGGACTGTAAAATGAAATTTAGTGCAGGCAGCAACCAGATGCTTCCGCTGGGTGAGCTGTCTAGGTAAAAGTTGTATCTTTGTAACAGAGAGCAGATTTTGTACTCACTGCTACTCTTTAAGGGGGATGGTAAGTAAGAGGATGACTTTACAGCAATAAGTCATTGCTATGAGTATGCATTTTAAAAACATTTAACACAGTAATGACAAAAACAAGAACCAGATCTTCACATACTAGTGAAAATATTAATTTTACCCCTAGGTGTGCTGCATCATTCTGTAAAGAATAAAAGTGCATAGGGAAGATTTGCAAGAGACTGTTCTCTGCAAAAATACAAAATTTATCAAGGGATATCCAATAGCAATCAAGCCTTTATTTGATACCATTGATTTCAGTAAGACTTAAGTCACTGCACATATGTAAAGGTCTTCCTGGACAGATGAGACTCTAGACTTGAGGTTCAACTAAAAATAGCACTCAACAAGTGGTCTGACATTGAAAGAATAAATCAAATTATGTGTATCTTATTGGGGGGATTCAGTAGTGATATTTTGCAGGCAAATGTCTTTGAGATTCATACAAACCACATACAGCTGTGAAACTAGGCTCCATTTCTGTTGTAAGTTTTTACCCTTCTCTCTCTCCCTCTCTCTCTCTATTTTTTTTTTTTTTTTTAACCTGAATGGATAACTCTTCATTTCTATGTAGTGATGTTTTGCACAAGGAGTAAAAATTATAGTTAAAAATCTGGAGAAGATAATAGAAAGTGCCTGGGGAAAAAAACAAAACAAAACAAAACAAAACACGACACAACACAACACAACACAAAATGATGAATTGCAAATTTGAGTCCATATTAACAAATAAAGCATGCTAGAAAAACAAGCAGCTACAATTCTCATATACAGGGGAGTACTGAAATAATGATGTGATTGCACACTATGTGTGCTCATACTTCCTTTCTGTTGACCATGAAGAAAAGACCTCTAACAAAAGTCTTAAAAAGAGACAGCTGCCCCATTGCTGAGCCTGGATCATTCAGCAAAATGTAAAACTCAAACAAGTTGTCTTCTCAAGAATCATCTTCTCAGAAAACATCAACAAGATGATCAAGATCTGGGTAGTGACTTGGAGTGGGAATAAGAGCTGAAAACTTTGTGTTGTGAGTGAGATGGTAAAATGAAGAGTGTATGTTCTGCCAGTTTACACAATCTTGGGATAACTCTTGTGACTTCTGGAAGACATGAAAGCTGACATTACCATTTAAAAAATATTTTTATTTTAAACATGCAACTCTGAGGATGCAAATTAGGAAATAATTTGTGAACAACTTTTTTTTTTTTTTCCTTCTTTATGTATGTATATATGTATATACATATAAAGGGAAAATTTATTTGTGGAACAAGCTGAGTGCACTGCTGGGTGGTTAGGACTCCATGATAGCACAGAGTGCAGTCTGTGCAGTAGATTTGCCCGGTACTTTTACATTCTTCAGACTTTACATCTAAGGAGATGATTGGGATCTAGTGTTTCTCCTCAAGAAACTTTCCAGAGGCCTTTTATATCCATGGTCCGTATGATTTCAGTGCAGTTTCAGAGTAGTTTAAATATCTGGGAAGGGCTGGTTAAAGTATGGGGTCATGTTCAAGGTATCTCCAAATAGGAGATGGGCATCTGCAAAGATTCAAGCACACGGAATTGCCCTTTAGAGTTTTTTCCACAATGTGTACAAGGTGATTGATAAAATGTCAAATAAATCATGTGTTATAAAAATAAAATAGAAAAAAAAATAGAATAAAATAAAATAGAAAAAAAAAATAGAATAAAATAAAATTTCATATTGTGTGACTGTAATAAGTAAGGTTCAAAAAAAGTATCTGAATTAAGACTAGAGAAAAAATGTTATTGGAAATGATGTTGTTCTGTTAAAATCTACTGACCTGGTTAATGTTCTGTAATTCTGTCAGTATCAACTGAGGAGCTAGGCCTTGGAGTCATAACCAAGTCCCCTGGTCCTCAGTGTTAAAACCTAGCAGCCTTGTTTACAAAGGCTTTTTCACAGACCTTAGCAGAGATGGAACTGGGCCATGAGTACTTTGGTTGTTGTGGTAGATATATTGTTATGGTAAGATGCGATATTTCTATGTTCCTGTGGTGTGAGGTATGTGTGAGTAGATATTAAAGTGCCAGACAAATAACAAGTCTGTTTCTCATAGTTCTAGTATGTTTGTATAAAACATTTGTGCACAGTGTGAGGAACAACACAGAGCAACCTCTGAATCTTTTAGAGATTATCACCTCTTGGAACAGCAAAACTGACTGGAAAGAATAGTTTTTGGCATGAAATACCTTAATTTTGAGTCTGATTCTCATCTTTGTCTAGTTCCTGCAATGAAACTTCACTGTTGTGTTTGTCATCATTCTACATTTATATTGATAAGAAATTAGGGAGGAATTCTTTGTATTGTGCCCAGAACTGCATGATTGCATGCTTCATCATACAGCCTACAAGAGGAAGTTGAAGATGTTTTATAATATAGGCAGATAATATGGTTAGAAATGTTAATATGTGGCTCTGAGAAGAAAACAGGGTTAAAGACTAGAAGTAATTCTCTCTGTGTCCAGCAAGTTTGTTCTGTGTTGTTGACCTACCTGAAAATGTAGTTGAACCAAGTGGTGGTTGAAACAAATAAACAAAACAAAACAAACAAACAAACAAAAAACACAACCCAGAGAAAATTGCATATTGTTTAGATAATGGAAAGAGGTCATCAGCTTTCACTTCAATGTTATTGTTTGTCATCATTGAGGGATCCTTAAGGATCCATCTGAGAACCAGTTTTCCAGCAAAATGAGAAATGAGTGCAATTAAAAAATGGAAGTAGATGATTGCCTGTATGTTAAAAATCAAAAGGAAATTGAGAACCTTCTCTTTGAGTAATAACAAATATTTTGGCCAGAAGCATGGTATTTTGCTTGGAGGAGACAGAAAGCCACTTCATCAATATTAGCTCAGTGCAGTTTTTTTGGCAAGGACCTAATGAGCTATCAGCTGTTATCTACTGGGGGGAAGGAAAAATTCCTCTTAGGAAACAAGTTGGTCCCTACATTGCCATAATACACATCCTCTGCTTCTGATCTGTTTTCCACGTTTTCGCCTATTGACTAGTTAGTAGTTGAGATGTGTGTAATAGGGTAATATTCAGCCATGAACTTCAGGCTTTTTCACCAGTTCAACTGTTTGCATTCTGAGCCTGGTTCTTAGAGGCACATCTTTTGTACTGACACATGTAGATAAATGACCCTTAGCACTGGAGGGAAGGGAGTTACAAATAGCGCTCTTTAAAAATCTGGCCACACACTCATTATATTCACTGTACTCGGCATCATGTCACTTGTGATCTAGTGGGCTCCATTCAACTTCCATCCTTAGGCTTGTGTGTGAAGAATCACTGTGATTGTTTTAATACTGTGGCAGGAACAGATGGCAAACATATTTTAAAGAGCTAAAAATATGGAAGGGCAGTAGAAATCTACATAGCAGACATCTCTTAAGCTCCCACAGCTGTGACTAATTATTATTTTTTAATAATAAATATACTGTATGGAAGCCTGGTCACTAGAAGGAAAGTCTCCTTTGAAATCAGTGGGAGTATTGAATTTGCCTGGGCTACAGCAAAGGACAGAATAAACTTCCACTTTCAGTTTCCAGTCTGTCTCAGTCATACTGATGGAAAGAAACAAATAAGTGTGGAGAAGAACTGCTGAACCCAGGCTTACAGTGACAGAGCAGCATGTAGAGGGCAGCCCCCATAAATCACTGTCTCATGGACACTGTGCTTCATTGCACTGAACTGGCTCCTAATATGGGATTTTTATAGCCTGCACAGATGTTTCAAGTTTCTGTCCATCTATCATGCTCTGAGAGGATGATTTCTTTCGGAAGATGCCCTGTGGCTCAAGCAGCAATCTGTACACGTAGCTGTCAGGCTGAAAAGGCTAACGCCCATCTATTCTGTCACATACTGTAATCTTACAAGTGCCAAGACAAGAACCTACAGAAAAAATACAGAGTATTTCTTAATGAGTTGCTTGTTACCGGCTAATGACAAAGCCCAAGGAGGAGCCTAAAGGTCAGGGTACATTTCTTAACTTTTGCTGAAGAGGCCTTTGCTAAAGGTCTGATTTATTCAGGGAGAGGAGAATCTCACCAGCAAGAGAGGGGTTATTCTTGATAAAAATTTGGTGGGGGGATACCGCTCCTATTTGGCCCAGTGTAAGCAAGGTGTGGCTGGTGACCCATTTCTGAGCAGTGCTCACTCTCAAATGAGCTGTTCATTTCTCTCAACTCGTGGGTGCCTGCTTTTCTGCAGAAGTAGAGGGACTTGGGGCAAGGTGCTTCCTGGGAGGAATGGAGGCAGGTAATGTGTTATTGAGCATCTTAATTGTAACGAACCAGGGGTGCTCACTGCTTCTTGACATAGGAACTCTGCTCTGAGGAATCCAAAATAGGTGTCTGAAAGTGCAACAGGCAACATCAAGAGGAGCTCCCCTGGTCATGGTTTCTTGCTGGCAGGTTTTGGGACAAAGGTGTTTCAAGCCCCCAAGAAATGTCTGTAGCCAAATTCTCTCCTCCAAAGTATGATGCAGAAATAAGTGTATCAGGTGGCAGTGCATCTTCCCAGGGCGATACAGCCCACTGGGAAATTTTGGTGAAGGAATCACACATCTGCAGTTTTTCAGGGATTAATGCCTGTGCATGGTGTCTGCTGTAGCCCAGTTGACTCTCAAAGAAAGGCTTTGGAAACAATCCCATGGAGGCCTTTGATGTGATGCATATAATCACCAGTCAGCCTTATGCTGTCTGAAGGCAGTGAATTCCCCACAGCTAGGGGTGTCTCTCGAAACTTCTCACCCTTATGCTCTGGAGGCATTGCTTGGGAAACAGATGAAAGTGCGTAGACACTGGCTGTAATCCTCTGGTCAAGCTCAGGACACTGCTGCAGAGCATGCCATATCCCCTAAGATGTGCCCTGAGGAGCTGAAAGAGAGCACGGTCTCTTCCAATGTGGCCCTTTCCACCCCACAACTTTTATGGGGCAAGATGAGGTGTGCCCATGTTAGTTCTCTGGAAAACCAGGGCATCAAATTTGGGGCCCTTTAAATTCTGGCTTTTTCAGTCTATAACATTGCTCTCAGAGTTTCTCCAACAGCCACTTCTAATTAATTTCACCTGTAGGAAACCAAGTCAGGAAGAGATATTTTCTGTGCAAGAAATAAAGAGAATGGGATACAAAGAGGAGACAGACTTCAAGGGGAAAATTATCTGAACAGGGTGTGCCAGATTGGATCTTTAAGCTGCTGCTGTCTGTGTCAGGCACACACACACACACACACACACTGTGGGCTTCATTTAGTTTGGCTCAGCAGATAGATCCCAACATGTTTTTAAGGAATCCTCTGAAAACAAAAACATGGTCCTATCAAAGTGGAAAGCAGGATGCCTAGCCCATGAATAACGTTACAGTTCTTAACATGTTATTTATAAGCAGTCTGAACTAACAGCTAACATGTGGCTAGGCTTTGGCTAAGGGAGGCTTGCTGGTCTCAGTGGGAGAACATTACGAACTGGACCTCATTGCTCTCCAAAGTCTGGAGGCAGGAGGGTCACTGCACATGGTGACAATGGGCAGGCGAGGCAGACTGCTAGTGGTATCTGGAGGGCTATGACTTCTAGCAGGGTAAATTTGGGCCATACTCAGAACTACAGAGTAGTGTAATATAATTAATAGGTATGCTATCTTAAGTCTTCACTGGTATAATGTTAATATGAAAAAATAATGACAGTAGAGATGTGCTAGCTAAAGGCAAAATATAAACAATTTATGTCACAGCTATTTCCAGTATAAGTTCTTATACCTTTAGGCTCTGTTCTGCAAACACTTGTCATAACTATTTATTTTAGCATAGATACGTGGTCCCACTGAATTTGGGGAGGTGTTTAAAAAAAGCATGTGAGGAAGACTTTGAGTATACTAAGAATACTTAGTGTACTCTTACTTACAAAATCACCATTCTGGCAGAGCTCCTGTTCTGCACATGCATGTGGAGTAAACCAGTTAGCATACAAACACTTAATGGAGTTAAAACATCCCTAAGAGCCAAACAAGATCAATCACAAAGATAATTTTTTCAGGCCCAAGTTTGTCCAAGCTGTGGGAAAAGTCTTAAAGAGATATTCTGGTCCTTGTTGCCTTCTAGTTGTCTCCTTTTACTTGCAGGCTTATAGGCAACATAGCTGGGACACTATTCAATTCCTCTCTTTCCACCATGCTATGGCCTTGCTACAGTGTTTCAAGGACACAGCACTTCTCCTAGCAGCTCCAGTAGACCAAAGCGGACTGAAGTCTGCAAAAACCTTGGTTATGACTTTACAGTGTTAGGACCTAAATGTGACACTAAGGGACATGGTTTAGTGATGGGAAACAGTAGGTCAGGTTGATGATTGAACTTGATCTCGAAGTTCTTTTCCAACCTAAACTGAAAAAAAGAAATAGCTCTGAATTTCTGCCAGTGCTTTTTGCACTGGGACTTGTGTCATGAAATGCAACACCACAGTATGGTAACTCCCGTACACTCATGATTAAACACTTCACATACTGGTGAAAATGAAGTGTTCACTGATGCAGCACAGGATTTCTCAAGCCTACTAAGTTTTGGCTGATTTTGAAAGTTTTCAGATAATTTAATTCTTCCTATGCGAAGATACAATATAACCCATTCATCTCACTACACACACAAAAAAGTATGTGGACAACATTAACTATATTGTTTTAACCTAAATTTCAGATAGGTGCTCTCTAGTTTTAGGGTATCTTTACCTTATATTTTCAGGATGTCAGTTTCTGTGCCCAATTCTGATACATGCAGTTCACGTGTAGATCAATTAGTTTTACAGTTTTCTACTATACAGACACACTGATAACCCATGTGGCTCCTTACCTTTAACGTGCTATCAAACATCCATGAACCATCTCAACACAAGCTGACAACAGTTTCTGTGCTGACGAGCTGCATGCCATTTACTGATCAATTTAATGTAAAGAAATATTTTCTGCAATTTAGAAATTTCCTAACTGAAGACAGGTATTTCCTTCAGATTGTGATATTGTTGCTTCTTCAGCTGCAATATTAAGCATTTACGTAGTACTTTTTTTTTTTTTTTTTTTCTACCAGTGATCCCATTGGGAACAGCATGTGGGTAGTATAGCCAAGACAGCGCTCAGAGACGTTAAACAATATGGCTTCTGTCCAGACTCTGTTGAAGAAATGGCAGCACTCCCATTGATTTCGGCAGGATCAGGATTTCACGGCTGTTGTGTGAAAGAGTTTTCCCAACACTCGGTATCTGCAGATTTAATTTATGATACAACTTTAAAAACTGCATCAAAAATATTAGGATTCTGTGACTGTTGGCTCAGACAAGGTGTTTAAAAATAGCTTTAAACTTAATTGAAGACAAGATGAGTCTCCCTTGTCTCTTCATTCAGGGTCAAAAGGCATGAATTTCATTCACTAAATTATCAACACTTAAAACTTTTTCTGCATGATTAGACTATTACTAAGAGTCAGGACAGCAGAGATCCTCCCACTGCATTGACCTGTGAACTTTGTTAAATCTTCTGACAGGGGTCATTGTCTATAGCATGATAGTGAATGACTTTCCAAAAGGGAGCCATTCTTTCAGTTGTAACATGAAACTGGTGCTGTTTTCTAATGGGTTGAAAATGTTAATTTACTTTGATGACATTTCTTGTCAATTTATGTGTCAGCTGAATTTGCTGATTAGTCACAAAAGATGATGTATTGCTTATGGACAGTTATTATTTTACCTTTAGAAAACAAAACAAAACAAAACAAACAAACAAACAAACAAACAAAAAACCTTCAGATACTTCAAATACTTCCAGGATTAGAAATCACTTCTTCCCTTCCATGTTCCCTTCCTTTCTTCTGTGACATACATTTCAAATTACCTGTAAGTATTTCGCAATTCTGATGGAATAGAATGTGTTGGCAAACATATATGAAATTGAACCTCTTTCAGAATCCAAGCTTCTTCTGTAAAATATGTATCAAGTTACTGTCTTTAAATTAACCTTCCTGAAAATACTTCTTTTTCAGTGACACATGCAGAAAACATCTACCTTTCATTAGGTAGCTGATAGGCTGGGAACATTTCTTCCCATCATCTTTCATAATGGTCTTAGTGGTCCATTAGTCACTTGTATCTTGATTTATACATTGAATATATCTGTTTACTTTAGTCACAAATATAAAACCAATACGATTTTATCTCAAAGCTTAGTTTTCCAGTGTTTCAAACATGCTTGTTCTTGCAGACTGAGACTTGAAAGCAATCTTAGCAGGCCAAGTTCTGATTTTATGTATACAGCTGAGAATCTGAGAAGCTTTGTAGTTTTCCCAATGTGTGAAGGCAGTTCTACAGCATGAGCAACTCTTCCTTCAAACAAAAGGATGTGTTACAGCCAGACACGCTTTATGGATGTGTTAGTGGATGTTCATGCTGGTTACTGAGCCAACAATTCCTGGCAGATCATAATGAATTACTGTGGTATCTTCCTTTGTCAGTTCACCTGTGTATGGGACTTAGCAGTATTGTTTTGTAGATGGCCTCATTTAAATTATGGATGATTGTTATGTATTATTGAAGACTTGTCTGTCTTATGTTGTTATTGCTGACATGAGTAATAACTGACAATTTTGCTGATAAACTACATCAGGGTAGCCAGGTTGTGTCTTGAACTGTTTGCAATGTTCAAACAGTTTGCAACAACTCTAGTGCCAGAATATATCATGTGACACAGGCAAAATCAGCTCCGGAAGCCACTATGTTTTTACCTCTGTCCTCCATGTTTTCACATAATTGTGGAATCTTTTCTCCATAAGGGTTAGGGAGATAGACATTGCATTCCTGATGGTGAACACACAACCCCAGCATGACCAATGGGTAGTGCTATCAAGTCTTTCCTGAATAACTGGTATCCCTGACCAGGCTGTCATGAGACACAATGGTACCTCAGCTCAGCTGGATTGTACACTGGCAATGTAAGATCCTCTTCTCCTGTCTCTCTGAGGAGAGACAAACACTATAGGGCATGTGTTTCATGACCCTCAACTATATCTGAATAGTTTTGATATATGGCTGATATGGTCAAGAACTGTGCTTTTTTTTTTTTTTTTTTTTTTTTTTTTTTTCCCCAGGGGATTTAGAAATTGAGCAGTTAAAGTCCCTGCTATAGTAAGCTAAATAAGGAGAAAATCCTCCCTTAGATAACCAGCAACAGTAGGTCATTGCTTGTGAAGTATTCTGTAGATCTTACTTAACATTAGCAAATCTATCAACAAAGAGGAGGTTGTTCATGTGCCTTTGCTTTACTTAATGAATGCCAATAAATTTAAAGAAGTCCTGGGATAGGCATCTGGGCACCAGAATGCTAGTTTAGACTAGTAACTTATTAAAACATCCCAGTCTACTTCCTGGGTACATTCCCTCAGTGCCAGCATATTTATTTGCACATAAATCAATACTGTTTTTAATCAAGATGAGTTTATGGCCTAAGCCCCATGGCTTTCAACACTAGCTACAGATAGACACCTAAATGTAAGAGAGAAGCTCAAAAATGTAAGAGAGAAGCTCAAGTATCTTGTCAACATTTCCTGTATCCATTTATCCATTTGGGACTGCTCTGGAGCCCCTCCAGATACGGCTTCAGGTCCATGAGTAGTGACTCAGAGTATAGTGGAGAGGGACTTTTTTTTCTTTTTTTCCTGTAGAGCTTTTTTATAGCTCTGCTTAAATTGGTACTGTATTTTGCAAAGCCTGGATATCTACAAATGAAGAAAGGCAATTTAAGAATCATTGATGATGTCAATTATCTTATAGTATTCAGTTAAGGGTGGTACAAGAAAATGCACCTGTACCACTTACAAATTGAAGGAAATGGTGAATTCTCTGTTGTCTGGAAAACCAACAGGACTGAGGTTTAGGTATTTTGGTTGAAAACCAGAAGTGGTGATTGGGCAATTCAAGATGAACAGTATCTTGGCAGAAGTTGATGGAAATTACACCGATTTGGGAACAGATGCTCCACCAATCTGGGTTGAATAATACTTTCAAATGTTGATGTTTTTGGATGTGGGTAGTCAACTTAATGCCAAAATCAAAACTGATGACATCCAGACCAGCCTGATGCTAGTTTTCTTTCTTTTTAACTTCCTCTGTTGTTCCTCAAGATCTGTATTGGACTTCTGGAATCAAATCTCCCTAATATGTTTCTCATATTAGTATAAAACCCCTTAATTCCACTTGGAAAGATCTGAAAAACTAAATATTTTTACACAGTTTTAATGTGCAATAAGTCAAATTGTCTTCTTTCAGAACTGAATTCATCCTTGTCCAAATGTTCTTATGCACATTAGTAATTTGTGCCAAAGTTGTTCTGGAACTAGATTAATATTGTCTCTCAGATTTTAATAAAGATAATGCTGAGTGTAAAGGATATGTTAATGGATAATTGGAATGGATGAATAGAGGTGGAAATTATTTTGTTTGCATTATAAACAAAACTCAGTAAACATACCTATCTAGAAGGAAACAACCTGCATTTCAGAATATAGTAAGGACTGGAATATTAAATTACAGGTCCAGTATGAAGGACTGTAACTAGTAACTGAATCTATTAAATGGGTTAACTGGAAATGCACAAACATAAAGAAGTACGAAAGGGCAATTTTTGTGTAATCTCAAACAGTAAAGATTTTGGAAGACATTTTAAAGAACATAATAGCGAGTAGTTTTAAGGATGTATGTAGTTGATTTCTCTATCTGATAGGGATTTATCAGCTGGAAATAGCATATGTGGAGGAATATTCTTCTTCATTACCTGACCAGGAGAGTGACAAACAGCAGGATGTTCTAAGGAAAGGCTAAACATAATATTAGGAAAGAAGTTTCTAGCAAAACCAAGGACATTTTATAGCCATTTTTCAAAGTAGTTTGAATTATTCATCTGGCTTATTGTGCATAGCTAACTCTGTTCCTTTGGATCATGTTCACGTGAGGGACTACCAAGGCAATCAGGGGAAAACTGCTTAACATGTTTCACATCGTGAAATGAAGGTTGAGAAGAGATGTGCTTCTGTGCAAATACGGAAAAAGAGGGATAGAGGAACAACTAAAGAACAGTCTTCTCACAAGAAGAAATGGGTATATTGTCTGCTAGTACATTCAAAGAGGAAATAGGAGAATGTTTCTAAGTCCTCAAGGAATGACATTCTATGGTCTCCCTCCAGTAGAAGAACTGTGGCCAAGAGACTTATTCATTTCAGTGTACAACTTCTTGCATTTATTATCTGTATTTTGTAATTTTCTTTAGTAGTAGGGATGAAACTTCATGATGCAGGATGTTTTTGTTTACTGTTCTCTACACTAAGAAAATATGTACCACTCTAGTTTCAGTGTTTTTTTTTTTTTTTTTTTTTTTTTAATGTAATATTTATTTTCATTGTAATTGTTTTAATTTTTCTTAGGTAAGATAAAAATATGGTAAAACTCAGAAAGAACTTCTTATACATATACAACCATTTCACAAATCTGAATATGATATTACAAAGCAGGTGTTAAACCTCTTCAAATAAAATGTTACTCAAATTTATTGAAGAAGAGCAAATGTTCATTTTGCTGATATATATTTCCCTTAGCTTATTTCTCAGAGTCTGAACTATTTTGGTTCAAATTTTTTCTTCCAATATTCATGCTTCTGATGACATCTGATATGGAAAATCTTGGCTTTAGGCATTGAAAACTGTTCAAGTTATAAGCAAAAAAACTACCTCAAGGTCTTTGAATAGGTGACATTAATCAGATCTTTTCTTTAATGTATTTATTTACCTCTATGGATGAAACTATATAATACCTTTAGAAATGGATATTTATATATATGTATGCATATTTATATGTAAAGACAGACAACATAGATTTTTCTAAGAATTGTTACAGAGTGTTCACATAAAAAGAAACACACTGACTACATGATTTGGTTCAGAATTGGAAAGTTTTCATATCATTTTGTAAAAGTTTATGAAAATGTATAAAGTTCTTGAGAAAGCTAAATAAAGGACTGAGAGTTCATTGGATGCCAGATAATTGGAAGTAATTTTCATTAGGAATAGCTACAGTTAATGTACAGTCAACTAACAAAATATATAACTAGAATTTATTTTAAAAAGATCAAAATCAAAAATAAAAGGATGAACGTTTTGGATCACATAGATTTTTTTCAGATCTATATATTCACCAGGTATGTTTGGACTATGGTCAGGAATTTATGAAAATCTTTGCAAATAGTGGTGTTTTATGAACCCTAGCACTCATCTGAAAACTGATAAGGAAGCAGAAAATATATGAGAAAATGTGTTATCAGTTTCTCAGAAACTGAACTGGGAATCTGAACTGGGAGAGCTGAAGTAAAGAAAAACACTCTTCCTCTAAAGTGAACTAATAATGGAATCTCAGTTTAAGAATATGCAGTGCTTAATGGCCTACTACCCATTATTTTCCCATTCTAAAATTTATCCATAAATCAGCAACAATAATATATGTCTCCAGGATGATCCTAACTATGATTACTGGAACACATAGAGTATGTTAAAAGTTTGAAGGATGAAAACACAAGGCAAGTGGATCAAACATTTATTTCTAAATCACATTTTTAAAGTTTAGGTTTTGCACTGAAATTCTTCCACAAATAACTTACAGTAAGATATTCTGGATAATGCTCCAATGTTTGTAATGAACATTATCAGTGCTGAACTGTTTAATCAGACCTGCTGTTGGAATAATTAATATGATTTAGGAAATTACAACACTACTTTATCTTCTGTTTGAATTTAGATACTCCTGTGTGTCAACTGGTTCTTTCCTTTGTGCTGCGCTGATCTACCCCGCTACATATCTAGAACATGGTTTTAATAGCTACAAAAATTGCTTCCACATCTAATGTTGCCTAGAAAAGAGGCAATCATGGGAAATTCTTTTAAAAATCCCAGGAAAATTTTTTAAAATAATGTAAGCATACTTTTTGTAAAATATATATATTTTAAAGATATTTAAAGACATTTAAGACATTTCTAAAGACATATTTTAAATGTTAGGCACATTCCATCAACATTCTTTGGCATGTAGATTGAGAATAGGTTGTTGTATGCAATCTCTCGTGCACAATTTTTAAAGTAATCTCATAAATAATAACATAAAAGCTTTTGAAGTGATATGCACAGCCCAATACTAAGCCATGCAATAAACTAAGTAGTTACTTGTAACTCTGGCTCAATATAGAAAAAGAACTGAGCAAATTAATTTTATTCTTAAATTAAAAAGTAAATTATTATTATTTTTTTATTTATTAAAAATTAATTGGAAAAAAAAAAAGAAAACCTTCACATTATACTTGCCTTCTTTCTGTTATATATTACCCTTTCAGGTGCAGAGAGACTTGGGCTGAGAGTGGATTCTCATCTTGCTAGGCCAGTAGTGGCCCGTTTGTGTTCCAAGACAGTATGAAGGAAATTCTGCCAAGCTTGGTCACTCTCCTGATTTAGATTTTCTTTCTTTTGGAGTGGTGGGAGAAGGAGATCAGACAGAAGAGAAAATTGTTTGCTGTATATAAAATCAACATCTCCATAAAATAAACTTATGAATAATTAACATCTGAAATTCCAGTTTTCACAGAAAAGTTAAAGTAATAATTAAATATTTTAAAGCTGTTCATGCAACAATTAAACAGAATATTCTGTATTATTTTATTTTATTTTATTTTATTTTATTTTATTTTATTTTATTTTATTTTAATCTTGTTGTATCTTGTTTTTGGTGTAGATTATTTGCTAACTACAAAGCTTGATTCAAAACCACAGAAGTGCAAATAAGAAAACTGTGAAAGTCATTACTGAAAATATTAATACTTTATTATTACTATTACTATTACTATTACTATTATTATTATTTATTTGTAGCTGAGATAGTATTTAAATGTGTACTTAGCCATAAAACACCACTGCTCTGTGCTGTCATTTTTTTTTTTCCCCTCTGGCTATCTTGGAATTTGTTTAGAGTAGGAATCATTCTCCATTTTCCTTTCTGTCAAGAGACAAAAGCTAATGGGACAGGGCATAATAGTGGCACTTTCATCCATAACTAAACTACCTCTAACTTCACTATTTCATATCATATCATAGAATGGATCAGGTTGGAAGGGACATGATAGATCTAGTTCCAACTCCCCTGCTATAATGACTAGGGATATTATGCCATAGTCATAATGCTCCTATGCACTGTAACAAGTTATAGCTTTTTTATGCAGTTTGGACGATCTTGACCAAATGTTATATCCTTGTTTGGTGTACATATTTCTGCTTTAGTTCTAAATTTACATAGATGCAAAATAATCGTGTACATGCAAATGAACACAGACTGCATTTCTAAAAAATCATATGTTTTATTTCAGCTTCCTGGATGCTCTGCTTGGGACAATGTCAGCAAGATACTTAGTTATAAAAGGCACTGTGATCAAACAAAAACATCTGGTCACCTTACACCAGGCTAATTAAAATGACTGTTTTTTTCAGAATGACTTTTGTAAATCCAGCAAGGAAAGCATATTTCTCATTTGGACAACAGCAAATTAGTCTGCAACCAAGATGATGCTCATCTTGTTTCCAAGCTTTATTTATCTGTTTGGGATCCAAGGATACTTTAAAGGCCATCTCCAAGAAAGTGTTGAAAGAAAAGAACTAATTTTTGTTAAAATATGGGAACTGCTGTACAGGTTAGAGGATAACTGTTGACATTAGGTAAATATGTTCAAAAAGTATCACATTGCTTAGCTGGGGTCTGGGACATGCTGCTCAGATTTCTGAGATACCAAGCAATTTAAACAAAGGTTGGAACCAAATTCCTTTATCCCTTTTGTGCATAAATATATTAGTGAATATTAGTGAAGCCAGATGGAGAACTAAATTATTTTATTAACTAATAATTTAAATAGGGAATACCATGGTATTACATTCAGTCTACAACATAAAAAACAAACAAACAAACAAACAAAAACAAGACTTTCTTATCAATACTGTGATTAGGATCTTGATTATGCACTTGTAAGACATCTGGGAAATTAAGACAGAGATCTTATTTCTACTATGATGATAGTTCAAATGTCGTAATGGCTGTATCTTTCTTCATGGGCTAAATAGATGCTTTATCAGTGCAGCAGTGTGATGGTTTTGTGACTAGAGCAGTGACACGAGATGACTGGCAACTGTGGAGAATCAGTTCAAATCCTGATTGTCAGTTTTCCTGTGTGACCTTGAATAAACCATTTAATCATGTGGCATTCCCACACCTGTGCTGGAAGTCAGCCGTATCCCTCATCACCTTGTATCTGTCTGTTAGAGCTACTGTAAATGTAGTGACTGTAGAAAAGGAATAAGAGTAACTGTAAGTGTAGAAAGGGGTATTGTCACTGCAGGAGTCTTCAAATGAAATCTCAATATATGAGATTAGTGGGAGATTCAGATATACGTAAGAACAAGCTTGTAAATTTACATGAGCAATCATTACACATTACACATATAACACTAAGCTGGAAATAAAGGGATTGTATAGAGTTACTTACAGCTCAGGTGAGTAAGGATATTTAATATAAATAAGCATCTGCCTTCCAGTCACTTCCATGTTCTTTACTACAATACTGCTACAAAGACAACCTTTCCAACACATGTGAATACCTTCTGTCAAATGAATCTTAAATATGATAATGATACCCCTTATCTGAAAATCTAATAATAAACATGAGCAAGTGTTTCAGGAATGAATACTCCACATCACAACTTAATTTTGATGAAACCTATAGGAGAAAGCAGTAAAAATTAAACTTGGAAAAAATATACAGGCTGGATTTACCTGTGTCAAAAGTAACCTTGGAATTCAAAAGTTAACTAAGAAAAGTATTCAGCATTATTAATTAAATTAATTAAAACCTAAGTAATTCTTAACCATGATTAATGTGAGCATCAGTTGCTAACTTTCAGTAGAAATAACTCAAAGCTACTATTTCATGAAATGTTAATCTATTCCAAACTTTCATATGTGGCTTATCAAAATATGTGTATAAACATCTTCATTCCAGAAATAAAGTTTCTATATCTAATTATTATACCTGACAAGTTTTGGAAACACAGATCATGCATTCTCTAACATTTAATGTAAAACAATCACTGCTGTATTCTTCTGTCAGATTAATTTTTTCACTCCTAATAGCTCATGCACTTATGGGCTCTTCTGACAGCTATTTTTGCAGCAGAGCTGCTTTCTCCTCTGACCACTGACATTTATTAATCAATTGATCAATAAGTCATTTGAACCCCCCTTGGGAATGCTGAAATACCCATTGTTCCTCTTAGATTGCAGAACTAAATGATTGTGTTGTTGTTTGTGTTGTTATGGGTGGTGTTATGGAGCTCTTGTTACAAACGGAGTATGAAATCTAAAGCACACTGGAGGGCTATCAGTCGCTTTCCTGCTTATGCACAAAGAAGGTTTGTTCTAGAGAAACTGCCTCTTCTTGCAAATACATGTGTATGAGCTTATCTTATGCACGCCAGTAACTCAAGAGATCTCACAGAGTATGAAACTTGTGTGAAAATCTAGACACATACAGAAGTGTTTTTAAGACAAGTTCTAGAAAAATGTTATGTATTTATTCAATTTCCTCCTGGACAATCTTCATCATACATGAAAACAAAAAATACTCTAGAGGGTCTCTCAAGGAAAAGCAAATTGGTCATGTTACTTTGAAGTTTTGGAATGAGTTGTTGAACATTTAGCTCCACTGAGGTTGCTCAATTGCCCTGCAGTGAATATCTGTCTTTTATACTTTCTGAAGGGTAATGTAAGTTCATTGTGCATTTAAGTAAAAACTCTATTCCCCCTACAGAGTTACTATTTTATGGCAAGAAGTGTCAGATATCAGATATGGATGTACTGTAAGGATAGTAACAATAGACCAGTGGAATATGTTTGTAGTAGAAATCCCAACAGAGAGACAGAAACCTTGCAGTTTCCTGATCTTAAATGAAATTCAAACACTATTTGGGGTAGTGCTGTGTAACTCTTAAGTTTTAAATCATACCAAATAAATTAAAATTAATGTTTATTTTTCTAACAACAAACTGTTAGATCTTCAAACCAACACAAAGCAGGAGAATAGCACTATCTGGTTGGCTTCCCATGAAGTCTGCTGCAAATTATTCATAAATGGAGAAAATTCACATTTAAACATCTCTGTCATGTTCCTGGGGCACTTCAGAAATTCATCATCTCCGTGGCTTTGTGCCACAAAGCACCACTCCAGAATTTACCATTGCCATAATGAGCAGATCACAGTAAAATGGGAACATCTAGGATATCAACTGTTCAAGAGAAGAATCAGATCTTAAATGTAATGGCAGCTTTTTTTTATTATTTTTATTATTATTTTTTCCTTCCACTCCTTTAAATGTAAATAGAGACGGAACTGTAAAAAAAATTAAGAAAAAAATTATTTCTCTGTCTGATCTAGAGATGAAGCTGAACCATAGCTGGAAAGAAGGTGCCAAGACGGCTTAGAGGAATAGTGAGAATAAACAAGTTTCCTTGGATGACTGATTCCTAGGGAAGTCCATGACACTTGTAAATAACATGTCCTGCTAGTGACTAGTGACCGAGGAATTATGTGTCTATTGCAGTACAAACAGAAGCTCTAAAACAAGAGGGGAAAAAAAAACAAACAAGATCAATGTAAAAAATTAGAAGGAGGGGAAAAAATAGCAATAATTATTACTTAGGTGATTTCTCTGGAGTTTCCAAATAGAAATGTATGTCTCAAGAAACACCACTAAATATATAACGCTGCACCCTCTTTCTGATTGATAGAGGTCTCTAGAAGCTGAAATATTAAATATGGGAGAAATTTCTTCTTTATTCTGTGTAAGACCTTACACAGAAATGCTGGACCCCAGGAATATTAGAATTTTCCACCAATGGAGTATAAAAGGGGGAAACTTAAGGTGAAGGTTTCTTAACAGCCAGAAAATCTAGGTGTGACATCTCCTTCCCAGGAACAGTATGACTATAGACCTCAGTATTTCAGTTAAATGTACAATCTATCTCTACTTTCTGACTTTTCTCTAAAAAAAAAAAAAAAAAAAGAAAAAGAAAAAGAAAAAGAAAAAGAAAAAATGTTGGAGTTTATCTCAGTCATGTAAATTTTTGTTGTTGTTTTTGTTGGAGCTACTTATACCTCTTTAAATGTAATTTATGTGCAGGGTTGTGAGGACTAAGATTCAGACTTATTTTTCTTCCAGTTGTGCCAGTTAGCAGTTGCTTCCTTCTAATAAGGTGCAGAGAGCTGAGATGCCTGGCAACCACATCAAGAGAACTTCAGCCTAGACTAAGAAGTTTTGGGGATTGCAGTGCCGCTGTTTAGAAATGTCTTGTAAACGAACAAACAAAAAAAAACCATCACCTGCCCACCCAAGCAGCCAAAAAAAACTCCCAAAACAACCCTTACAAAGTCAAGGAAATCCAGTGATCTTTCAGTTATATTAAGTATTACTTTCACTTGCATCATTAAAATAATCTTCAGCAGAAGAAAAGATAATAAAAGTCATTAGGAAGACTAATTTCTGGACCTCCAACAGAAATATTAGTTAGTGTCCTCTGCTGACCTTTGCAATTATATGTGTGCAAATTGACTGTGCATATACTTTAAAATCAATAATGCTAGCTGATAATATAGAAATGTGAGACTAATGGATGAAGAATTAAAATAGCAAACCAAAGGGTTAATATTCATATTAATATGGACAGCTAAGGCCAAGCCATTCTGCAGAAATGAGGGCAGCAGGTCACTTTGACAGTTTCTCCATAGTTAATGGAAGTTTATTGACTAAACTGTGTGAAACCACAGTGAATATTGCATATCACTTTGTCATATGGAAAAGCCACATTTATGGATTTCTGATTCATCAGCTAGAGTGAAAAATCTTTGTTGAATCCCCCATATTTTTTTCTTTTTAAATCAATGTGGCCTTGTTCACAGACTGCTAATACAAGCATCTTAGTATATTTTTTGGTCTTAGAAGCCTGGAGGCTTTTCTCATTTTAAAGCAGTCCTTCTCACAAAATCACCTCTATAGGTGCACCAAAATGCTGCACCAAATGGTACAGGGGAGCTTACTGTTGTTGCAATCCCATCCCACTAGTGTATTATTCAGCATCACCCATTACATTATAATCTGTTATTTTTCATGCACTAGCACCCTTGTCTTTGGTAATACACAAAAGATAAACTGTTCGCCTCAGCCAGTGGACTTCAATTGTAAAACCTGTAAACTTCAACCAAACCAGGTGACACATAGCCATTTTATGTAAATATAACATTTCCTTAAATAGGATATGGTGCCCCTAATTTCACATGTTGTCCAAATGTAGCATAAAAGAAAAGTCATTTAGTGAAAAAATAGTAACATTAATAATGAAACAACAGACAGGAATGCTTTGACCTTCTGTATAATATAAAACAAGATTAGTCTGTGTTCCGTATTTTTACAACATCAGTCTGAAGTGTAGGAACATATATTTATATTTCAACTCCGTCTACTTGTGTGTAGGTTCACTGAAAACAGTTGGAAGTCTGGATTTTTCTGATGTGATTGTCTTTTAAAATTTCCAGCATTTAAACAAAGTGAACTTAAAAAAAAAAATTAAAAAAAAAAAAAAAGTAAGCAGAATGGACTGTTAAAAAAAGTCTAAATAAGTGAAGACACTGAGATATTTAATTTAAATATTGCAGTCTATGAATTTATTTTTAATTATTTTAAAATAAATATTTTTAATCATGTTATTAATTTTGACATGTTGTATTAGTGAAAGACAATGAAAAACTTCCACTTTTCCCCACTGAAAATTGTACTGCATTCCTGAAAATGCTGTCAAATTAACCACCTTCACCATCCCTCTCTCCTCCTCCCCCCCCCCCCCTCCCTTTTATTTTGGTAGAGAGCTCTTCCACTGAACATTTTTGTCTCTCCTTATTTAGAAGTATTTATAAATTATTCCAAATTCCCAAGTCTGGTCTGTAAAGGCTAAATGTGTGTGTGTGGGGGTACATGTAGTAGAAGTGTTTTTTAATTTAGGAGAATTAGCCTCAGTAGGACAAGCTTCTGCTCATTTCAACAGCTGCAAACACTGGCATAAACCAAGGTAAACATGTTTAAATTATGTAATTTCCAGACCACTGATTTTTTTGCAACTAACTCCAGGGCAGTTCCCTTGAAAGAAAAACTCAAGGACAGATCTGTGATGCAACATTATTATATCTATTAAAATATTCAAGAAACATTCTGCTCTGGCTGTATTAAATATATTCTCCTAATATGTAATTTGGGCAAGTCTCCTACTCCCTTCAATTGGACCAAATAGTAGCAGCGGCATTAATAGTCTGGCCTAAAGATATTTCCACTTTATTTGAATTTTGCATGTTTCTTTGTGTTGTTTTATTTATTGTTTGTTTGTTTGTTTTCCCACTAGAATTTATGATGTTTTTCAGTTGTTTTATTTCTGTTATTTATTTATTTATTTATTTATTTATTTTCCTGGTCTGACACTAAGAACAAAACCATTGAGTCAGTGCAGAAGCCATTCATCTACATTATTGACAAGTATGTGAGATGGCAAAGGAAGTTAAAGATTTTCATCAGCTTAACCATAAAGTCAAGTCTTGACATTTCTGCCTCTGTAAAAGATTTTTTCATCCGCATGCATGCTCTCCTTGCTCCCTTCCCAATGAGAGAAATGTCTGATTAACAAAATAGCATTACCTCAGGGTCAGATTCTGGCAGCCTCACCCATCTTGGAAAGTGTCTTCCTTCTGGGTAGTCCAACTGAAATGACTCCTGTTGATTGAAGAGGAAGCACTATCCTAATTGAGTAAAGGTGTCCAGCCAGTGAGGCATTTGCAAGGAATGTTTCTCAGCTAATTGTTTAGAATAGTCAATGTAGAAGAAATGTTAGAGATCAATGAGGTGGAAAACAGGATAGGAAAGGACAATGGGTTTTTTAAATTCAAAATTTAGGCAGCATAGAAAGATGCATTCCAGGCCTGATAGTTAGGATTATTATTCCAACTGTGCCATTAATTCCTACAAACAAAAAATTGCATATAGCACAGAAATATCTTCCAAAGTCTCTGTGACACCTCCCCTATAACATGACCACAGATGAACCATGTGCAGGGTGTATATTTGTCTTTGATTACCTGAATCTATGGTCTCTTGAATTCCAAGTGATAGCTCTGTTTGCCAAAGACACACATATTGACCTGCAAATAAATAAATCAGTGTAAAGGGAGGAAATGTTAGATTTCCTAAGCTGTTTGACACTATGCACTGTTTGAAGTATGGAAAACAAAATATTTTATGGATATTACTGCACCAGCAGTAATTTCAGAACACAACATGGTAGCTTTACTCTGCATCCACAGTTATCAGTTTGCTATGAATGTACTATTTTGACTTTAAAATCATGAATCCCTGCAAATCTGTGTGCTTCTTATTGCAAATGTAAGTTGCTCAGAGACTGATGCTAGGCTTGTTAGTGAGCTTCTAGAAATGAAGGGATGTGGACCTCTTCCCTTCTGTACTGGGCCAGTGAACAGTTCCCTTCCTGGGAGGAGACATTTTATGAGGCAACAGGACAGCAGCATTTTTTTAGTGCAAGAAGTATCTCAGCCTCTGCTCTTCCTCAGTAGCTTCATATGACACGTGTATAGTCAGCATTAGTTCAAGGTTATATAGCATTATGTGGCTTTGCAGAGCAGTTCATCTAATTTATTGAGATTCTTTAAGTAGTACTTGGTAATTCTTGAAGTAGTGCTTGGCTATAACAAGAACACACTCACATGAGATAATAAAAATGGATTGAACGAATTACATCTCTTGCTTTCTAATAACTTGTTTTTAAGTTTTAGGTTGCAGAGAGAGAGTACCATGCCAAACTTGCATTGAGTGAGAAACCACTATGGGGAGCTTCAAGGAAGCTACTCCTTCTATCATGCTTATGTTATTTCGTGTAGTATTAGCTTAAATAAGGAGACATTTAGCAGAAAATCAAGATGCACCACTCAAGCCCACAGAAGATTTGGGCAATAATAGAATATTTGAGTACTGAACGAAATACAACACCAGTTTCAGTAGTATTTTTTTTCCTGTCTCTGCTATTGGTGAAGATGAAAATACATGTATCAATCGCAATACTGGAACAAAAGCTGCTCTTGTGAAGGCTTATGTTGCCTAATGTTTCTTGCCAAGAGGACATTTCCAGCCCCTTTTTCAGATAGTAGAGCTTGTCAAAACAGTCTGAATAATTCCCCAAAGATGCATCACTTTTCTATAAGTGTCATGACAGCTTTGTGATAGATGCCTTCATTTTCATATAATAGTCAACAAGGCAAGAACACATTTCATTTCTTCTCAATAAGCACGAGATTTTCAAAAGTTTTAGGTGTCCTGAAACTGCTACAATTAAATTGAAGATGTTTTCTGACTAGTTTAAATGGAAGAAAGAAGTTAGGGCCACATAAAGCACTTTGGAAAATCCTACACTATATTTTTTTTTTCTCCATGCATTATTCAATCCCTTTATGAGCTTATGCAAGCTCAAAGGGTGCAATACAAAATGCTCATATCTACACCCTTGTCAAATAGCACTTAACAGCTAACAATCCTCTGCCAAAAGAAAAATTAAAAAAAAAAAAAAAAAGTAAAAAAAATCTGAGCTATGGCTTAATTTAAGACCCATTCAATTTTTTCATATTTCCTTATGGTAATTTTTAACAAAAATAAATCACTACCGACAAACATGCCTTTAACAATAGTATATTAATTGAATTAAGATGGAGAATAAAGGAGACATTACAGGCAGTTAAGGGTGAGAAAGCATGTTCAACACTGAATAATTAATTTTCATTCCAAGATAAAAATGTTGCTCATCGATTTACAACCCCTTCTGGCTATAAAGCCTTTTGGTGGAAACCTGATTCTTAATTATTGTCACAGGAATGCTAAGCTTGTCAAAAAGCTATTTCCATCGTGATGATCAGCTTTAACTGCTTGGAGCAATTTTTGTGCCGTACTTAACAGCTGCTTCATCATTTGTTATCTTTTCAATTAAGCACTCTATTCCTACATGGCTCATAATCTCTACCAAAGAAACACGCATGCAAAGACACACGTGCATACATACAAGTAGGTACGCTACTCAGCATACAGACTCACCACATGTCTGTCTCTGTTTTCTTTATTAACTTTTTTTTCTTTATTTCTCCAAAGAGTTTGAATATTTCTGTGAAACACTAGGGGAATATTTGGACTCTTATGCAGCATGTACAAGATACTCTCAAAACAACACAGAAGAAGCATTCAAAGCACCACATAGACAATTTCAATTTATATAGTTCTGTCTTTGTCACAACATATTTTCCTCTGCTAAATTCTCTCTGTTCCTTTCAGTGACAAAATTGAAAATAGACTGATTACACCAGTAAAAAGATTAAGCAGAAATATGCTTTTCCCTGAAAACAATTTAGCAGTGCACTTACTATTCTAAAACTAGGTGTTTGTAAATTGTTCTTTCTTTGATACATTTTTTTTTTTTCCAAATGTAACTTTTCTTTTATGTGTGGTTGAAGACTTTTTGCTCAGGATGAGTTTAGGAGACAACAAAGAGAGAGGGATGTCAGTTCTCTCTCCTGCAAAATGAGAAGGGAACACTATCATCTGATGGCCTTAATTACCAGGATGACAGTATCTCCTGTAAGTATTTTAGTTCTGTACATGCAAAAGCACACAAGAAAATTTGCTGGTTCAGTGGTTCATGATGTAAATCAATTCAAACTTAATTTGAGATACTTCATTTAGACTTCGTTTGAACCAGTGATCTGTGGCAAATCTTGTTTGTGCAAAAGCAGAAACAGAGGTTAATAGATATAGAGAGCTAAATTATGTGGCCAGATCAACCACTTTAACTAAGTTTTTTACCTGCAGATTTGACTAGTAATCAAGGACATTTGTAGAAATTTATCTTGACAAGGTATTTAAATATTATTTGCTGTCAAGTGAAAATATGAGTGTGCCTTTGTGAATTTGTTAATCTGAGAATTGGGTACACGTGTGAAATACCTCTGTTATCCAAGTGCAATCTGGAAGACTTTCAGAAGATATTTGTTTATTACATACAGAAACTGGAATTTATAATAACTTATTATATACAACAATACTTTGTTAGAAACCTAGTCTATCAATGAAGTACACGCTTAGCTCTGTTGCTGGAGTAATTCAAATTCTTGTTGGGTTAGAATTTAAGTGAAGAATTTTCTATTGTACATACAGCTTCTAAGGTTAAAATATTGTTATCAGGCTTATTTGAGCAGGATTTAATGGGCAAGTGATATAATGGGCAAGGAAAATACAAGTCCTTGTTGCATACACTGTCTATATGAAAGATTTTCTTTACAGTTATGATAACGGTAGACTAACCACAAAAGTGTTTGTATTATTTATATTATTTTTTAGGTTTTAAGAGCTCCAGATGGAGAAAAACATAATTTTGAGATTGGCAGTTTAAAAATATATATCTCCAGAAGAACATTAATGTTACTTCTGATAATATAGGAACTCTTGTTAATTTTTACTTTAATGTCATACAAAGAAAGAAACATGTTTTCTGTATCTCTTTTGATGATATACTGCACAGAATACCAGCTGTTCCTAACAGTCCAGAGTTTCTTTGTTACTAATTCAAAACAGACCTATCTAAATGATTTTCCTTCAACTTAACATGAATAACTTAATTCTAAATGTATTTGAAGAATTTGAATGGGGTGTGGAATATTAAGATATCCGGTACCAAATATTGAAAGTATAAAGTGAAATAAAATCTATATATTTTCAGCCAACCTTTTACACCTGTCACTGAGACAGATATCTAAAGCTAACTGGTGGGATTCACTAATGGAAAATTGGCATTGCATGCAGCCCACAACAATTTGGGGCTCACCTAGAGGTTCAGAGAGCATTTGCTATGCTTCTGCAAGGTCATTTTGCAGTGCACACTGAGATCCAATCCAAAGTATAAGGTGCCACTTGTGGTAACAAGCCATTGCATGGGATAGCAGTAAAACGTCCCACTCTGAGCACTCAGATGAACGATGAATTTGGGCAGGGCTCATCTCTGTGGTATGAGGGATTTGTCTTCCAGAGACCTGTAATGTAGGGGAAAGATCGTTCACAGCAGCAAAGTGAGAGAGATGTACAGAGGAGAAGAAACTACATATAGCCATTGGTTTTTTTTTTTGTTTTGTTTTGTTTTGTTTTGTTTTGTTTTTGTTTTTTTTCTGGGCCAAGTGCCTTATGATGATCTAAAGGAGTGAATGTGTTTGGTTTGATGCTGGGGCCAGGCAAACAGTGTGAACTGTAGTAGCATGACAGGTGTCTACTTCAGCATCTACTTCAGCTGGTGTTCTCTGCAGTTACAGAAAAGACAGGTTGAGCTCTGCTTGCTCAACTGTGTTTCTGCGTTTCCCAGCAAACGGTTATTTTACTTGGGACAAGTTGCACTGAGTGCTGGTGATCATTGTAAGCAATGAAATGGTCCAGAGACAGTTGGAACTATCTTTGACCCTGGAACCATCTAATAGTGCTCTTCTTCTAAACTCTATCTCATGTTCTCCATCTTTCCATGTCAGGAGGTTGTTCTTCAGACATGCTCTTCCTTTTGCCAAAGAGACAAGCGTTCTGAGAGGACTAAGCTCTGGGTTATACTAGAAAATTTTCTTCTCATGAGAAGACAAATTTCTTAGTTCTTTGGCCACAAGGAAAGTTGCCTGTCATAACTCCATGTTTAATAACTTTAACTTAATCTCCAGACCTATAACTGATATTTATGATCTCCTTCAGTGCATATCTTAACTTTCAGTCTATCTTAGATTCTTTCTTTTAGGCTTGATTATCAAAGGTACCACTTTACTAAAAAGTTTAATGCTACTACACTGCAAAATATGAGAGGTTACATGAGTTATTTACAGAATTGGGACACAGGGTTAAAAACAGTATTATTGGTTTGGACAAAGCTAAGTCTACTAGAGCCACAAAAGACTCCATAATATAATGCATTTGTGCTTATGACACAGGTTGCTGCAAGCAAGGAAAAAAAAAAAAAGAAAAAAGAAAAAAAGAAAAGTTTATTTAGAGGGCTGATCTGACTTAAAGCATTTCTGTTATGTTTTGAAATGCTGGACCTGAGGCTCATGTGCTGAATCCAGCTGAGGATCTGGCCCAGCATTTGGCAATTCTGAAGGACTTGGTAGAAAAAGCAATGAGTAACAGTATCCGGATCTTGAATGCCTCTGGTCAGACACTGCTGTCAGATATTAAACATCTAATGTACTGAAATCCATGGATTTATTTGCTAGCCCCAGGGAAGGATGGGGGCATTCTAATGTTGGTGGATATGAGCAAAATACATGGGAAGGTACAGTTATTCAGTAATACTTTCCACTTTATATGAAAATAAAATATAAAATAAAATTATATAATGCAAATAAAAAAAAATCAATAGAAGAGGAAAAAAACTCTAAATAGATTTCTTCTTGAACAAGGTCTCTTTCGTATATACTATTTTACATCAACTGAAAAGTGAGAGCAGAGCTGAAATGTAAAAGTACAAAAAATATTTATGGTATGAAGAAGTCAAGGAATTTAAATATGAAGTCCTTCAGTACAGGGATAACAGATGTGCTGAGGTAGTTCATATGTGTGAAATATTCATGTAAAAGGATTTAGCTTGTCCTGAGACATTAGGCAGGGAAATATGGAAGATGTTGCCTTGTATATTTCATTTTATCTCAACAAATATGCATACAATAAAGTTTGAGGCCAGTGTATAGGCAGAGATAAAGGAAGAAGGGAGGAAGATGTGACCTGTCATTTTTAGGATTTATGATAAGAGAACATACTGAGAAGATCAGGTGAGTGGGGCTCTTTAGAAAGTATCTATCAGAGTCTTCCCAGATACAAGAGCTTGTAGGAGGAAGAGATTTTAACTGTGTAGTTGTCTTCTGGGCGGCTGATGTGTCTGGACACACTGAATGTCTGCCAGTTTCTTGGAATGCATTTTGTTAATATTTTGATAGGGCAACCAGAGATGTGTACCCAGAAGATTTGGGAGGAGTGGCTAAAAGGTAGCTAATGTGGGAGACACTGTGAAATGATTAAGATAGAAAGTTGTAATAAGGGAGGATAAAATAACAGGGAGGAAAGAAAAATTATTTTCAGCAAGGAAATGTTAATATTGCAGAGGATTGGAAGGCTAAAGGAAAAAAAGATTGAAAAAATGGTTTTGAGAAAACAAGTGAAAATCGTCTTTTTTTTTTTGTGGAGAAATAGTGGTGAGTTTACTGAGAGAATGAGTGCATTAATATGTCTCTTATGAGATAAGAGGTGGGCAATTTTTCCAACCTAAATTGTTCAATGGTTCTATGAATTTGGAGACACGTCCCTAAGAAAAACATCTCAGATGTGGGATGAATAAGAAAGCTGAAGCACAGTAATTTTCAAACTATTTCCTGACTGATATGTGAACGTACTTCTGTCCACTTAAATTTCTCCCTTCTCCTTCTCCTTCTCCTTCTCCTTCTCCTTCTCCTTCTCCTTCTCCTTCTCCTTCTCCTTCTCCTTCTCCTTCTCCTTCTCCTTCTCCTTCTCCTTCTCCTTCTCCTTCTCCTTCTCCTTCTCCTTCTCCTTCTCCTTCTCCTTCTCCTCTTTTTCCCCCTTCACGTTGTTTAATATGTTCCCAGTTATATATTGTGGTAAAGAAGAAGGTAGAATCATTCTTTATTAAGATCGTGTGATGTGCATTTACTTATTTATTCTTATTTTGAATTTTTATGAGAGCTCAGTCAGTCTCCTAGATTTTGGCCATTAATCTATTCTTTCTCTCTCCTTCTGTTCTAATTGTTAAGACCTTTATGATGCTGTGATCTATTTTTAAAGAGCTTTTGCCTGACATAATGCAACCTGTGAGCTCAGCAACCATGTCCAGTATTAAGGAATTTTTGCATGAAAGGTGACTAGCTCCATTTGGATTTTTTTTTTTTTTTTTTCTCCTCCATTTCTTTATTTACTCATAGGTGAAGTACCATACTTGCAGAGATGAAAATGAAAGATCTCCTTATTATAAGCAGCTTGATAAGTTTCTCTGCATTAGAGAATATGTTATCTGTTAATACAAAGGGTGAACTTGCCTCTGTAAAAGGAATGCAATTTCTGGGTTCTCAACTCAGTTTACTGCTGCCTTTTGGCTTCCATCCAGGGAAGCATTAAGGAATATGCTTAATTGTAAACATGCGAACAAATGAGAAATCCTATTGATTTGCGTATGGTTCAAGTTGTGCCTAAGTGCTGTGTTTGGTCAATGCTTTAATTGTACTTTTAAATAGGCCAGTCTCTCCTTTCTGCTAGGCATTTGACACAATAGGCAAAATCCTCAGTGCAAGGGAATGCTTCCCTGGCCAGGACAGCCTTCATGTGAATTGGTGGGTGCTGAGTTGTTCTGGCAAAAACAAATGCAGAGGTATAAAAGAAAAAATAATGAAAAAGTACAATGAGGAGTGAGCTGAGGTTCAGAGAAGGGAAAAAGTGAGCTGGCATATGGACAGAGTTATCTACTACTTGACTCTGCTAGTGTACTCTGAAAGGTCTCAGTGTAGGGGGTTTGTATAGCAGTGATCATATCTGTCCTGAAAATCCTCTGTCAAAGAACACTATAAAGGCAGCTACAACCTTTGGAGGGAAATCAACTGTTTTTAAGGCTCATGTTATCAGAGAGCCACCATAGGGCTGCAATTTGCTCTGCCAGCCTTGCCTTAAATACCTGGTGTTGGAGATTTACTTGTTTCCACTATAATTGAAAAATCTGATAATGAAAGTGTTGGACCAAAAAGGTCACAATGGGTTTAATTTAAGAGTTTACATGTATCTTGGGGGCCCTATACAGTAACCAAATGAGGTAAAACGGGTGTCTATACACGCAGTGAGGAACATTACCACACATACTGTAATCTACTCAGGTCCTATTCACTTCTCAGTGGCATGTATGACATTAGCAGTTTCAAGAAGCTAAACTCAGACCACCCAAAACAGATAGATATTTGTAAATATTTGTAATATTTGTAATATTTTTACCAATATTTGTAATATTTGTAAAAACATTTGTAAATGCTGCAATTTGGATTGTTACTTGTAAAGCTGAATTAGCTAAGGACTTGATACACTGTGTTATCAAGAACTGCACAGAATAAGCTTTTGCTGTGGTTGTCATGAGACTTGAGATATGTGAAATAAAGCTCTTGGGAGAAGTGTGAAAAGCTGATAATCAAGACGCTAGGTCTGTTAGACCAGAACAAATAAAGTATAATATCCCAAAAGTATTATTTTCAAGGACAAACCTCATGGGAAATTTTGTCTCCAAGTTCCTTTCCCCCTTCACTTTATAACCAAAACACAAATATTACTATATATTTTTTTTCCACAAACGACAGTGGCCTCTTGCTATACGTAATATTATCCTAATGTAAGATCACTGCTTGTTGACTCAGAAGTCCACTGAAACAGAATAATAATCAGTTTAATTGCATACTCCTATTCTCTGTCTAGGTGACAATAACTGTTACTGTGTCAAGAGTGTCTGGAAATTTTGATTAACACTGTGTTTCTGCATGATACATAAACATACCCAGAGGTAAATACATCATTTTTTAGTGTTTGAAAACAAAGGAAAACACAGGACAATGGACAGCAACATAAAAACTTAAATTCAAAATACAACAGCAAGTTGGAAACAGGGTCAGGAATGGGTTCTCTAAGTAATTTTGAGTAATTTAAGGGTTTTGAAGTTTTGATTGAAGAAACTCTAGTTGGTGACATACATTTTTAATTGGAGTTCTAGTGAAATTTTAGAAAATGGGGAAAATCTTAATTTTGAGCCAAAATCTGAAGAACACAAGTGAAGGATCTTGATCACAGATGGGTATTTAGACCAGCACTGCTCTCAGGGAAAAAAGTGAGAAAGCTGAAATAAAATGCAGTAAAGGAATAGATAAAGTAGTATAATTAATGTTAATCAACACTGTTGTGTGGATATAGGTCCTGAGAGATGTACAATTTTGTCAGATTTAAATATATATGCTGAGTATACCCTGTTTTTTAAAGGCATTTGGTTTAGTAAAACTTGGCGTCTGAATAAAGACCAAATAGTCTATAGAAATGACAAAATACTGACTAAATGGACTGTGTAAATACAGATATTTACAAATATTTTGTGTAAATGCAGGTATAAAATTATGTTTAAAACATATCACATATTTGTGGATAATTTAAAGATTGAGAAAATGGAAAAGAAATGAATTAGGACAGTAATATAACCTGGTAGTTTGCCCTGGATCATGTGGTAAAATGACTCATACAAGACACCTTTCAATAAAGCTAAAAGCAAAATTAGGAAGTGGGGTGTGAGATACAGGAAAGGGACTGCGTCCTGGAAAAGCGTAAGTACTGAAAAAGGTAGTTGGAATAAAGAGGTAAAATCCAAAGAAATGAGCAAGGATAGGGATATGGCTTCTCTGTGTGATTTCAATGAGACTAGTCCTGGCGGAATATCACATCTTGTTCCAGGGTCTTCTCCTTAATGAAGATATTGAAAAATTGGGGTTTGTTCTAAGAAAAAGAACTATGAAATGATCCTGGGGACGAAAAAAACAGTATTAAAATGAAAGACATAAAATTTTGTCAAAAATAATATTTAGAAGTGATGTGACTGCAGTTTTTAAGAACCTGTATGAACTGATACTGCTGCCTGCTAAGTCAGGTTCATATTTGGTAACTAGGTCAGAAATAACCAGCTCAGAGTACTAAAGAACATTTTTTAACAACAGAGAAATTAGATCACAAAGTGAAATAATCATGGAATGAAATGACTATGACAAAAAGATGGAGTTCACAGCTCTGAGAACTCACGCTGTCTTTAATTTTCAGTTCTTTAACCAAATGCAAATTATTTGGCAACTGTGTGGAATCAAGTGGTATGTAATGTATGTTCCAAAATGTGACATTTTGGGGCTTTAATCTCTGCCGTGAGTACCAGCCCAATGGAATTGCTTTACTTGAATATAACAGTAGAACTGAGTTTAAATTTAGAAAGGTAATCATGATACTTGTTTCCACTTCCAATGAAAAGTAACACACTGGGATTATTTGTGAAGAACCCTATTTCAGTGTTATTTAGTCTTAATGTCAAATTTCTATTCTCTTCTATAAATTGATTTGATATCACTATTTCATTTACGGTAGAGAACCTAAGGGTATGTGTCAAAATCCTTTTGTGTTATATTGCTTTAAGATTAAATATTTTTTTCTAACAACAGCTTCCTTTCACCAGTGTAATTTCTTAATCAAGACAGACTCCTTTTAAATTAGAATGTCTGATTTGGGTGAAGTTCCTGTTGTCTGTAGTAGATAGGGCAAGTGATCTGTACTTCTCTAATTGGCCTGGAGATAGAGCTAATACAATCTTTTGCCTTTCCTTGGTCTTTTAAGTGGATATCCTCATGTTCACTCAGGCACCCAAACACAATCTCTGGGCTTGTGAATATTAGCAGTGTTTCAACAACCAGATATTTTTCATTCTGAACAGCTATCTAACTTTAGTCTGGTGTCTTTTTGCCCAGCTGAAGATTTATTTATTTATTTTTTATCATAGGGATATATCTTTTGTCAGTGTAATAGACTGTGTCAAATGTGGTCTGACACACTCTAAGTAAGAAATAATACTCTCCAAGACATGCCTCCAGCACCTGAGAAATAAGATATATTGTAAGAAATGTGCCCTGAAGTATAGTATTTTACTCATAAACAGAAAACAGACATTTTTAGGGGACCAAATCAAAAGTGAATGAAATATTTTTAAAATTTTAGTGTTAGATAAATGAAAATATCTTTAATCTATTTCAGGTTAGAGACTTATTTGGTTGTGAATCAGCTTAACTTCACTTAAATCAGGGACTGTGCCAGTATTTATCAGATGTTAACCTGATTTATTGTCTTTTTCATTGACTGAATTTGGTTTAATGGTTGGAAGGATCCAAACTGGTAACTCTGAAAATTTATCTCATGTTTTAAATTAATTTATTTAAAGTTCAAATACCATAGATTAAATGCAGAATTTCTATTTAAAGTTAAACTCAAGAATATACTTGAACACATCTCAGTCTAAGGCCTAAATTGCCCAAGGCTAATTGTTCTAGATGACCAAAACAAATGAATTTTGAAAAATCTTAAAAAAACTTCTCCATGGGACTGAGACACTTCCTTTGCCTTAACAACATTCTCTCTTCTACTTGCTGGGTATCCATACCCTCATTTGCCTGAATACCATTGAAAAACGTAGTCCCAATGATCTGTCTGAAAAAGGTTTAAGTACTCACTTTTTCACTTTTATATTTCTATGTTTTTTACCTTTACAAACTAAAAATCAAAGCATTTAGTTCAATAGTTAAGTGTTGATAATAAATATTTGAGGCATGAATTAGTAATGCCTAAGTACTAAATTTCATGAGATTTGGCACCTTACTCATCTAGGCTTCACTGAAATTCTTCACCGCAGGAAAACAAAACAAAAGAAAGAAACAAACAAAAGCATCAAACAAACAAAACCTAAATATTGTGTAATTAGGAAACCACCAGCTGGAGAATGGGCTGAAATCACAACTCACCTTACTTGTAGTTCAAGATGCTGAAAGAATACCTGGTAAAGATTTCAACCACACATAAATCACTAAAGAAGCTTTTTTTTTTTCTACTATCCTGACATGCTGTCTTCAACTACTAATTTTGACTATAACCTTGTTCATAAATTATAAGCATACTTTAATTAACTAGGTTCTTCTTAAGAAAATATATATATTTTTTTCCTGTAGAAAATTCTTGCTTCATACATTGTACCCATTTCAATTAGGATTACCAATAACTTTATTATTCTTTCATTCATGTTAATTTACATGGGGGATAGCTAGCTACAGCTATACAGCTTTTAGGAAGAATCAGCATCATGCCCCATGTGGGGTCCTCGGAGCACTTTGACAGTGCTGGGAATTGCAGATCTGAGTGTGAAGCAGAATTCTCTCTTTCAGATATTGATTTGTTTGCTGTGAAACCTTTTAAATTGCTAAGTGCAAAGTGCTCATAGCCACAGAGCTCCAAGTAACTCTACTTTTCTACTCATAGATATAGCAATACCTGTTCCTACAGAGGTCATATTGCACAGGCCACAGACAACATGTCAGTTTTGTAGCATCCCTTTCACTTAAACTACCTCATACAGCAAAGCACAATGTTTTATTGGTGCATTTTCACCACATTATTCTTCTTTTGGAATAGTTCATGGTCAACTGTGTGCGTGAAGGGTTGCTTTTAAGCAACCACCTTGAAAAATAGACAACTGTTTTTTGACATTCACTTTGGCTGTGTCTTTAGATGGCAGTGACTCAACTGGTCATTTCAGCTCTGAACTGACACAGCATTCAGAGCCTTTGCTTTCAGATGGGCTAATCTGGTTAAAATGTACCAAGAGACTGGTATAGAGGATCTGGTGTTTCCAGCCCAGCAGAATAGGGCAGGCTGTGAGAGGAACCCCTGGAGACTTCAATGTGGCTATGAGCTACTCAGTGAGCTCCAGTTCCCATACTGCCCCCACAGCACGGGGTACTTCTGGCTCAATAGCAAACTGTGTAGCTGCAGTGCAGCACCAGGAAAATGGGTGCTGGGGACTAGGGGAATATGTGGAAGAACATCCTAAAACTCCTTCTCCTTTCTCCTCCCACATAGTATTTTCTTGATATTGAAACTAATTTAGAAGCAATTTACACTATAAATCCAATAAGTTGCACTTTATTTCTTAGCATACTGTGCATACTTCAGTCTAACATTTGGTTTTGGACCTCAAGATATGCCTCACAGCACACAATACTCTTTTATTTCTTTCCAATTATCCTATTTTATTGAATGAGGGGCAGAAACATCTATGTTAGGTTCACGGCTGTCACGGAAAGAGTCAGGAATAGAGATAATCAAGCCCATTCTGTATAAGTCTTTCCTCAGATGGTGTTAAGGACTTTGCACACCAACGTTGCCTGATGTATTTAAAAAGACTGCTCCTCCAAATGACATCATGAAGAGTTCAAAATGAGCTGTACGTATCATTCTCATTCAGGAAAATCTTTAGTGAAAATTGCCTACAGCTTTCTCTCTGAGCAGCACACTAACATGATCCAAAAGGAGTGTCTTAATTACGGTAATTATAGGATTTAAAATTCATTAAATAAAATATTGAGGGTATTCAAACTCAGATTTTTGAAGGATTATAGTGTTTGACAACACTATGAAAGGTTTAAGTGCATAGTTTAACTGCCAGAATTGGTTTGTGTTTTGCCCTCATTACTCAGCATGAAAAACATGTTTTAAGTGGAATCTGCAGCCCACTTTCAACTGTCAGTCCAAATATATCTATTTGCAAGCTGAGAAATTAGCACAGCACATAATACTGTGGTGACACCCATCAAGCAAGAACAACTCGTTGGTTTCAGCATAACTATTTTCAGTCCATCTGACATCCAATTCACGGCTTTCTATGGTTCACTCAAAACAAACAAACAAACAAACAAACAAAAAAAAAACGAAGAGGAATCTTGTTCTGATGAATGAACAGTGGCTTAAAATGACTAAAACCTGAATCAAAAGGTAATGTCTGTCTTTCAGACACTGCCTTTCTGGCCACTGACTGCATTACAGTGGAGTGAGGAAGGTACGAGGCAGACATTGTCTTTTCCTCACCTGTATCCTCATACAGCTTCCAGCCACCACAATGACACTGCATTTGCACTGCTATTGGTATTTGTCAAGTAAAAGTGAAGGAAAGAAAGAAAAGGAAAAAATCTTTTTGTGCTTTAATAATTTCCCCTATCCTGCAACAGTTCATGAAGAAAATAACCCTCAGAGGTGAGTCATATGTTCCCAAAGAGTCAGCCCCAGGCTGAGGACTGGTTAGTCCTTAAAGTCACTGGTGTGCACTGAGTATTCCTTGTAAGTACTCTACCCTCCCAGTTCTCTTGTCACTCTCTCCACACAGAAAGCAGTTCTGATCATAGCCTTGTGAAAAATGTACAGTTCTGACCTTACTATTTCAGCTTCTCTCACCTCTGTTCAGTGATGCTGCCTCGTGACTCCACTCTGAGTCATTACAAAATGCACATGTTCAGCTTGCAAAGAAAATGTTTGGTTTAGGTAGCACTGGTATCCCCATGCCTAAAAATATTTTCTTATTATTCCCACTACTCTTCTATGCCTCATTTCATAGAAATCTACCAGTGCCCATTTACATCACTATAGCAGTTGTCTAATTTGAATAATGTAAATAGAACTACACTGAGAAAAAAAGCAGTGCATGTAAGACTAGAATTAAGATCTTAACGGTCAAAAATATAACATTTTTTATGATTTAAATTTGTCATATATATATCTGTAATATTTTCCAGGAATATTAGACTTTTACCCAAGACCAGAGGCCAGTAGGATGCTGCATGGATATAAATAATGGCAGATTTGAAATCTGCAGCAAAGACTCAGATGATGATAAGGTTAACGTGAAAGTCACTTCTGGAAACCAAAGGCATGTAAGCAGTGTATGACACTAGTTGCATAGGTAAGATGAATGACACATCTGTGTACATGCAAACTGAGCATGATTGGAAAATCCAAGTTATCACAAGATTGATAACAAAAAAATGCAAGTTATCACAAATGGTATGGCATATCTACATAGTGACAAAGTATGGCATTAAGTAGAAAATAAGGAATGGAAGGCATTCCTGAATGTCTCTATAGATCTTTAACCAAATATACCATCAAACTTTTTGAAAAATAAATGTTTGTTTCTAGAAATATCCAAAAGAATGATGAATTTTGGTATGGATCTGCAGTAACAGTTCTTCAAGCTGAACCATCAAGACCACACTTTTGTAGTTTGATGAACTTAAATAATTTGTTATGTATGTAATGTGCTTATTTCTATAAAAATGTATGGAGAAAGGAAGCCACTCTTTAGGAAATTATCTCAGCATTTTTCCAAAAAAGAGTCTTTATGAGAGGATAGAAAATAGAGGTTTTGTCTATAGCAATCTCTATCTATAGTAGCCCTAAAGGTTATATGACCATGAGCTCAAGTTTCCAGCACTATGTGGTTTGGTCCACAAGTTCTTATCCAGTAAACAGGTGGCATTAGAGTTCCCTTCTTTCCCCCTGAGTTTCTTGGCATAACAGACTCACCCCTGGTGAGGGATCATCCAAGGGATGATAAACATGTAGATGAGATAAGTGGTCAGGGAGTGTGATCTTAGTGTGAACCCAGCCGTGGAGCTGACATAAGAACGAGGAAGAAAAGGGAAATAATTTTCTCCAACCAGGAGAGGGCAGAAACTTCATTGTATGGCACTATGAAATCATGAGTGCACATCCACAGGTAAAAACTATACCTTATTTCCAGAAACCCTTAACATTTACCTCATATATATATAGTGGAAGACCATTTTTCTGGTAATCCTCAAATTCGGTTGTATACTTTTCTGAAACTACAACTAGAAATTCATTCTTCTGCTCTTAATTTTCACATTTATTCCATGCCAGGTACCTTTTATAATCCATCTGCTTCTCACCAGATCAGTAATTTTGTTTTCTTTTCTGGCAGACAAGTCCTCAGAAGCCCTGCCAAAAATATCCTAGGTCCCATGTTATTTTTAAAAGGTGCAAAAATGGAGAAAAATCAAAGAGAATCCAAGTAAGTAGTTTGAATTCCTTTCTAATTTCAAATTCTGTTGTGGCTCAATAGTAGGGTAAAACTCCTGAAAGCAAATGAGAGTTCACAACTGACATTTTTTATTTGAAAAGAAATGAAAGAAAGACACTATTTGAAATTGCCTGATTTCAGGAAAGAACAGAAGGCCAAGATTCTTTCCAAAATATCAAGGGTTGTCCTTGACTGTATTGGCATTTTAAGGAGAATAGAGAGTGCGTATGAGCTTTTGTAACTGGCATTAAAATACTAGTTTCAGTTTAAAAGTTGCCATGCTAAACTCAAATCCAATTTAATTGCTGCTTATGGGTGAAATGACAGTCTCTTCAGTTTGCAGAAGACAGATGTCAACATTACAGCTGGAACTAATCAAAAGCTGTCATCATTACTGGAAGTAACTGAAACTATTCTTGAATGTAGATAGCTGGGACTGAATGGACATGAAAACTAATTCATCCTCTCACACTTAATATCTCATTTCTCCAAGCAGATGGGAAAGAGGGCAGAAACTCCATTTCACAGGACATTGGGCAATTTTGACATTTGTCTTCATGTGGATTACAAACAAAACTTGAAAATGTCAACATTTTCAGTGTAAACAAAATAAATCATTTGCTCTCAATTGAAATGTTGCATTTTGACAAAATCTGAACATTCAAATTCTTTTTCACTCCTTTCCAGTGATACAGGACAAATATTAGGATACAGCATCATTCATATGCTTCATGCTTGAGATGAAAAACAGAATTATTTATTTCTGAGGATATTGTAAAATGAACTTCCTCCTTCTTCCTTCCTTCAGATAAACCTCTGCTGAAATTAATGAAACTTCATGAGGTGTTTTGACTTTTAAAAGTAGAATTTGTTGGAAAATGTCTCTATCAATATTTTCCAGTCTGCAAAGCACATGTGAGGAAGCTTAGCAGTACTGCCTGGGCAGGTATGAAAGAATGCCACTTATAACACCATTTATGCTACTTCAAGACTAGCAGGTGGGCCTTCACTTTGGTTTTCAGTTTAGCTCTTGCGAATAAGTGAGCGACTCGCACATGCTAAAGAATCCTTCTCAAAAGCCTAGTTACAGTTATGAGTCTTTTTGAAGCCACCTGAACAAAATGTCATTAATTATAAATTGCAATTAATTTGAACAGGCTTGGAAAAATGTGGATAGGCTATGTATTCTTTACACTCCACCTGCCTACCCTGTGTTTATATGAACTATGATTCTGACTTTCTGTTTTTCTTCTATTCCATTTTAAAGAGTACAACACGTAAAAGTGAAAGCTTTAGGAAACTATTACAACTTCTGTGACTTCAGTGGGAAAAAAAAAAAAAAAAAAAGTAAATGTTATGATTATTTGAATATATCAGTCCTGCAAGTATCTAAGAAAAAAATTCTCAAATATATTCCTATGGGAAGACATTTCAGACTTACTCAGACTAACTAATTTTGAGACCTGACTATGTAGTGTGAAGTGAACAGAGGGATTATCCCCCCAAGTACCTGGTCATATAACCAAACACCATAATCACATTATTTAAATGGTGTATCTACTGGGGTATCTACACAATCTACACATACTAGGTGTATCTACATTGTGAAAAAGAAACTCATAAACTTTAAATCTTGGGCTTTGTATTTACTTTTTATTCACAGGCCAAATGGGCTTCAGGAAAAGCAAGTAACAGCAGAGAAAATCCTTGAGGAAAGATAATATTTTTATTAGAATAATAGTTAATGATGGGAAAAAGATACTTGTTGAGACTGAAGACAAGCTTTTGAGATCTAAAGAAGAGATTACCATGTTTTTTGCCTTGTCTGTTTTTTTTTCCATCTGTGTTAGATAAAAGAAAAATCAAGTCTCTCTCCCTGCAGACCTGCCCTACCAACAGTTTTGAGTGATATATAATCTTTAACCAAAAATGTGGGTTTTTAAGAACTTGGTTCTTGTATCATTTGTGGCTGCTACTTAGATGAAAATAAGAGCATGTATTGATTTAAAGAATATTTTATTGACAGTTTTTATGAACTTTATACCATTGTTGGTACCAAAGAACATCATCTGTCTCTGAAAGTAGGTTTCAGAATAAAAAGGCTGGGAGGATTTTATCTTCTGTCTGACTCCTGTTCTGTGTTCTAGCTTATGAATCTCTGCAGACAATTTGCAAAAGAAATTTTGACCTTACCAGAGGAACAGGAGATGTACTATGTACATCCCTGAGGATAAGATTTAATCTCACTTAAAAAGAAAATTATTTATTTATTTATTTTTACCTAGGCCTCTGAAAAACTGTTATTGCCTATCAAGAAAGCAACATTAAAAGAAGAGTAAGTATTGCCTAGAACCTTCAAATCTAAGTACTCCAGTGTCTCTCAATCTACCTTTCAATGAGTGGCATTTCTACCTCTTTATCAAACAGATGTGAAGAGGACTTGAAGACACATAAAACAGTGCATGTGCCAGGTGGCTTGATTTTGTTATTCTTAGAGACATAGCCCCTGGTCTCTCCCTGTTTAAACTCCTAGGAGCCACTAACACAATTCATTTTGTAATGATAGCCGGATTTGGCCTGGAATCTCCCACAGGGACTGACACATACAAATATCTTCATGTGTCTGTGGGCTTTTTCTTTGTCTCACACCAATTCTTTGTATCTCTTACAATGACAAGCAAAAAGAGAAAAATGCGTAAACGCTCTTCCATGTACTGTTTTATACAATTTCCATGGTCTCAACATCTCTTCTCCTTCCATACGTAACAAGTAAAATAAGATATTTAAAAGGAAAAAGAAAAGGAGCACTTACGAATGGTCTGCTGAGGCTCAGTCTAGTTTTTCTCCTCTCTCTCATCTGTCTTTTTCAGTGATTCCTGAGGGGAAAAAAACAAACAAAAAACATTTAAAATACATTCTTGGTCCTGACCCAAGTCCCACTGCTTCTTCATTCCTCCAATGATCAAGGCAAAAAGCACTTAAACAAGCTCTTTGGGACAATTCTTGCATCTCCTTTCCATTGTCTACCTTTATGCTCCAGGAGATAAAAGTGCTTGAAAGGAAAGGTTTCATCACTCAGCTCAATTTCCTTTTCTGCCCTGATCATGTTTTCATCTGATTGGATTTTTCAAGTCTCTTCTTCAGCGAAATAAATCTCTCAGCATATGGTATCATGCTAAAGATCTTGATCTGACTATTGCCTTATAGATTCCCTTGCATTAATGATTGCTATGTAGCAGAGATACGGATTTTGCAATGACCCAGTAAAATAGCTGTATGTCACTTTCTATTTCCTCTTTACAGCAAAGATTTATCAGGATATTCAAAATATTTAGATTTACTCTTCGGTATGCACTGCACCAGTGGCCAGGAACAAGTTCAGATTATAAAATCTAATATTTTCTTAGTGCTCTAGCATGGTGATGATGAAAGGTGAAGCAAACAGCACAACATAGAAGCTGGTCTCAGGACTCTGGGGCTCCCTTCAGTTGCCAAAGCGAAGGCATCTGCTACTGTTTAAGTGCCTTCAGGTATTCTGCAGCCCCTCCACCTGCTATTCCAAAAAGGTCCAGGACTCTGTAGGTCTGCCAGCACATTGCATGTCCCAGATACTGTTGGGGAATTTAGGGGCATAACGAGTTTGGACAACACTGAGCGCTTAGCTGTTTCCAGCTGTCTCTGGAGCATCAAACTCTTTGCAAATAAGAGCTTAGACAAATATGGTTAAGAAATAAGAACAAATCTCACTTTATTCTGCTTATGGTTACCTAAAAAAAAAAGGAGAGAGGAAAATATGAAATACCACTAGAAACAGAGCTTTGCAGTAGGACTGAATTGACAGATATTGGCAATAGAATGAAGAAGAAAAGAGAATATGTTGTCAGTTTTGTCTTTTTCATCACAGCATTTTTAAGCAAAACTCATTTTAAGTTAAAGAAGTTGCAGAAAATTTTCAATATAATCAAAATGTTCATTTTAAAATGAATTATTATTATTATTATTTTAAGGGCTAGCTAATCCTACCCCCTTTCAGCATCCGTAGAAAAAGGAGAAAAAATGAGACAAGCAAAAATTAAAAAATGTTTTGACAGTAAGCAGAAACATTCCACATCAAATTCACAGCCCAGAAAATGCCTTTTTTATTAGAGTATTCACTAAAAACATTGTTTTAGAACCAGCTCTACCAAAGAGATTATGCCTGTGCCAGTCTGACTCATTGTAGGGATGCAGATCTGAAGGGTTCTTCTTGAAAGAAAAATATCTCCATGGAAGGAAGAGACTACACAACAGGGAACTGTGCTGTGTGAGTAAGACTTCAAAAACCACGAGCCCTTTCTCTGAGAAGTGCAATGTGGCTCTGTTATCAGCACGGGACCAGGGTAGTTCAGCACCAAACTGTCCACCCTTATGGCTTCAATTAAGAAATTAACATTGTTATTGTCAGGATACAGCAGCTCTAACAGAATAATACACACAGCTTGCTGGAGCTCCAAGGAAAACTGTTGCCACAGTCATGTAGTTTTGTTTTGTATGAGTCCCCAGAGCAATCTTTGAGACTTATGTCCAGGTGAACTACGGGTACTATACCACTTAACACAGCCACTGCATCCCAGCTTTCTATTGCTACAACAGCTAAAATAAAACAGATCCCATTGATTTTAACAGTCAGCTGGAGGCCTAATGAGTATATCTAGCCCAGCAGCTCTGGCCCTGTACCAGCAATGTGAATGTTAAGAATTATGCATGTGTGAAGGAGGGTAGTTTGTCATATATTTCTGGAAAGTAGTTTAAAAACTTGGCTTTAATAATGGGCATGTTGACAGCAACTGGGCTTTGCTGGCCAAATCCCTCAGATATCAACCACTCTAGCATCAGAACTATTTTGACGTCAAAACAAAACAAGCTATTTACTTTTTGAAGTTAAATTAAATCCAGAGTGTATGATGCCATTTAGAGAGCTGGAGTTCTAGGCCATTTTGTCCAAATGAGCTGAGTAAGGTATAAGTTATGAACAACTCTATAAAACACAGAGACCGGGTTTTGTTCCTGTGGAAATTGAGAGCAATATCAGTTAATACAGGAGTGTATTAGGGCCAGTGATTTTAGAGAAGAGCAGCACCAGAGAATTTGCAATGCAGAATACATTTCACTCTCATGTCTCATCAAATGGGATTGTTGGCAAATAATTAATTCTTCAGATATTGGTGTAATAAAAGATGATTCTTTACAGTAACATAAATCAGTTAAATGATGTCTCACCAAGTTTAAGAGGAGGGGATTCTCCCACCCTGTGGTGGGCTCAGAAATTTCCACAGGGATCCTTGGAAAGAAAGCACCCTGGAGATGAAGAGCCATGGAAGAATTCTTGCTGCTTCTGTTCCCCTTCTCAGAGCATCTTCCCCTTTCTGACCTCATGGAGGTATCATTCTTGTCCCTTCTGTGTTTGCTTGTTCCCTGTTCAAGCACTCTCCTTGCTTGCTCTAGTGAAGCTGTCCCAGGTCCCTTGGGATCACCTCTGTCCTGAGGGTGGGTATGTCCCTGGCACATGGTTCTCTGCTGGACTGGCCTCCTTGGGCCCCTGGTTTACCTGGGGTCTGTTCTTAAACATGTTGGTTTTATACAAAGTGATTGCTGGACAGACTGATTTCTCTTGGCCTGATTATGGCATGCAAGCAGTGAGTGTGCAGTGGTCAGTCATGTTGACTGAGTATATCTACTCTAAGGGCTGGAGTGGTGAGAACCAGAGTAGATTGGGACCACAGCTGGCTCTAGGAAAGTGCTATTTGTGTCATTGTTTCTCTGCTCAGGCAGAGTGAGACTCTTCAGACTGCTCCTGTGATCCTCCTCTCATCCTTTCTACTGGCAGAAATTTCTGCTTCTCTGGCAAAACTTCCTCAGGTTTTTCTGAGATCCCATCTCACACTAGCTCCTGTAGGAAATTTCTCTTTCATGGAGAGTGAAGAGGCGGGCTTCCCCTGCCAGCAAGGAAGGAGTGCCCTGGTGTTTCTTTAGCATTGGGCAGGCACAGCCAATGGGGATTTGGTTAGGATTTGGACTGCCCTGAACCTGTCCTGAAAAGCTGTCTCCTAGACACCAGAAGAGACTGTCTGTTTCCTAAAAGAATTAAATTTAAAAGTAAATGTTTTTATTTATGCCATACATAAAGGATGTGATAAGCAAGTTATCAATTAGCATAAATTAGTCTTCTTGGATTTTCTCTTGGCTCTGCAGTTAGTCATAACAGGGCTAGGTCTATTTATGTAGAACATATTTGTGTTAGTTGGTACATAAAGTAAGAGAGGAAAGCAGCTAAATTAGCAGACAGACTAAACCCATCTAATCTGCCCTTTGCTACCAAAAATTCCTGTTGTAACAAGAAAAGCCTTCGTCTATCTGCAGCTTTCCAGAAGATTTTATGGTTCCTACTTGAGACCCTTGGACAACACTTTCAGACATATGGTTTGATTATTGGGTGGTCCTGTGTGGAACCAGGAGTTGGACTCAATGATCTTTGTGGGACCCTTCCAATTTAGGATATTCTGTGATTCTGCAACCTGCAGACCTGAACACAGTAATTTATGCTTCTTTGATGTTATGCTTGGCTACTGTATCACAAGCAAGAGCTACGGGAAAAGTACTGCTCAGCCAGATTAAGAAAATCTCTTGCTAGATAGCTAATTCACAAAAATTCAGGACTTCAAGGCTCCATCCAGACCAAAATATTGTCCCCATAGCAATGTGTACAGATACAGTGCAGGGCATTATGAGAATTTCTACTCAGAAAAGTGTTTCTTCCTCTCCTGCCTAGATTAATGGAAGCCAATCAACCTTGAAACCAAAAATATTTGCATATTCAGGCCAAAGGTATTTTGAAAGAACCTTCCCAGAAGTAGTATAAATCCACTAGTATAAATCTTCTTTTGGAGAGAGATAAAAGGAAAAAATGAGGAATACTAAAGAAAATTTACTGACTTTACAGAAATATTAGAGGGTGTTCATGTACCATTCAGTGCTAACAAGTACCAAATTTATTTATTTCATATAGTGTCTGTATTACTGTGAAAATCATTGTTGTGTCACTGAAAAATGACAAGAAAATGGTAGGTTGCATGTTTGGAATTGGTGATAAATCTGGAAGCCAGGCGGTAAATGCCATCACTTGGTAAATGTCTAAGATGATCCATATGCAGGGGTGGTTACCAATGGCCTAATGGTTTTCTGCCCTGTATTGTCTGTGCAGAATGGGACATCTCAGACTTTCTTCTTGTTTCTGACACAGAGCTGTTCATTTTACCTGAGACATCTAAGCATTGATAGTATATGAAAAATTATAGTAATGTAATAGTGTCCTGATTTTTTACAAATATGCATGTGGCTGCCTGGACACATGAAAAATCCTATGGAATCAATCGTGAGTATAAAAGCTCTTGGACAATAAGTGTTGTTCTTCCATTAGTCCTATCATGCACTTTGTAAGGCTTCCATCAACCTTTAAGGGTGCTGCATTTTTAAACTTTCATAAGGTTTCAGCTTAAGGAAACGCAGTCTCATACTCTTGTGATGAATAAATGCTTATTTTTTTGTACAAGTGCAAAAGAAAAATGCACATGCTAGCATTTTATAATCATGAATTCTTTCTTTCTTTATTTATTTATTTTTTGGTAGGTTGGAGAAAGGAAGTTAATTTTTGCAGTATTCAATCTCAATTGCAGAATAACAAAAGATGATAGTTGAACAAAAATGCTATTGTTTCACTGGGAAGCAATTAGGCTGGTGATGGCAGGTCTCAAGTGAGAATGTAGTTCCTCAATGAGCTATAATTACCTGCTATTTGCCAAAATTGCCATTAGAATAAGTACACTGTCATGATTGAAAACCCTAATTACCTAGGATTTAGAGGTTTGTGGAAACTGTTGTGCTTTTAAAGGGCTAACTACACTATTAATACATTTTTAAAATTGGAATTAAATTGAAGCATCCCACAAGTTTTATATGGTGTTGTACTACCAATGCTTAAGATGCTGAAGTGATGGATTTTTTATAAAGACTTGATCATAATGGAATAATTTTTCTGGCTGAATTGGACCCACATTGCACTGTTTTCTTTCTCTTCCAAGGGCCATATGCTTTCACACCAAGAACAAATTTATCCCTTTACATGGGAGAGATCATGAATAAAAATGAAGTGTTGAAGAAAGAAAAAGAAATGTGGCTATGATTATACCATGTTTATGTCCACAGTGGACAGATGAAAGTAATAACATAAGGCTGTTATTTTAGTAATTATAAAAGCAGAATTTGTAATGATTTAAAGGCTAGCTCCATGAGAAATATAAAGACAACGTGTTCTAGAGAGGGTTTGCATGGAAGGATCTAAAACTCAGATTAATATTAAATTTCTTGAAATTGCCTTAGAAGAGGCTTTATTTTAGTGAAATTCAGGGACCCAAAACTGTGACTGATCTGTATCCTTAAGCCATATTCATATACATCTGGTACTTAAACACTCAGCTTGTGATTGGAACTCAGTTCTCCGTACCACCACTGGTGAAGGCAATGGTTGTGTTATTTACACCATTAGAGATGGAGAATGTCCCACTGAATCCAAGAGCACTAAAGAGTCCTGGATATAAAATAAATAATTTGGCCATAACCTACTAGGCAAAAATGTAATGTTAGCATAGACAGTTAAGCAGACACAATAAAAGTAGATCCAGAGGTGAAAGATAAATTTCAAAAAGTACTAAAACTTTTAGCAGCTGCTTATCAGGCTTACTAGAATTAAACTGGTAAACTATTTACGAGAAGAAACATTGTTCCATTTAAATGGTTTTTAAAAATATATATTTTTAGAGCTTAAACACTTTGAGATGAACTTATTTCTAAATGCCAGAAAATTAATAGAATAATGTTTGTTGTGAGAGTTGCCTTGGGGTTGTCTAAAGATACTTGAAGTTTAATGACAAAGCTAAGTGAAGAAAAGACACAGAAAGTGGGATGTATGGCTGAAGAGGGAGATGAGAGGAAAACCCACTGCAGAAATGCTTATGTTGTGAATGGATTTGTGAAGACTGATGTAGAGAGTCTGAGAGGAGGAGGAAGCTGATACCATTTGAATTATCTGAGTCCAAATGCTCCTGTCTTGTGCTAAGATCTCCAGGCGTTTATACCTCTATGATTTAATTGGAAAAGAAACTATAATTTTTTGAAGTGTAGGAGGGGACCTTTCATAGCCACCAGCACATTTGTATGAAGGTCACAGTGAATTCCTCACTAACATAGATTTTCAAATCAAAATGGAATGCCTTTATAAAAATGAGGCATTTGTCTTTTGAGCAGCTTCTGTGCTTGGTGCATGGACCGTAGAGAGGATGACATGTCTTGTGTTACAGGAAAGATTGGATTATCACAGACTTTCTTTCTGGCCTTACATTTCCATTGTTGAATGTGAAAAATAAGTTAAACCTGTTAGCTCCTGAATCTCAAGTTCCTTATTTACATATTCATAAATAAAACTATTTATAATAAGTTATAATGTAAACTGGAGATAAAAAAAATAAAAAAATTGAAAATTGTACATTTTCAAAAAATGTACAATGTTAGGTCCAGGAAAGTAGATATTTCTATCAACTTGATTCCAGTGTCTTCACTAACGTTTGTTGTAAATCATTTCTCTCCTGTGAATTTATATCTGTAAAACTTGGAAAGCACATTTTGTTCCATATTAATTTTTAAAACAACTGGACATAAACGAACAAGTGGAAGATTAAACCTCTGCCTTATTAATCTGCACAAAGCCACTTCCTCAACTCATCAACTTCAACTCCTAATTGCGGTAATTAATTGTTCATTAATAACGCATTAACTATATTAACTTTTTATTGTGTTGCTTAGTATCCATATAATTAAAAATTGATACTCTTATTCTTGATTTTATTAATTAATGTTTAATTATATATATTCTTTTAAATAATTTCTCAGTGCAAATAGGAATAATGTTTTCTTAGGCACAGAAATATTGAACTTCCTGGTTTCCAGTAACCAAAAGAATTCACTTTTCTATCATGGGGAGAAATATTTTTTCTATAGCAGTTAGATTAAATTAGACTGGATAAATTTTTGCAGGGAATGATTGGATACATGGTATAGTACTGAAATCCAGAACAATGGGTCTTTTGTGAGTAGCACTGGGGGAACACAATGAGTTCCAATATCTTTTACTTGAAACATTCATAGAGAAAAATTTTGAAATCTGACTATTTTGCTCTTAGTCTATCAGAGGAAAAAAAAAAAAAAAAAAAAAAGTACTGAACAGAAGACTCATATTTCTGTCCTGCACAAAATAAAATCTCTCTGGATAGGAACAATCAGTAGCAAGTCTAATACCTTTTATAAGATGTGTATCTCAAAAGAAAATTTAGTAATGGTCTTTTATATAAATGTGTGCGAGCATCTAAAAAGAACAGAGATTCAAGAGAATAATATTGTACAAAATAGGAACAGCATAGGTTAGACATTTTGAAGATAATACTAGGAAGATGACAAGAACACTTAGTTTTTGTATACCAGAAAGCACACACACACACACACACAAAAGGCTGTTATTTTTTAAGGATCCTGTAGTTTATTCCTTCATGTACCTTTTCACATTCTGCCTGTTACCTGGCAGCTTTTGCAGGCTTGGCCCTTTAGACACACCAAGAACTGTAGGAAAGATGCACAAAAGCAGGCCCTGTCATAGCTGTGGGAGCTGGAAAGGTTTGCAATGATCAAAATTTGACTACTCAGAGAGTCAGCTCCATGCTGTTGAACCAGATAGCAGCCATGAATTTTGAACCAGATTTGAAATCTTTCCAGAGAGACGAATACTCTAAATTTTAAGAACACCATAGGAACAGCCATGATCAAAACCAAGCAATAATTTTAAACAAAAATATTATTTCAATGAAGCTATGCATGTAGTCTTTTCTTTTATTTTTACTTTTCTGTGAACTAATAACTTCCATATACTGAATACTGACATGGAGATGAAATTAAATAGAGTCATGAGGAAAAAGAATGAGGAATTTCCTGAACTAAGTAGAAACAGGCTAAAAGAATGCCAAACGTATTTTTTCAAGGATTTTTTCACTGTGTTGTACTGAGGTCTGTCTACAAGTAATGTCAAGTGAGCTATTTTCCTGGCCATTAATGTGCTGGGCTGCAACCATTAGTTCGATAATTGTTTGTACCTCTTGATGATGAAACATCCTAGATTTCTTTGAAAATAAATACTGCTTTCTGCTGTGTAGAGAGAGACAGAAGTTCCTGAACTTCAGTGTCTGAGGTGGAAACTTTGGAATATTAAAAGCTCATACAAGAGCCTCCGTCACTCCTGATTGTGTCCATCTCCCACTTCTGCCTGGGGCAGAGTGGCAGATGGGAGAGACCAGGGAACAAACTGCCGGAAAATATCTTACCAGTGCCAGTGATGTAGAAAAGAAGGATGGAGGAAATGACTAATCACAGTAGTCAAGGGGGGGGGAGGACAAGTAGATTTGGTCAAGGTGGTGTAACTGTGACATTACACAACTAACATTGAATTTGGCAGTCCTAGGTGTATTCTTACAGGTTCCTACAGTTTAAGTTCAATTGTTTGTTGTTTGATGTGAAGTGTTGCAAGGTGGTAAAGACAAAAATGAAAAACAAACAAAAAACCAACAACAAACAAACAAAACAACAAAAAAACCAACAACAACAAAGACAACAAATGCTTTCATTAGCTTACAAAACAAGAGCTCAATTTGGTTATCACTCACTTCAGAAAAAAATGTTTCAAAGTATCTACTTTTGACTAATATCAGTATCAGTGCTAGCCATAGCAATGCAAGTATAAAATAGTCTTTCAGAGGTCAGTACAAAGTTCAGGTCAAATCTTTATTCGGTAACTGTATGCACTATAAGTGGAGCAGCAACATGGTGAGGGTCTATTAACCAGTGCTTAACTAATGCTAAATTACAATGACATTCACAGGACTCCATCATGAATTTATTATGATCTGGGCTATTACAGAGAATACAGAATGAAACTGTAATGAAGGGACATATAAGCCTTTTTTTTTTTTTAATGCAAAAATATTTTTTTTCTGGAAATCAGTTTCTGCATGACAGAACAATGTGTTGGCTGGCTGAAACTCTGCTAGAAGAACCCTGGAAAAACAGATGACAAGCAATTGTCCTCCGAGCAGGGCTCTGCACTTAGGTCTGAGTTTCGGAAATGAGCTGAGGGATTTTCTTAGGTTCTGCTCAGAAATGACAGCTGCATGTAGAACAGTCCAGGCAGCATGATGAGTTTATATAACATCCTGGAAATGCAGGATCTCTATGATTACATAGATGGAAAATGGAAACAACAATGGTTGTTTCCATTTTAGAAATTTTAAAAAGAATAATAATAATAAAAAAAAAAGCAGCTAGCAGTTTAATGCACAGTGTGGTCTGTATCTCATGCATCTCATGGAAGTCATTGTGAATCCTTTCTTTCCATACCGGGAACTCTAGATGAGGCCAATTATACAGATGTGGAAACTGAGATCCAAGGGGCCAGCTTTGGAATTTCAATGCCTGGAAGAAGGCATCCTACTCTAGTAAGAGCAAACAAATCTCTTGCAAATTTTGAGAGGTCAGAGCCTAGTTTGGGACATTCTCACAGGTAGATCCCAGCTCTGAGTATAGGGAGAAGATACATGTTTTCTTTTGTGACTTACTTTTGTACCACACAGGAGAGTAACCATGGTAAGGAGCGTAAGATAAGCAGTTATACTAAATAATGGTAAATTTCATTATTTCACACCTTTGCTTCAGTCTGAGTCCAGAGAGATGGGCAGGTTATGTAGAACAAAAATTTCTATTTCACATTTCTTTGATGTCCTCTGGATTAGGTGTCCATTCCTTTGCTAGCTCCTCATTGATGTGAGACCTGACCTTATGTCAGCCATTCCTAGTGCTCTCACCACCACAAGAAGGAGATCAAGACATGTAACCCAGGTGGGAACAGCAGTGTGATCTGGAAAATGCAAGTCAGGGCACAAGGACCTGGCGCATCCCCTCAACACCACACAGGGGTGCAAGCTGAATCATCCAGGACCTCACAGTAAAAGAAATATAAACAGAGAAAGTTCAGAATCCAGCTTCACTGTGCTCCTTTCTGTTCTGAGGAGTTTACAAGGTGGTATGAGACTATCTGAGTCTTCTTGTACAATCAAATACAATTTATTTATTTATTTTTTAATTAAAGACAGACCCAGTCCCTCAGTATATTCGATTTTCCAGTTGCTTCAAAATAAATAATTAAATAAATACATAAATACATACTGATAGTGGAGTCTCAGTAAGTAGAATGTCTTTTATTCCATTAGTCTCCTGAGCTAATCAAAAGGACAAAGGTAGCAGAAACAGATAAACTTGGAGACACAGTGGGATTTTCTTTGCTTTGGCCAAATTGCAGCTGTATAACAGCAACTGACAGAAAGAGATGAAAGTCCCTGGGAGCAGAAAGAACGAAACACTCTCCAGAACAAAGCCACAGTTTGTAAACTGGAGATGAGAAAAAATCAATGCAACCAAACTTTAGATCTGCTGTAGGTGATACTTAAAAAGACAAAGGAAATCATTAAAATAAGAAACATATTTGATAACTAAAGAACAGATGTGGTCATTATCTTCAAAGACCACAAAATTATAGGAAAAATGAAGAGGGAAGAATTTGAATTCAAAAATAATGTATAAAAGACGACAGGCATGTTATGTGGGATGGATGAAGGAAGGATAGCAGTGAGTGGAGGGATAGAAATAAAAACAATATGAATATCTATAAATTTTTCTTTCTCAGTTCATCCATCAGGGCTGTCAGTGATCACCCACCCTTGACAGGCAACAGAGTCAGCTCAGCTATGAGAAGAAGAGAAGTAAATCTTTTAGTTAACTTCTCTTCTTGCCACTGCTGTGGCTACAGCCCCATTCATTTTAACTTGGAAATTACTAAGTATTCTAGACAAAAATGAATGCATTACTCCTGAGATCCAATTACTATGAATTTTCAGGTGATCAGCCTCCCTAAGAATATAAGCTAGAGCAGACAATAAAGCTGTCAGATATCTGAATTAGGTGCTACAAATCAAAGTCTCAACTCACTCATTTGCTCTTTAAAGTTTGTTCTACGAATACAGTCCTCTTTGGAGGAAAACACAGTAAATCTAGACTTGAAGTAATAGAGACACACAGAGCTGTCATGAAGCAGTCTTTCATGGGAGAACACAGCAAATCCTTATGTCCAAGTAGCTGGAAAAGGAGTGCTCCTCAAGCCTTTGTTCACTGGACACCAGATGCAGCTGCATTTTCTGGAAGAGCCTCATATTGGAAATATATGCGCGGAGGAGGGACACTTTGAAGTGTCTGTATCCTAGTCAGTGGTGGTGGGGTTATTCTACTGAGTGGGCCTGTACATGAAAATAAATAAATAAATAAATAGCATTGTAAATATTTTTTCATCAATACAGAGCACAATCACAGGACCTAAGTTTTTCCATCCCCATAAAAACGGAAGCTACAACATGAATTGGTAGTTGCTGAGGTAAATACAATGGCACGAATGGAAGGCTAACAATGTGCTGTGACATTTTCTGACTGCTTTATTAATTCCAAGTTAAGCATGTGCTGAAGTGCTTCACAGAAGTGGGGTCAATGGCACTGACAATTTGCAACACTGAGCCTTGTGGCAGTGATGCATAAAGGTTGAGGCACAAGTCTCTTTAACAGTATTTTTTTTCCTTAAGCTGTGGAGTCCTGCATGCTAGCAATGCTTTCCTCATGGCAGTCTTTCCTCTGTCAGTGTTTCTTCTTGGTGGAAGGATCCCTGTTATGCTGGATGTGTTGTTTTTTGGATTACTTGCAAAACAGAGGTCATGACCATGTCTGGTCATTAAGAATCCCCAGGCACTTTTTGCTAGCAGAATGACAACTTTAGTACCTTGGCCCAAGTCCAAGAAAGGATATAAATTCCACCTAGTCTACCTTAAATCCCTTAGCATTTCAGTTAGATACTTTATTCCTTGCTTCTCAGCCTCAGAATGAGAGTGAGGATTGCTGCTACAAAATGGCTACACCAGAAATGTCAGTCTCTGACTCCAGCATTTGTTAGCCTTCTGAATTTACAACACTGTATGACTAGAAGGCATTGCTGCAGTAATTGATTAATTGGCTCATTAGCATATATTCATATTCTTCACTCTTCACACTTTCTGCAGGATGTTAAGTAATTTTCCTTGTCCATTTCCACAGGATTTCTTAAAATATACTCAAGAATATGCCACCAAGGAGAGGGAGGGAAAAGATCCTCCCCAGCTATAAACCATTCTGACTGGTACCAATGTAGCATATAATTGAATGTTATTTCCATACATTCTGGCCAAATGTAGCCATTTATAAGAAATAAGAGTATCTTTTAAGACCTTAGATTGTTCTTGAATGTAAAAGAATTTATTTCTCATAGATAGCTTTCAAACTGGGAGGAATATTATTGCTAAATTATATTTTAATAGCTAGTTTGTTGTTTCTGTTTCTGAAGCCATCATAAAGCATCCATAAAGTGGTATTTCTCTTGCATTTTACATGACTCCAGGGCTTGCTGTTCTCGCCTGTCAGGTCTTTTCAAATCACTTAACGTTTACTGGAACAATTCTACGCTGCAAGATTTGCTGCTCATCCAGCGTGGTGTTTGTATCACAGCTGCTACACCATTGCCATCTCAATAAGAGGAAGCATTTCTCACCACTTTGTTAGTCTATAGCAGCATGAAAATAATAATTTCCTTTGAAAATAAAATCCACAATCCTTTCATCTGGAAAAAATCAAACAAGAAATAGTCTTGGTTTTATTTGGAAATGTTTGTGTTCATTAAGGTAAACTTACAACCCGTAGTTAATTTAATAAAAGTATGGCATAATTGTCCTGGGCTGTGATATGGTTGTACATTTTTTTTTTTTTTTCCTTCAAGAGCAGATTAGAATATTCAGACATATTGAATAATGAAAGAGTTGAGTATTAAGGACATATAATGGAAAGCTTTCAGTATCATGCCTGGCAGGGCATTATCCAACCCATTACAAATAGTGAAGAAAAAATATATAGAGAGAGTTTTTTATTATCATTAAAAGCATAAAAGTAATTCTGGCCAATTGATATATTTATTTTGTTCTTGGTTCATGGAAAATTTGCAGACACCAGTATACGCACAAAAAGGAGGAAAGCACAATGTTTCACTCATATCTTATGAAATAATAGTTTTAAGGGCAGTCACACTTCCTGGGTTTGCAGCAGAAAGTAGTATTTTATTTTATTTTATTTTATTTTATTTTATTTTATTTTATTTTATTTTATTTTATTTTATTTTATTTTATTTTATTTTATTATCTCATCTCAGCTTATCTTATCTTATCTTATCATCTTATCTTATCTTATTTATTTTATTTTTTCATTGGAAGATAATTTTTATTTCTTATTCATTTGTTTTCAAATATCATAAATTGATGAGTAACATTTTACCCTCAGACCCATCTTCCTTAATTCCATGAAGCAGATTAAATCTGTAACTCCCAGGATGTAATGTAATAGGAAAGGTGTTCAGTAGAATGTGTGCTAATGTCACAGCTCAGAAGAAATGAAATGAATGAAAGGAACCTCTGTCCAAGTTTCTCCTCTCATTCCAATTATGTTCACCTCACTGTATATTTAATTTGAAGTACAGATCTAATTAAAGGTTAATACATCATTAAAATGATTTGTAATAAGTATATTAAACTCCATGTGAGCATGATATGCTCATTACCAAGTCCAGACTGTAACCAGGATCATTCACAATGAAGAAAATTATTATTCATAACAACTACCTTTCCAGTGACATTCATTGGGTACATACATATGATCTAAATGTTTGATCTTTTAAATAATTTTAACATTTATTGGAATTTGTTGCTGATATTTTTTTTCCTTGAATGGTATTTCTTAAGAGGAATATTCCTTTAAATGAGTCTGACTGTGTTTTTTCAAGAGAAGAAAATAAGCCTTCTACAGAATTAATGAAGCTGGCTCTTTAGCCTAGGGTAAAAGTCGGTTAATGAAGTCATTCATAGTGACAGCCCATGATCTGAATTATATGAATTATTGCTTATTAATGGGATTAATTGCTTTTCATACTATAATACAAAATTTATGCACTTGTCCAAAATCTAGGTCTATAATCTGAAATAGAAAGAGGGAAGAAAAGCTGTATTAATTATATGTTACGTTGACATCTCTGAATGTACATACTATAAAAGAAGCTGAATGTAAGTAACTTTATTAAGAAATTACATGAAGAGAAAACTGTAAAATGTGGATAAACAAGGTAATGGTGAGTTCTATTCAGCTGAGGCAGTATTTCAGATTTTGTTGATCTGCTGAGGGCTTCCATTATCTGTATAGTCTCTTTCAATACGTAATAAATAGAAATTATTATTTTTTTTTTGTATATAACATAGTTCTATACTAAACATATACAGTACAACTGAGGTATAGGCAGAAAAACAAAGCATTTAAGATCAAGATTCAGAAAAACATGATCAAATTAAAATGATACTCACATTAAACATTTTCATTTCTTAAACAATGCTTTCTCCTCATTATTGTGATTATTATCTATTGAACATGCACACCAAGGACTTAGTCCAGACTGTATGGAACCTTGACCAGCCATAGCAGAAAAATGGGCTCATATATCCAGAATTTCTTATGTGACTAAGGGGATAGAAGGATTGAAGAAAATAAGAGATCTGAATTCTTAATGTTCAAAAATACCACTGAATTTGTTTTACTTGATTGTAAATCAATCTCAGATATTTATATATCCAACTTGAAGCATTCTAGGATTCTGTGGTATTTATCTGGTCCATGGAATCAGGAAGACATATTCAAATGTAATTCAAGACCGAACCCAAAATCAGATCAAACCTACATCTCCCATTCAACAGGAACGTAATGATCAGATAAAATAGCCAAGCCACTTGAGTAGAAACCAAGAATTCTCTTCAGGCTGACAAAGCAATCAAACCTAGCTCTGCCACTGCCTAACTTGGTGCTCTTACCACTTTGCTTTGTGTTAAACAGAAGATCCCTACAAGCCAAGATGCTGCAAAGTTATTTCTTCTTTTACTAAAGGGCTTACAACTGTGTCTGTCTTGAGGTCCTGATTACAGACGGGATTATCTAGTTCCTTGAGACCTTTCTTCTACCACCCGAGAGCTGCTGGAACCATCAATAATTGCTTCAGTACTTTATTTCTGTGTGTTTCCTAATTTCACTCTCATAGCACTTTGTTTGTAGAGCCTACCAGTAGTGCCTGTGGTAATGGTATTTTCCTAGATATGACACTGAGGCCTTCTTAAACAAAAGGCTTGTACAAGCACAACCCAGTTTCAAAATGAATCCCTCTGGGATCATTACTTATTTTCTTTTACTTCTTCTTATCCATCCTGACTCTAGGCTGTGGGTGGTACTGGCCGCCGAGATTCCAGAGAGCAATGGCCATTGACTTACAGCTTCCCTGGCACACATCTTATGTCAAAATAGGTCAGTTCTGTCATTATTATTTATGGGGATTTTTCTTTTTAATTACCCATATTGGAGACTCATTTCAGCTTGCACTGTACAAACAAAACAAATAAGACATTTTAATTACTAAAGTTGTTTCTGCATAACTATAAATGGCATGCAAAATTTGAGCAAGAACAACAACATACAGCTGGAATGGCCTAGCAGCATTGCAGTAGTGCTACGCATGTGATGAATTTTTACCTCTGTTAATATCCACTGTTTACATTACATATACTATGGAAAGGTGGCCAATGGGAAGAGTAGATATAATTATTTAACAGGATAGGTGAAAGTAAATTAATTGAAGTTAAAAGCAGTGGTAAGTTTGGAGAGGAACAGGGAATGCATGTGGTAAGACTTAAAAGCAGAAATTATTAGTCAAGGTATGGATAAGAGCAAAGGAGAAATAATCGAGTATCTTCTCTTCGGACAGTAAGATAAATGAAAAAATACCACCACATTCCACCCCCCCCCCTTCATTTTTAAACATATGCTTCTGTCATGTTTTTTTTTTTTTTTTTTTCAAGAAAGTTATGCCCTCTTCCTACAGCACACATTGGGAGCCTCTCTGGAAACCACACTTTGAAAACCCCAGGGGTCACAGCCCTTCTCAAGAGCAATGAAAAGGCTGAAGGATGACTTCACTGTTTCATTTTGAAGGTTTAAATATATCAGTAGAGTTTTGGAAGCAATTCTTTTTTTTTTTTTTTTTTTTTAAATAATATTATTTATAAGATAAAGAAGCTATTTTTTGATGTGGAGTTTATGGAATTCAATTTATTTATGTATTTATTTATTTATTTAGATGCACCATAACCCTGTCTTTTTCTTCTTTTATTTTTTATTCTTAAAAAACTTAGGCAAGTCAGTTATAGGCTGAGAAAATAAAGTACAGAGCCATATATATATATATATATATATATATATACACACATATGCATAGATACATAAAAACATAGATATACAATTAACAGCAGATACATATAATATTATATATTTATTAGATATTTCTGTTGTTTCTGGATTTTCCTTTCAGGGCCTTGTTCCTTTTTACAGATGCCCATTCCCCTGCATAGCTAATGAGGATTGGCTAAAATCTGTGAAAAGACACTCCATAACACCTCGTTTAATTTCATCTCTACCAGCCTCTTTCTTCAGATCCTCACTGCTCTTTTTGTTATGTGAAGATCCATGAGGGTCACTCTCAATGCCAATATATTTCCTCAACAGCCAGCAACTGGCAGCAAGAAGAATGCATTATACTAATTGGAATGCCTCACCATGGTTCAGAACTTGTCTTTGTGTCACTGTAACATTGCTCTATAGCTTACAGGTGAATTAATGTTTCCAGGAAGTTACTCATGAGCAGAGTAAAGAAAATGTGAGAGCAGGGAGGGGAAAAAAATGTCACTCATTGATTGCAATTAATAATATAATTGACTCTGCAGTAAAGACATTTAGTTAATCTATTTGCATTTCCTTCCCTCCACCCAATCCTACTTCCCTTTTTACTAGGAATTAATAACTAGAAAAAATATTTGTTTTGAAATAAATATATTTAATATATCTACCTGCCTTTAAAATTCATACATATTGACATAACAAAAATCTTCATACAATTAATAAATGAATTTTGGAGTAGTACCACTTTTCAGTTATATTAGTCAAAAAGAATTAGTTTTAAAGCTCAGGCCATTATAAAAATGTTCAGTTGATTGCACCTACCATTATTTATTTTATTTTATTTTTTTGTATAGGAAGAGAGATGACTGCTGTGAAATTGTCCAATGCTACAGGCTGGATATGGAGGTAAACCTAATAAATAATCTTCTTCCAACAAATTGGATTAGACTCCTATGAACACTTGTTGGTTCTTGGGACATTTTGGTCAATCTTCTTGGTCCTATAACTGCACCCCAAAAATCTTCTCCTGGCAGCCAGCAAGTGAGATGCAACACTTCATCAAACTGAACTGAGGGGAAGTGTTGGAAATGGTTTACTTGCAAGACACAAAAAGTGCTTTTGAATAATGTCTAGTCTCCAGTGTGGATCTGCACTGAACTGGGCTTGAAACTACCAAGAAAAATTATTGATGTTCCCACAGCCTTGTCCATCCTCATGGAAACAGTTTTAGTTACCCCATATCTCAGTGCCAGTGCAGTCTCCCTTCTGCATATGAGGCAGGTGCCAGATTTTTTTCCAGACACTTTGAAATTCAGTTTAGAAGTGAAGGAGTTTTTACCTGAGCAATTGCAAAGAAAAAGAAATTCAGAATATTCACATACTCATCATTCTTGCTTGGGTACCAAAGGGCGCTTTCAAAACAGTCTTCCTATCAGTTAGGGTCAAATACAAGGGCCAGCACAAGTAAGAGGCATTTCCAGCATAAGATGTTAATGTGTGCATAGTCCCATCAGCTGAATATCCAGTCACCTTCATGGGAGCATCAAGTAGATGCCCGATACCCAGCCTGCACTTGCTCCTTTTGCACACACTAGTGGCTGCACTTGGAAAAGTTTGTGCATTTTACTGTTTGCCTTTTTTTTTTTTTTTTTTTTTAAATAGAAATCTTCCAGAGGTTTCTGCCAAGAATTTGATTCACCTTGAAGAAAAACTAGAAAACATTATTGTGATACAGTTTCCTTTAAGAAGAAATACCAGCAGGGTGAGTTACTTAGTTTGGTAGAACAATCTGTAACAATGCCATAATTAAAGTTTCATAAAAATGTGTTCCTTTAAACACAGGCTTATATCTTGCTTCCAGAGAGCAATTATAGTAACTATAATGTGATTCTTGTGGTAAAAACTGACATGCACAATGCAGTGAGGCTTTTGAATTTTTAAATCACTAAGAGCAGCCGCTGAGAATATACTTCAAATTTCACCATCAAGGCATATGAAGATGCATACTGAGAACATGTTATACTCTAGTTCATGTTTCTCTCAGAGGTTTTCATTTTTTACAAGATTTTCAGCCTTAGTCCACTGCTGAAATGAAGTTGCCTCTGGCCTGAAATATGGTGATCATTCACAGGCTGTGTCATTTTCCTTAGTTTTCTTTATGTCACTGTTGAAATAATTAGCCCATGATGAAATATAATCCTTCATTAAATAGTAATCTAATGCAATTTACTTTTTAAAAAGTTGATTAAACTGCAAGGGAAAAATAAGCCTCTAACTAAAATTTTAAGTGAATTTGCTTTACAGCATACGTTTTCTGAGTGCTGTTAAAATGAATGTTGCTCTCATAATAATGCAACTAAATAATGTTAAACAATGGACATGGAAAACAGAGCCAAATTACTTTTCTGTTCTATTATACAAAAAATAAAAAATAAATAAATAAAAATAAAATAATAAAATAAAATAAAATAAAATAAAATAAAATAAAATAAAACAAAATAAAATAAAATAAAATATCCCAGTCTATCAGGAAACATGAAAGATGACTTTTGCTAACAATTCAACAGCACAACTGAAATTTCAGGCCAGAAGTAAAACCGGAAAAAAAAACTTATGAGATAAGTTCAAGGATCAGGTGAATACATGGAACAACAACAACAACAAAGAAAGGAAAGATACATTCAACAAAATTATCCAAACCATAAAAGAAACAATATTTGTCACATACTTTCATTATTATAAATTATTCACTCAGCAGTATTTTTTCAAATAATTCTGAAAACAAATACAGCAGCTTATACATGTACATATTTCTCTTGTTTGTAGGCCCGTGGATAGCTTTGTAAAATTGGTTTTGGCCGCCAACAACTTGCTTTCTTGGTGTATGGGGCTGGGAATTCAAGGAAAACTATTTTTTAAATGGAGAAAATCCAGTTATAAAGAAAATATGCTGAAAACTACAAATGCAACTTTAGGAAGTAGGGCATTTGTGTGTTAAGAGATCTGGGTTCAATTTCTGGCTTAATGGCAATTAAAGTATGGGACTGGTTAAGGCATGTAGGGTAGCTTTATAAAAATGTCAGAAATAGGTTGTCCAAATCTCACTGGCAGACAGTGTTTAGACATATAGACTTTTACATATCAGCTTTACATGATTTGGGAAAGATGATGGCTAAGTCTCAAGACTAAGCAATAAGTAAGAGTTAGGAAACATGGTCAGGTCTTGGACACCAGATCCAGCTTCACCTTCAGAGCCTTCCTTGGCAGCGTTCTGGGGCTTGGTAACTTGTTCTGGGAGTTTGGAGTGTGTCTGTGGCAACACAGAGTTTTATCAGCAACCAAAACATTCTGTGCAAGTAGGTCAGTTCTACTACTTTTGATAGAAAGTGGGTTATTTTGTGATGGGAATCTGCCTGCCATCTTGGTGTGCCACCTTGGCTCCACAACCTGCAAAGCCATGTGGGAACAAAACAACTCCAGGCTCTCAGCTCAAATACTCTGGAGAAGCAAAGACTTTTGCAGCTGATTATTTTTTGTTGGTTTTGTTCATTGCCCTAGTTAGTTGCCTGTTTCCCTGAAACATCTAGAATCGCATGTGGCTGGCATCACAGACCATAGGACTACTTCCACCTTTGGCCAGCTCTTATGAAGCTCCCTGACCAGCCAACTCTGTGGCTCATGGCTCTGGGATCACCTGGAAATCTGAGAAAATCTCTTTTTGAAATTTTTGAAGCAATTTAGAGTAGGAAAATTGAAAATAATACTTTATACAAAAAATCCCTTATAATCATCACTGAGTATAACAAGGTCCTTTCAAAGCCTTTCTGCTTTTTATGGTGCAAACCAGTTAACTTTCTTAAAAAAACCTCCATCTTCCATCAATTAAAAATATAAATAATGAGCCTATTGAAAATTTTACTCTTCATTTCTCTCTCATGACTTTAAGTATTGTACTTCCTAATTTTTCTACTAAGGCAAATTCTCTTTGTTATTCTGAATGTATTCAAAAAAATAATTGAATAACTGAGCCTTTGAGACTAAAATGAGTATCTTCTGTGCCTCAATGGGAACTATGCTTGTTCTAATTCTTTCTATAAAAATAACAGCTTTATTTCTGGCATAACTATGCTTAACCAGCTCATAGTACAAAGTAAAAATTAACAGCTCTGAATAACAATCAAGCAGGATCTTAGTTTCCAGGGGGTGAATACCAGCCATCACAGTGTCTGCCCTGTGCTTTATCCATGTCTACACAGTTGTACAGATCATCCTGCTCTTCCAGGAAATGCAACAATGGGGTAAATAGAAGTTGAATGTCTGGGACCTCCTGCTTCAGGCAACATTATGACTTTTTTTTTTTTTTTTTTTTTTTTTTTAATTTCTCAGAGCTCATTCATGAGATTTAGAGAGTTGCTAACAGAGCTGAAGTGGCTGGGATTCTTATCTGCCATCTCCAACACATTTTCTATAGTATGAAGAAATTTAATGAGTGATTTCATTTGGAGTTTTGAACTTGGTAAGTATGTCTTGCAAGGCATATGCTTTGTCTGTGTATCTACAGTTCAGGGTTTTGTGGAGATACGAGAGTGTTTGAACAACCACCATACTGCTTGTAGTGATTGTAATATTACAATCTTCGTTTAAACCAAAGATATGTTGGCAAAATTTTAATCTTTGTTAACGAGCCTTCTACAGAAGCATGTTCAAAATTCAGATTCATGGTCATTTCACTGAGAGATTCAAGAAAATTTGAAAAAGTCCATTTTGTTCTGAGATGCAAACTTTGACCAGAATCTTGTGAGGATTTCCAACATCCTCCCCAGAAAGCTGAGACACAAGCAACACACACCACTCTGAATGTTCTTGGAAGTATCAGCCACCCTTCCCATTACAACACAGTGGAACAATCCTATTTCATTGTGTAGGGAAGGAAAGAGTCACAGAAAGCATTACCAATGCTGAGCACAGGTTAAAAAGAACAAAATTAAAACATTTTCTTTGATCCCCAAAATGTCTAGTTAAGAGTTTTAGCACTCAGTCTGTTGACATCTGGAGTTCACAGTAATAATTCCTAGGGTGTTACCAGTGGCAAAGGAAATGCTTAAGAAAAGACATCCTTGCCCTGTCAGTGTCTCAGAAAGAGAAAAGAAAGGGAAAAGGGAAAAGGGAAAAGGGAAAAGGGAAAAGGGAAAAGGGAAAAGGGAAAAGGGAAAAGGGAAAAGGGAAAAGGGAAAAGGGAAAAGGGAAAAGGGAAAAGGGAAAAGGGAAAAGGGAAAAGGGAAGGAAAGGAAGGAAGGAAGGAAGGAAGGAAGGAAGGAAGGAAGGAAGGAAGGAAGGAAGGAAGGAAGGAAGGAAGGAAGGAAGGAAGGAAGGAAGGAAGGAAGGAAGGAAGGAAGGAAGGAAGGAAGGAAGGAAGGAAGGAAGGAAGGAAGGAAGGAAGGAAGGAAGGAAGAAAGGAAGAAAGGAAGAAAGGAAGAAAGGAAGAAAGGAAGAAAGAAAGAAAGAAAGAAAGAAAGAAAGAAAGAAAGAAAGAAAGAAAGAAAGAAAGAAAGAAAGAAAGAAAGAAAGAAAGAAAGAAAGAAAGAAAGAAAGAAAGAAAGAAAGAAAGAAAGAAAGAAAGAAAGAAAGAAAGAAAGAAAAGACCTACACAATGATGGCTGTTTGGGCTATAGTTCTGCTTATTTAAGAATTTGATTTCAACTAATCTGGTTGCAGGCCACCTGGCAGGTATCATCCTGGGCTCATTCATTCCAGCCCCACTAAGCCTTCCTTTCAGCAGGTGCCTTTCGAAGCTTCAAATTAGCCTGAATTAATTTAAGCAGGAAGTTCATGCTGAAGGAAGAGCTGCTCCTATCTGACTTCTTTAGAATAAGCTTTCTCTGTCCCTTAATAAAACAGAGTAGTTTAGAGCTGATAAAATGAGTAATCACCACCAGAAATCACCACCAGAACGTCCTTCCTGTTCTTCCAGTCCCCTACCAAGACAGGGAATCAATACAAATGCAGTTCATAGTGTAGCATTATGTATTTTTTCAAGCACATTAACTGTGTTTTAAAGCCCATGGTCTTCCATGAAAATTTTTGTATTCATAATCTCCAGCAATATTGGCCAACAGAAACACACTTAATTTGATAAAAGAACATATATTTGGTTTAAATTATTCAATGTCCTACCTGTGCTGGGATGCAGTGGAGAGTGCAGGAAGCACAAAGTGGTTCTTGCATCCAGGAAGATCCTCTGTCTGATATCATCACTTATCATGTCCAAATAATTTGATAGTTTTTACTCTAATAAGTGCCCTGTGCTGTTTTTGTAGATATTCTTTTGTGGACAGGTACCATTCTTTCCACATTTAAGGTTTCATTCAACTCCCATTAAAAATGCCATAAATACTTAGGCTGGTAAATGGACAATTATTTTTAAATCAGAGGGAAAAGAGTCTGTTTCCATACAACTGAGGAATATACGCCAAATATTTTTTCTGAAGTACAATAATATCCCTAATTTTGTTTGCTGGTCTCTATATTTATATATATATAAATATATATATATATGTTATTATTAATATTAATTATTATTATTATATATTTTTTGTTTTGCCTAGGCTTTCCAGCCTCCTGTACAGATAAATCACCTTCAGAATATGTGTGGTAGCAGGGCTGCATGCAGCTGGGCTGTGGACAGGAAAAAAGCACAGCCTATCGCTCCTCTTTTAGTTACATGGTAAATCTGTCTTACTATGCACATAAGAAATTACTTGAATGATTTTTTTTTTTTCTTGGGAATTATTTTAAAATCCATTTTTCTTCCAAACCCTTCATTCCCATGGAAAATGTAGAGGTAGTTCTGCTCACATTGAAGCCAGTAAGATGAGGGATATCATTGGCAGAATTTTAAAGATGGTCCAAATTTTTCATTGAAAATACCCCCAGGTCCTTCTGCACATGGCTGCTCTTAGTCCATTCTTTTCTCAGCCTATATTTGTGTTTTGGATCAAGCACAAATACAGACTAGGTGGAGAATGGATTGAGAGCAATCCTGATGAGGACCTGGGGGTGCTGGTTGATGAGAAGCTCAACACAAGCCAGCAATGTGCTGTTGCAGCCCAGAAAGCCAACCATGTACTGGGCTGCATCAAAAGCAGCATGGCCAGCAGGGTGAGGGAGGGGATTGTCCCCCTCTGCTCTGCTCTTGATTTAGTAGGAAGTGTCCCTGCCTATGGCAGGGGGATTGGAAATAGATGATCTCTAACGTCCCTTCCAACCCAAATCATTCTCTGATTTTATGATTGCCCCAACCCAGCTGTAAGACCTTGCACTTGGCCTTTATGAGATTCACATGGGCCAACCTTTAAAGCCTGTCAAGTTCCTTCTGGATGGCAGCCCTTTTCTCCATCATGTCAATTTCTTTGTTAATGAAATTGTTTCACACTCCATTTTAAAAATGTAAATTGCAAATGCAGTATAATTTAGTATGTCTTATGGTTATGATTTCTATTAAGTAGAATTTGAGTGATTTGATAATTCAAAGCACTTGATGGATGAGTCAATCTAAACATAAAACAATTAATATATTTTACATTTTCTGTGATACACCATTCTGCACAAATTTTAGCAGACTCTAGAGATAAAGTTTGCCTAGGTGATAAATCAAGACAACTCAGTTCCAGTTTTGGATATGGATCTTCCACACATAATTTTATCTCCACTGAAATGAGATGGACAAGTCAGTCTGTGCTCACACAGGAAAAAAGCTCCAGGAAACTTTAATGACAATGAAGGCCCGTTTATTTTAAATACTTGCATAGTGTTTGGGGAGTTGTATATTCCCTAAATTTCTCTTTACCTCATTTCTTCTTGAAGGAGTGAGAAGAAAAATATCCTGAAACAATGCATTCTTTCCAACCTTATGTGATTCTAGATGCTTATGACAAGCATCTGGATGTCCCTGAGATAAGGACCTGTTAAACTAGATACACAGGGGAAGACAGACAGTGTCCCATAGTAAAGCGTTTCAGTTGTTGAGTTGTCCAGACACTGCTTGAGAAAATGCATAGATGATTGTGCTATAATATCATCTAATGAAAATTATAAAGGGAATTCATAGTTTCACTTGGAGTTTTTTGGTTATCACTGATAGCTTATTTCAATTGGGTATGTCATTAACACTGTGGGCAGAGACTAAGTATCCCAGGGAGACTGAGTTGTTCTGCTTTTTCTCATTTTTGTATGAACAGCACATGTAAAGCCCTAATCAGCACAGAAGCCTCAGACATAAAAGTTCTTTGGTATATGAACATTTTGAGACGTTAAAAATAACTCTTCATGATTAAATGCATAGATTGCTTTCTGTCACTTTAATGTGTTTTTAGTCAACCCATAGTTTTAGATGAGCCGTTCACTTTTCAAATTTTCCCATTAGTGTTATCCCCAAACACTTGATTCTCATTCAGTCAATGCTACTGCTGACAGCAATGCCAGTTAGGGCTGCAGGGCAAGGACCAATAGCTAAGATCTTAGTACAAGACAAATTCATTAGACAAACTAAATAATTTAGGCACATTTGAAAAGCAAATGAATGTAGAGGTGTTCCCTTATGATTATTGCTCACATAGATTTTTTTTCTTTAAGGGGAAAAACATAAATTAATAAAGGCCAGAATGTCTTTAATGACAATATTAGCGGCTGCCCTGTGGCTATTAAGACATGCACTCATTGTAAACTATATTGATTTTTCCATTGGATAAAATTCTCTGGTTAAATTGTTATTTGCAACTATAATCCAGACAGGCTATGTTGGTCATTACCATTATAAAATGTGGTCAGAAAGATTTTCATTGAACCTCTGACCACATATTTTCAGGAAGACGCTTTAATATCATCAGGGAGAGTCAGAAGCAATCTACAAGAGCAAAATAGTCACTCCTCTTGTAAAGGTGATGATGCTATTGATTAATGGAATAAGTTAGAGGCTCTTTAAAAGAGTATAAAAATTATGTGAAATCATACTTAATGTATTCACAAAATTAATGGCCTAGCTTTTCAAAACTTGTGCCTACAAATACCACCATTGCTACCACTTTCTGTTGAAAGTGTCTAAAGGTTACATTATAGATCATTTACTGAGAAAATTCCAAACTTTGACAATTTAGGATATGTTTATGATTGGCAGGGCACATGAATTTAAGAGACTTCCAGAGCAAAGATTAGTAGTAGGTACCTAATTCCTATCAAAGATCAGTGTGAATCAGATATGTATGTAATGTTTGTGGCTTTCAGTGACTTCCCTCCATGTTTCACTAACAAGGGGTAATCTTGCCCCAGGAAGACTTAACCAGAAATTATTTTTTTGCAAAATCACACAACCATGTTTACTTTCCTGTTAGTTAAGTCTTGGTTGTAGTTTAGTGAACTATATTTGAAAGATCTACTTTCACACATCTGTGCAATGAAGGGTTATAACCATTGCCTGGTAACCTTAAAATTTCCACAGTCATCCTGAGGCTTCCCTCTCTTTTGCAAGATGAGGAAAGTGATTGTGACATTCCTATGAAAGAGACTTCTCACTGACCTTCAGATGAAATATTTTATCTTAAAACTGCTAGTTCTTTGCCTCGTGCACTGCATTTCCAAATTAAACGCATGACCCAATGAACATTCACATGTATGGCTTCATAGAGTTCAGCCAAAATCCTCATTCATGTACATAAAAAGTTTGACCTTTGATAAGAAGAGAGCTTCAGTCTTGTCAGTTTATTATTTTATTCAGGAGGAAATGGTCAGTTAAGACTGAAGAGTGAGGTTTGTTCTGCCTATCTGTTGCCCTGTCATTTTTTAGGAAGTTATATGACACATGATAAAGATGATAACCTATTTTTATAGGTTAAAAAATCATATATGGATGACTAGGACAACTGTTCATAAGACATGACAAAAATAGTTAGAAGCTTAAAAAATGTGGATGCAAAAAGCCTCTTCCTTTTTCTCCATGACCAGTAGAGACTCCAGGAAATTTTCTTATGCTACTTTGAGCCAGAACATTACAATTTATAATGGTTGCTCTAAGGTGACCCTAAAACATTGTATTAAACGCTATTGTCATTCATGTGTCATCATCCACTACTGACCATAAAGAATTTGAAACATAGGTTGCGTTTCACTCATTCCATTTCAAGTATAGAGTAGGTCACAGACAAAGCTTTCTCCCCACTCAATATTCTTGGACCATCCAGTTTTCAAACCCCATTCTTCCCTCCTTCATTGAAGTAGGAAAGAAATCAAAATCCAGAATTGTGGGAATTAATTTGGCCTTTAGTGGGGCTCTGTGCAATAGCATGTTTCCTGAAAGAGCATTTTTCCTGTATTTCACTGCATACCTAATGTTGCAACACAGTGGAAGCACGTGGTATCTTATGGGCATAGGATAGTGTCCTAGGGGACCCAAGACACATTGTTTTATTATCTTAGAGAAATTCCAAAAGATGTCTGAGACATCATTAAAAGAATTACATTAAAGAAAAATTTATAGCTTTCAGCAACCATTCAGGAATAGAGGTGGCATTTTCAATATGTTTTATTTATTTATTTATTTATTTTTCTGTTTACAAGAGTCATGTTTTCATACTGATCATGTGAAGCATGGCAGAACTTATCAAATCTTCAGAGAAATTCAGAGAGGCTTCACAAAGTACACGGGGCTCCTCTTATTTTGATCTCTGAAATTTTATATCAGTTTTCTTCCTCTTATTTTTTTTTTGGTCTTTAATTGGGCTTAGAACCCCCAGTATAGGTTTTTTTTGGTTTGTTTGTTTGTTTGTTTGTTTGTTTGTTTGTTTGTTTTTGAGCAAGATCCCAGCAGTTTCTGTCTGGAGCCACTTCTTACCTTTCAAGAACATAGCCTGCCTTTGCCTAAATTCCAGATATTCCTGCTTAGCAACAAAGCAACAGTGGGTGGCTAGGTTTGGGACTTGGGCATAGAGTGAAATAGGGACAAGTGACTGCACAAACTATTCACTGTGACTGTGCTCCAACCAAACATGCAAACAATGCGCCCATGAGGGACAAGTGTAGTGGCAAAAGACAGGAACTTGTCCAAGTCCTTGCTCTATTATTGCCTTCTTGGATCACTTAGCTCAAAATCATTTTTTTAGAGGTATTTAAGTATCTTCAATTTGAGATTAACAACTATTTGTGAAAATGTATCTGTTAAACAGAGATTCCTTAATCCAAGAGGTGTTGTGAGGGTAGATGCACATTTTAGTATGCACACAAATTCCACAGTAACAGAAGTCTTATATGTACTGAAGAACAAAAAGTACAGCGACTCCTGATCTTCTTACAGACCTTGCCTACCAGGAAGATAAATGAGAATTAATGCATAAAGGAAGTCAGAATTAGCTGCTTAAGAGTTTGCTGAACAGAGGTGTCTTTTTTGATAAATTCTTTATGTCAAATGCCGACAAGCTTAAAAAAGGGAAGAGTGCTGTAATTGCGATATCCTCTTCAGGTTACACTACCCTCAGGGAAACTGCTACTAATGACTGAATTAATTAATGAGAAATTGTTTTATGTGGTGTGGAATTTAAACCATCCCCTTGCCCCAGTTTCCCTGTCTGCTTATTTTTGCACTGGTGTGAACAAAGAAGCCATTTGCCCAATGCTTTGTTAACCTGTTACTTACACTAAGCATTTATGTGTAACGCTGTGTAACATGGGGTTGTCTGTATTACAGCTGGGAGCAATGTCTCCTTGTATCAGATACTGTGAAATCATTGTGTAGGAAAGTGTATAACAAGTAACTTCAGCATTCATGACTGTAGTTTTAGGCATTATAACCACTTCTTTCTAAGCTTGTCTACAAGATTTGTGCTGTGGCTCTGTAGGAACAGATATGAAGAGAAAAATTCAGTGATGCAGCTTCCTATTTAACTTCTTACTCTTAGAATACCTTGGAAATGTAGTTGATGGTGTATAATTCATAGGGCAGGTTTTTTTCTTTTTTTCTTTTTCTTTTTTGGTTATTTCCCTTAAGTATCTTCTGGTTACATCTCTTGAGCAGGTGAGTATCGGGGGCAAGTTCTTCCTATAATTCTTATTCCTTTGGAATGATAGGATTATCTTTTCATGCTAAAATTGTTCTATCTTCACAAATATTTATGGGTGTATGGTGTTATTACCTAAATTATAAAAATGGACCATGCAAAAATACTAGCCCATTTATGTGTAAGAGTGCAATTTTTTTTGGAAAGGGCTTGAGTTAAATAAGCAAGCCTGTTTTTAACGGGATTATGTGACAGATGGGATAAATAGAGATAAGGCAGCACAATGCAACTTCAGTCTTTCTTTAATGAACAGAAAGACAGCTCCTTTTCGGCTCACAATTGAAGGCACATTTTATTTATTCCTCCATTGAAGGAATGCAAGAAATATTTTCTTGATTTTTATCTGCTTTTAATTAAGCTTCTCCAACAAAGAAAGCATTTGTTACACTTTTCAAGTAAAACAACAACAACAACAGCAAAACACAACAAATGCTCTTCATTCAGGCACGGATTTACCTTGAGTGGTAACAGCTAAAATAATGTGCTTTATTTTCATTTATTACCTCTGATAATGGTAACACTAAGTGTGTTTACAGTTATATGATTTTACATAAAAGAAATTATTAAATTTGCTTGGGCAATTTTATAGCCAATATGATATATATTGGCTTTCTTCCTCAAAGCAAGTATTGTCTCTGTGTACACATACAGATGGACATGGCTAGGTGTGAACCTATCCATTCACGGGGAATCTAAACCTACTCTCTGGCTCACATACATGTATGAGGATAAAACCGTAATGTTAACTGTCTGTTAACACGTCTAATATCCAAAGGCTAATTTGGAAATGAAGACCTCTAACTACACATTTGCTCTTCAGCTGTCACAGCTTCTGCAGTTCCCTGCTTAAAGGTGTACACAGCCACTTGCAGTGGACTTGGAAGCCACCAATCTCATTGTCTAGTGGAAAATATTAGCATCCCACATCATATATTAGACACTGGAAAACAGAAAATAAATTTAAATCTTGTACCCCATTGAAAGCAATCATGAGCTCCACATTGACTTCACGTTAGCTAGAATTTCAGCACATATTTGTTTAGTTTCATTACTTCCGAGGGCAGAAAAATGGAGTCAAATATATCTACAGAAGTTAAATACTTTAATAAGATATTTTACATCTTCTCTCTATGAATGCGGATGTTTTTGTTACCAAAAGATAAAGGATACAAGTTCATAAAATATATACAAATGATTCTTTCAAAATATCTAAGACTCTTTTAAGAGGTAGAGTGTCTTCGTTCCTAAGTGTTTTGTCTACAGTGAGAGTTTTCTAAAGCTTCAATCTGAAAATACAAGATTTAAACCTTTTCAAAAATTTGTGTGGACTCTGAGGCACCAGCTTTGTAGTCAAACTTGCACTGTGCATCATCTAAGCCCTCATATAAGTCTGTGTGCACACATTTAGCAAGTGCAAGACAAATTACTACCCCTCAACTATGATTTTGTAATTCAGTGAAAAATAAAACTATTTAGTTCATAAATAAATTTTAGCTTATTTGAATTCAAATACTCTTCTAATAAAATAATAGTTACTGATTTAATAACAGCTGTTTAAAGATGAGGCTAAAAAGGAGACTAAATCATTGCAGAGTAATTTTTCTTAGGCACCTGAAGACACTGTGATCTGGACTAAAATTCACTTATTCTGGCCTAAGAGTATATATGCACACACACCAGAGAGCTTTCCTGGGACAATCTATTCCACTCAAGTTATTCCCGTTAATTGCTTTGTACTGATGCAGCTTGAAAGTCAGTACTGCCTTTAGCATTGAAACATTTTCAGATATACTACTAATTTTCTTGAAATAACTTTACCACAAAACAGCACTTGAGAGAAAGAGTTGGGATTGTGAAGTATTACTTTATGTTGTGGCAACCTTTCTCTTGGCTGTTGGTATAACGTATACAGGGCCAGACCATCCCACAACCAGCACCAGAAGTATGTTGATTTGCAGCAGAGAAGGATTTTATCCCATGTTTGCAGTTACAGATATTTGTCCAGAAAAGTCCAACGATGCACACAATGATGCACACAAGTCCAATGATGCACACAGTAATGTACGTGTTTTTTACCTATAAGAAATGCTACTGAATTCATGGGGATGACTTCCCTGGGCACATGCAAGTTGTTTGTTGATTTGGGGCCACTGCATGCAAATGTTAACTTAGCATCGCTCTGTGTATAATTTACACAGTTTGTAGGTTCATAGATGAATGTTGTGGGGCCTTATTTTACTATGTACTGCATACCTCTCTGACACTTCTCTCTCATTGCATGGAAGTCCTAAGACATCAGCAATCTTAGCAAAACAGCAGCTTGATCCAGTCTGAGTATGTTTATTTGCTCATAAGGTTTCTGGCTGTGAGAAACAAGAGTTAATAGAAATTGGAAAAAAAAAAATAAATGAATATGTCCCAACAAAAGCAGTTCATGGCATTAAACAATTACACAATAATTTTTCATTGGAAGCAATGAGGGATGATGACATTGCTCTTAATATTTGACCTTCCCAGTTTCAACTGCTCAATACTTCTTACTGTACACAGAAATTGCCAAAATTCCACCTAATGAGCTGAAAAATGACACATGACAGATCTGATGGCTAACTGCAGCTAGAAGAAAGACTGCTACAGAACAAAAAATCCCAATATCTCTCCCATTTCTCTATTTTTTCCAATTATACTGAGTGTTTAAATGTATAATTTGAAGGCACATATAATTAAAAACTTCATTCAAAGCAGGCTTAAGTCAGGCAAAGTTCTGTTGTTTTAATGTCTTTGGCTCAAGTCTGTAGTGTGTTCATGAAGTTACTGGGTAACTCAGGATTTCAGGAAGTTTTTTTCTTTCTGGGAAAGCTGTTCTGATCTTAATACATGGAACACTCTTACACTCTTTTTTTTTTTTTTTTTTTTTTTTTCCACTGGGAGATTTACACCCAGTTAACTCTTTTGACTTCAACAGAAAGGATTGGTTCCTGAATTAAACAGGAATAAGTCCTGGAAATAAGTCCTAGGAATAAGAGGATCATGAATGGAGACTGCTATACCATTGAGTCAATGTATAAGGATCACAGTACGTTTATTAACTATATCATTGGGTCTATTCTCTCCTGCATTATTTAAGTTTCTTCTTAAAAAGACACCATTTAATCTGCTCTAACTGCAAATGGAAATCCTTTTCAGTAGTTTTAATCCTGTTTTAGTCAGACAAAACTCATCCAATCTTTGATAAGAACCCATGGAGGAAAACAAGTGAAGCTTTAAACATTGGTTGATTTTCCTACACAGCCTCACATTGCAAAAAGCCTGAGATCTCTCACTTCAAATAGTGTCAGTCTGAATGTATAAGGTTTATGTGAATACGTTGCCAAAGGAACGAAACTGAAGACTCTTATGCGGTTGTTTCTACAATTTATCCCACCCACTCTAGCAGTGATATAGTGTAGGAACTTGACTTAAACTCCACACACCCTGTGTGTCCTCTAAGGGACCTGGATAAATAATAATGAGTTAGATTCAGCAAATGAATAATGCGCACATAGCCTTGGGAAAGAGCTTTAGTTTTTCTGTTCTTCATCATTTGTGTTCTTAATCAGACTTATTATATAGTTATTATGACTTCTTTTCCCTTCTACTTTCCCCCTACTTTCTTGACATATGATGTTTTGGAGAGGGCTTCTGATTCATTGGCATCTCCTTATGGAAAAATAAAAAGCAAAACATAATAACAGCAATAACAAAATATACAAGAACACAGGTACTGTCACTATGTGGTGAATTTTGATGAGCTTAACAGGATTTTCACAGGGACTAAGAATACTGGGCATGCCTTTGGGGCAAGAGTAAACATGATGCTGTTTTATTCCACAAGTGAAACCATAGACCTGGCCAATCAAAATCACACTGGATGTCAACTTCAGCAGTCTTAGTACTAAGTATAGTATTTTCCAGCAGGCTCACAATTTTGAAGACACCTAATTAATTTTTTTCATTCTCTTCTTAGAAGGAAGGGAAGAAGAGAGCAATGAAATCTATGATTTTAACAGATTACAGATGACCCAAAAAAGAGTTGGTCTTGATCCTGACTTCTGAAATAGACACATTTTCAGATATACAGAACAAAAATGCACAGCTTTAAGAGACATTTTTTTTTCTTCCAATATTACACTGAATCCTAATAGCCTTTGGAAATAGAAGTTTTCAAGAATATAGAATGATGTTTTCAAATTATGTAATGCCTGAGCCAAATTTAGAGATGAGATTAAATCTCTTTATGACTTCACAATGCTTTTTTAGACTTTCTTAAAGAATATATGTGAATGAGGCTTAATATATCTAAACTGACATGATTTACAAAACAAGGGGTTGAGAGAGATTTCAAAAGCTGAATTTAAGCAGGCTACTTCAAGTTGTCGAAGATAGAAGGTGAAGAGAGCTTAAAATTCAAGCACTTGGTGTCCACCTAAAGGTGACCGTATGGCTATTTGTGGGTTTGAGTTTGGATAAAGTATGTTTAAATCTACATACAGAACAGTATTTAGACAAATCTTTAAATACCTATAGCTCAGTGTGTATAGCTAATAAGTCTGAGTTATTTATGGGCCAGCGTAAGCTGGGCAAGCATAGGATGTGAGTTAAACTGTGAGTTAAAATGTGAGTTAAATCTGGGGGTAGATTTTTCTGTTTCTGTGGACCTAAATTTACAGTGGTTAAATCATAAAACAGAGCCAGTTGGAAAAATACCTGCATGGTTCACGTGGAATTTTCAGAATGGAGCTAATGTCTGTACTAACAAATAGCAAAAAATAGCAGAATGAAGTGTGGCTCAAACACAGATGGAAAGGGCTCTGAAAACTAGAAGTGCATGTTGAGAAGCATGCATACACACACACACATGCATGCACACACAAAACGTTACGCTGAATTTTTGCTGATCTTGGAGGGAAATCTGTTTTCAGGCTGATTAAGAGGGCACACCTAATTAGAAACATTTATCACATGTACACTCACAAATGCTTTTTTGTTTTCGCTCTTCATTTGGAATTGTATAAATCACAGGAAAATAAGTATCTCATATCCAAAATGTCCATCTCTTTGTTCTTTTTTATTTGATTGCAGTCAGATGAAAAGCACTGCTTTGAAATAGAGGCAATGGCCAGAGGCCCGCTGATTGCCTGTAAACAGAAACAAAAAAGGGGCACTGGTAACATTTAGAATGGTTTATCAGTGATCAAAGCACAGGAGGTGCTGTCTAGACAGCCTAGGTGTGGACCAGCAAATGGCTTTCATTAAGGGTCCTCTACTCTGGTGCCATTGTTTCAGCTCTGCTCTTCTTCAGGCCAATCTGTGATTGATTTCCAGAGAGGTACCCAAGTGCCTGTGGCAATGGGATAAAGCTTACAGGACTTTGCTTGTTCTGACAAGGCAGAGTAGCTGCCTATCACATTAGCGCAAAATGACACTTTCATTTACTTCCACAGTGCTTTGAAACAAATACTTCAAGCTATAACAATTGCTCTTTGCAGCTTGAGCTCTGGAGTCAACTTCTTGTGTTCCAGAGAGTAAAAGCTTGTGAAACATTTTTGAAGTATCCTGTAGCTAAAAAGGGTCATATCCTGACCTCTCTGACAGCACTGTACTTTTCTTGCAGAGTCACAGCTTTTGCTTTAATGATAAATTTTATTTATAAAGTTGTTGAAGTGTTTTTTTTAAGATTGGAGAGAACAGCTTCACTTTTACCCATATGAATTCCTCCATATATCCTGTATGTTCTGTCTGTAAGGATACTTGGCACTCATGAACTGTTGTACTAAATCATGGGACTCAGATTATTCAAACGGTTTTGTTACAACCCTTAATGTGAAAATACAGGACTAAGTTAAGTCAGAAAAAGCCTCATGTTCAGCTGGTGCATATTACCAAATTACTATAAACTACCAAATTACCAATCCACAAGAGCTTCAGATATGGCCTATGTTGTCTCAAAGTTTCTACTTTTCCCTTGTTTTGTTTCTTAGATGTCCAGATTCCACAGCTCAGCAATAGCTGAGGGGAAAGAGCCTCAGGGAATAGGGAAAAGAAGCAAATTTGTGAAGGTAAGAAAGTGCAGGATGTAGATGGGGTAATTCTGTGGGTTGATGTCTCCTCAGTTATTTATTTTCTCAGGGTCATGTTTTGTCTTGCAGATCTCAGGAGTTTCACCTCTTGATAGTGACAGTACAAGGCATGTGACCGAAGGTCTCTGTTGTCACTAATGGAAGAAATCTACAGACCTCTAAGGCTGAAATCAGTGCTCTGTGCCCAGCACTCAGATGACAGAAGACTACTGTACCAGTATGAGAGTTAATGGTGTGGTGTCCTTGTGTAGGAAGCTCCTAGCAGGATCAACCCCTCCACAGGCTCCATGGGCTCCTTGATGTCAGAAAATATTGAGCAGCAGAAATCAAAATGTCGGAGTAGGCAGTGCAGTTATTTGGGCAGCTTCTGAATTACTTAAAAATCTGAATATATATATATATATATATATATATATATAATTTTTCTAATGTTATGGAGCGATTGCAGTGACTGTTGCCATACAACAGAAGTCTAGGAAGACCTCTACTAACACCTTCCAAATTAGAAGTAACAGAAGGCATTTACTTTACAGATGAAATTTTGACCAGTGCTTTGACTGAAAAAAGTGGAAAAGCAACATTTTCGGATTTCTCAAGTAGGATTCTGAGAAACTGAAGTTTGAGAAACTGCCTAGGTGGTAGCAATGGACAAAGAGGATATTGAGGAGAAATGGCCTGTAGCTTATGTAAGATGCAAAAGACCTTCACCTGCCTTCACCATCTCCAGATGCTGGAATCCTAACCAACTCAGGCAAACCAGGGTAAAATAAAAAGAATTGTATTCAGGACATACAATTCTTTTCAAAAAAGTTGTTTTGCTGAGGGATCTATATCTTTGTGATATTAAGGAAAGAGCAATGCATTCTTAAAGGCATGTGCAAAGTCTGTGTGCCATGTGTGTCTGTCATGTAACTCCTGAATAGCTAAGCTATAAACCAAAAAAGGCTCCTACCATCCTCCCTGGGAACAGGGGATTTTAAGTTCTCATAACTGAACCTGTGTGGAAGTAAAGCTGGTGTCCAGGTGTGACTTCCTCAGACAGTGGAGTGACAGATGAAGCTGTATTCTCCTTGGACTCCAGAGGCTCCAAGCACCCATTGGATTCAGTGGCTTAAGTCACTCATATCACTCCAGTCAGTAATCAGTGCAATTCAATTTGAGAAAATTGCTCACTGATTTTAATTTTTCAAGCAGTTCAGACTGTTTTTAAATTTATATTTTTTATTAAAACAGCCAAAGTCAAGATTAAAGAGGAAAATATTTCTGCTCATAATTTTCAAGATTACTTGTGTTTGATTACACTGATTGCACTTGGGATATAAATGTATGCACCTAAATAAAATGTTTATAACCTCAACCCATTGCGAAGTTTTGCAGAGGCCCATGATACTTAAATTTAATGTTTTATAATTTGTATTACCTCTCTGGTAGAAGTTTAGTTTTATGACTGACATTGTTGAAAGTAGAGGTTAAATAAAAGATTAAACCAAGAATTTTGCTATCCTAACAAAATAGCATGAACTGGGAAGACTGCTAAAGCTTCTAAAAATATGTCTTTTTCTTTCTCACTCTCACTCATCTATTCTCTTTTAACCCATTTGATTTCTAGTCCATTTCAGATACAGATTCATTTCTGGTTTAGAACTGTTAGAAGAAAAAATTTAGGTGATACTTGAAAAAACAAGTGCTGAAGACCTTGGAATGTAGAAAAGTTAGTAATGCATTTTTACAAGTGTGTGTGTGTGGATGGATGATGCAGAGGAAGGAAAACCCATACTGAAGTAAGTCTTCACACTATTTTCTAAATTAAGTAATCAGAAACCATATTTCAAATGTCCATTGATTTATTGGTTTCCTTAGCAATTCACTGGTAAGTCAGTGCAAGATGAACTAAGAAACTCTTCAAACCATTTTGAGTAGTTATCTGCTGCTTATTGGAAGACTTTGCCCAGTGAAACCTTCAGAATTCACACATTCATGAATTATTAGTTTTAAGAATCATTTCTTCACTATCATAAATGAAATATGGGTGATACCCCAAAAGCAGACAGGAAATTAATTTATAATGGGCTTTCATTAGCCCAGTGGAAAGTGTAATGATAACTTTCTTAGAAAAGTTATTTCTAACTTTCTTAGAAGTTATTTTACACTCCTGTTTTTGAAAAATTTGAAGTTTATGTAAATATTCTTAGAAGAAACTGTTTTTCCAAGGAATCATGTTTTTGAATGATATAACTGTGTGAACGGTATCGCCTTCCCAAAGGGCACATTTTTAACATTTTGGTTACAGTTACTGTTCCCTGTCACCAGTGTTATGCCTCTTTAGACTGTTTAGACATTTCTGAGTGTTCTTCTGCTGAAGTCAACTTTACCATAATTTAGATGAATCTAATTAAAGCTTATTACTTACTAGAAATCATGCCTGTCTGTATTGAGCTTTACAAACATTTCAGACACAGCTTTTTAACAAACATGACCTAATGAAATGCCATAGATCTTTTCCAGTCATCTGTTCTGAGATTGCAATTCAGAAGGCAAATTGTTCGGAAATGTCCAACAATGTTTTGCAACAGCAGATTATGTGCCTGCAGATGAGGTTTGTCCAATGGTGCAAGCTCTGAGTACAGAGAATCACAGAATCACAGAATCACAGAATCACAGAATTTCTAGGTTGGAAGAAACCTCAAGATCATCGAATCCAACCTCTACCTAACGCTAACAGTCCCCACTAAACCATATCCCTAAGCTCTATGTCTAAACATCTTTTAAAGACTTCCAGGGATGGTGACTCCACCACTTCCCTGGGCAGCCTGTTCCAGTGTCCAACAACCCTTTCGGTAAAGAAGTTCTTCCTAACATCTAACCTAAAACTCCCCTGGCACAACTTTAGCCCATTCCCCCTCATCCTGTCACCGGGCACGTGGGAGAACAGGCCAACCCCCACCTCGCTACAGCCTCCTTTAAGGTACCTGTAGAGAGCAATAAGGTCACCCCTGAGCCTCCTTTTCTCCAGGCTGAACAAGCCCAGCTCCCTCAGCCGCTCCTTATAGGACTTGTTCTCCAGACCCCTCACCAGCTTCGTCGCCCTTCTCTGGACCCGCTCAAGCACCTCAATGTCCTTCTTGTAGCGAAGTTCACATTGTCTCCAAGAGCTGTTTTTGCATCATATCTAGTGCAGTTTTCTGCTGACTTTTGGACAGATCTTTGGCAGTGTTCGACAAACCCGTTCCTATCCCAGGAATTCCTACTGCAGGAGCAGACCTGCCCAGCTTCAGATATGTAGTCAAATTTGCAGAAATTTTTACCTTTTTCTTTCTCTCAGTGTCATGTCTTTTACTTCTTTTGGCCAGAACAAAATATCAAGATACTCTATCACCTGTCATGGTGAGAATATACTCTATTCCTTCCTTCTACCCATTTCAGGCTGAACTGCCTCATACTGTACATAGCCTGTAATCAAATTTGAAACAAAAGCTCAATAAATCTCACCCCTTGCTCTGGCATCTGTGTGTCTTACGAGACCTGTAATGAGATGTCCAGGGTCTCAGATGCTGTGAGGTTCCTTTTGCTGCCTGAAGCTCTTCCAGTCATCTGAGAAGGTATGATTTAATCATTTAAGAAAGGCTAAGCGAAAAGGTGTGTCACTTTTTCACTTCTGTGCTCACTTCTCAATGCCATGATTCAAAGGGCAGTTTCTGGCCCCAAGACATTACTTATTTTTTTTAATAGAAAGTAGCACTTCCAAATGTATGTTTTTCCTGGGTATCCCCTCTGCTTTCTGACTGTCTGGAATTTTTCTTTTAGAAAAACAATGTCACATTGAATCAGAAAGGTCTATTTGAGTGTAGTTTCTAACCTCACCCAGTTCCTCTTTCTCTTGGCTTCTTTCTCAGAAAATAAATTGTTCCTTTTTCTATGAGATTTATTTATTTATCATTCTATGGAGACAAACTTTTAAAAATAGTTTTAATAAATAACGGCACTCTCATTCTTTACATTCCAGAGCTTTGGATTAACTGATTTAACAGAGATTAACTGTGCTAATAATTATGAAATAATGATCTTCACATTAAAAAAACAAACAAAAAAGCTATGTGATGTGAAGCATTGAAAAAATTTTAATTTCTGAAATTTTATTTAAAAAGAAGCAAAATATGTGCATGATTATTCATAAAAACAAAACTCTATATATTTTATAAATTACTGCTTACTGACTACCCTTAATACAGTGCTCTATTCTAACCACCTTTTCTGCAAAATAATTGACAGCTCTTGCAAAATAAATTAATAGTCCATAATCTCATATAAACCAGATCCCTCAGCGATGTAAATGGAGACAATTAACATTAGTTAAAGATCTGTCTCTTTCTCCTTAATTAGGATTCACTTAGAATTCACCTGGAAAATTCTTTAATAACTCCTTTCTTCCCAACAAAGAAGCATGTAGTGGAATTTTAATGGCTCCATTATGTTAACAAAACACAATATGATTATAGTGATGACGGGAATTTGGCTGTACTGGTTGGAGAACATCTGGTTTAAAATAAATATGCAAATTTCTTCATATATGTGTTAATCTGTCAAGTCCAAAGAATGCCAGAGTTTAGTGAGACCAAACACTGAAGTGTAGTAACCAAATAGAAGGGGTTGGCAGCAATTTAGATATATATCAGATAGATCCATTCATCATACTTACCTTGAATGTTACTGAAAACAAAACAAAACAAACAAAAAACTATAGCCTATATGTTGTATATTGGAGATATATACAAGCATATAAGTAATAGAGGCCTTAATGTTCATTCTGATTTCAATTACACCAGACTAATCCTTGTGTAAAGTAGTTGGTGAAAGTCAGTGCATAGTAATCAAAGTCAATGCAGCTACATTTATTTAATCTTGATTCACTTTAATGGTATTGATTCTGTTTATTAAATCAAAAGTTTGAAATCACCATCCATATTCCTAATTCCTTTATTACGTGAACCATTATTATCATAAGTTGAGTCCTTAAAAACCTCCTGGGGCATCAGTCATACTATGGTTATATGACAAAATGCAGGCACAATACCAGTGTGGAATTAAATGTTTTCTTTGAAAATTCTGCCCTATCAGTGGTGACATTGTCCAGTTTCTTGTCCATTTCCAGTCAATTGTCCAGTCTCTTTCTTGCCACCTCTTATTTCATGATGGGCATACTAATTTATAGTGAGCATTGGAAAGTAACTTTTTGTTAAACAAGAACCTTTTCATGGGAAATGGCATTGAAGAACAGTGTAACATCTTTCTGAGCTTCCTTTCTAAAACTATAGTAACTCAGCGGGATGTTCTTGGACACACTGTTGGTGTGGACTTTCTTCAGTGGGATCAATCAGGAAAACTCTCTGACCCACAGCAGAAGTGGTGCTGAAGTCTTGGTCCATCACGCTAACTGGCAGCCGGGAAGGTACCTGAGGATCAGCAGATTTAGGATCTTCTCTTGGTGATAGTTATTTCACAATAAGTGGGTGGTATGTGTAGAATGATGAGGCTTTGTCAGCCCTACATTAAGTGGGACATTTTCCACTCTCCTTGTGGGAAACTTTACCTCTTATAAACCTTCATGTGCTATCCTTGGCTTATGTTATTTCCAGTAACTGTCAAGAATCAAAACTATACCAAGAGATGTTCTGGGATGTAAAAAGGCATTGTTTAATTGTTTGAGGTTATCACTAAGAATTGAGAAATATCTCAGATCTTAGGTTTTCTTTTTGGCCACAGTCCAGAATTTATGACTCATTTATTCATTGACATTTTTAGTCTAATTGCCTCAAATTAGATGTCTTCATGAGATGCCCAGTTTTCAGTATCCATCGAATGCCTAATTTTCCTCTGGGGTGTATTTTACAGAAAAAAAAAAAAAAAGAGCATGAGGTAAGGCTGACTTGAAAATAAATAAATTAGAATAGAGCAGAAAATATTCATTTTCACAACTAATTAGGAAAAGTTAATTGTGCCAGGTATGAACTATTCTTTAAATGTATTTCTCAGCTCCCAAGGGAGAAGAGAAGAAGGTCAGTCTCCTTTACACTGTCCATATTAACATTCAAGCATGTGGTTATGTTACATGTTATGAAGAGTCATTAGATCTGTTCAGAAAACCCTGTGAGGCAGTCAAAATATCTCCAGATGGGAAGTGCAGCTCTGTCTAGCCTACAGCACCATGCTGTGATTTAAAACCATGATGAAGCCCCTTGTGAGTGGGAGCCTATATGCGTACTTTAGCCTATGCACTTAATTTTCAGGATGTTTGCAGTCCCAATGAAATTAAGTTCTCAGGGTCTGAGCTTCTCTTCGTCTTTATTTAATGGTTATCAGCTGGCTTCTTTAGGTACTTGACATGATTTACATTATCAGACTTATTTCAATAAAATATTTCAGAACATTTTCCATAATAAGAGATCATTAAAGGAACTAAAATTTGTTCTATTGACAGACACACTTCAAGTTGAAATATTAACATAAAGATCCTTCAGAAGTGTAAATTGGCATGAAAACATCAATACCAATGTGTGCACATTATTTGTAAGGTGGTCAACAGTGTGTTTAGCAATTCTGCTTTGTGGGTTTGGATTGGCTTTTTCTTCAATGGTGTAACTGTACTGTTTTCAATGGAATTTTCCCAGGAAAGAGAAATAGTCCATGAATTCTGTAATGCTAACTTTAGTAACAATTTTAAATATACATTTTTCGTTAATAAGCATGAATGGGTTGTCTTGAAATGTGGACAAATGTTAAGTATTAAAACACTTTCTGATATGGGAAAATTAGTATGTTATGATTTATGTTTCCTTCATTCCTATCACCTTAAATAAGAAAAATGTTAGTTCTCAATTGCCAAATAGCTGTATCTGGTATTTGTTAGATTATGATTAACAATAACCAATGACAGCTAGCACCTCTGAGCAGACCAGCTCTTCTCTTATTGTATAGCTTATGATTCAAACAAGATTTAATCAAACAATAAAAATATGTAATGTTTATCTTAGCTACCACATAGGACTTTATGATTTATTTTTTTTAATAGATAGGCAACTTTTTTTTTTTAATAGATAGGCAACTAAGCATAAGAAACATTTTAACCTGTGAAATCAGTTTCAAACCCCAAACAGGTTTTTTCTTTTCCCTTCTGAGAGTGGGAGTATTTTCTGTAAATGTGAGGGATGATATAAATGCAGTGTCTAGAGCCATATTTCTGAGTGGGATCTCTTTCCAAGGCTTTGCAGAGCAGCTTCTGCAACCCCCACTGAGAGCAGACAGCCAGAAAGAGGAATAACTGCAACCTCTTACTCTCCTCCTTATCCTTTTGTGTTTTGGCTAACACCTGCAATACACTAATCAGTCAGAATCTGGCCTGTAACACAACATGTGAGAAAACAACTTATTCTATTGAATGACCATAATGTCTCACTGCACTAATCATGCTCATTAAAAACAGGCAAACCCATTAAGTTTATTTAAAGTAAAAACTGTTCCAAATACTAAAATCTAGAATTGCAGCCAAAATTCCCTCAAAATTGGAAATGATTATGTTATATTCTGTATTTAGTACATACAAGCACATGTGCAAATGCAAACACAGTCATACACAAGCAAATGTATATATGGTTTGGAAGCACAGCCTCTGCTTCCCAGTTGCAAAGGCTAGGATGTGTTGCTATCACAGCGAAGGATGTTCTGTGATGTTTCTGGTCCAGTGGGATCCATGACCTTAGAAATTAAGTTTTTTCCATGTTGGCTCCACTCTTCCATATTCTTCCTTTTACCATATAAAATAACAAATAAAATAAGTAGAAAGACTTTTGTTTTCTTCTAGGAAAGGAATATATTGTATTCAGAAAGAGTAGCAACACAAGCAGGACTAACAATGAGTTAAACGAATGCATTGAATTAGTCTTAGCAGCAGTTGCTGAAGGGCACAAATGCTTATGAAGAAGCAAGTTACCTGGGCAAATATTTTGCTGCCCACTTACAGTGATGGAAAAGAGTAAATCATACCTCTATTTTATGAGTTCTGAGTGTAGACAAGTTTCTGCTACATTTAATCCAAATTCCAGAATTCTAGTGGTTCCTTCATTGAGTTCCTAACTATGACAGCATACTCGTCCTGCAGAAGGAGGAATTGCACAGCAAAAATATCATTCAAAGCCTGATCAAAGCATCTAAGGGAGTTGATGAAAAAAATGTTGACTTTGATGGTTAGCAGGAGACAGTATCAGCATTAACGTATAGAATTATCATTGAAGAAATAAATTTAAATGTATAGCCAAAACTTATAAATAGTAACAGCTTGCATATTCACTTAATACAACATTTCTGAACCACTCCTGAGGAGACCTTTGTGAACTTTGTTAGGACACTTAGAGCTCCCTGACTGAAAAGTTACAGAAACATGTTCTTGTGGACATATATAATTACAAATGGCCTGCAGAAGTAGTTAAAAGACTTAAGAATGAAGGAAGGCCATGTCTTATTAAATCATCTGTGAATATACCAAAGTATTACTGGTATGCAAGCTGAAAACCACCAACAGCATGAGTATTCTCACACAAGGCTCGGACCTGGGTGGAACTAGGCAACAAACCTCGCTTGTACATCGTAACTGGAAGTAGGACATCCCACAGGAACTAATTTGCCTAACTGGAAAGAATGATGCTGGTTAACTGTCCCAAGACATTAGATTTTAAGATCTCAAGTGTTAGAGATGCTGGAGTGCCCAAACCTGGCATGAGGATAAGAGGTCTTGCCTGTCCTCCAGCAGCAATGTATCGTAATCATTTTTTTTTTTTGGCTGCCTCACTGAGTTCAGTTCTGAGTATTTTTCTGTGGCCATGTACTCTACTGCCAGTTCCATCCAATAAAACAGCAGTGGGGACTTTAAGGGGATAAATATTACCAAATATATATACATACATATATATATATATATATATATATATATATATATATATATATATATCAATGTCTTTCTCTTTAAAAGCAATATCAATTTTTTGTAGTTTTACAGAGAAACCAATAACTCAGCAGTTATGGCCTTACTAGAAATATAGGTTAAAGTCATATTTTGTTTTTCAAAAAAGAGCTACCTGATGTTGAAAGGCTGAGGAAAAAAATGGGCAAAAGTGTTAAATGCTGACTTTAGTAAGATTAGGCCAGAACTTTTTCTGACTTATAAATAGCCCAGCCAAAGTCTAGGATGAAGTGTGCTGGGGTCATACAAAGTATTCATGGTGAATGCCAGAATTGCACAATCTCATAATTATAATCCTTGCTTTCACCCTTTAATTTATTAACTACAACATTTCTTGTGCCAATTCTGTAGTTAAACTGCACATTCTATGGGAAACAAATGTGTTTTGTATTCAACAAGGTGTCTTGTACACTATGGGGAGCCACAGATATAATATTATAGGTCAATACATTGCTACAGTAATCAAACTATAGAATTCATTTCCCAAAGAGCCTTTCTAAAATATCAGTTGCAGTCCATGCTATTTGTATTTATCTTCCTTTCCTTTCCTTTCCTTTCCTTTCCTTTCCTTTCCTTTCCTTTCCTTTCCTTTCCTTTCCTTTCCTTTCCTTTCCTTTCCTTTCCTTTCCTTTCCTTTCCTTTCCTTTCCTTTCCTTTCCTTTCCTTTCCTTTCCTTTCCTTTCCTTTCCTTTCCTTTCCTTTCCTTTCCTTTCCTTTCCTTTCCTTCCCTCCCCTCCCCTCCCCTCCCCTCCCCTCCCCTCCCCTCCCCTCCCCTCCCCTCCCCTCCCCTCCCCTCCCCTCCCCTCCCCTCCCCTCCCCTCCCCTCCCCTCCCCTCCCCTCTCCTCTCCTCTCCTCTCCTCTCCTCTCCTCTCCTCTCCTCTCCTCTCCTCTCCTCTCCTCTCCTCTCCTCTCCTCTCCTCTCCTCTCCTCTCCTCTCCTCTCCTCTCCTCTCCTCTTTCACCGTTTTTTTGTGTGCAAAAAGAAAGGAGCACAATTCCAGATGCATCAAACTACTGGGTTTACATGTAGAATCTGCTTAACAACACAAGCAGGCTCACTGACAATCCCAGTGAGAAGAAACATTTCACAAGAAAGCCATTAGCCACAATGTGGTCCAAAGTTCCAGAAAGGTCTCTTAAAGTTGACATAATTTTTTGCCTATCTGATTGTACATAAAAATCCCTAATATATCTGTGCTGCTAAATGCACGTGTACTATTTCTGTTTGCCCATACATAATGGAAATGATTTGCCTATATTTGGTGCCTGCAGAAATACTCCTGAATGCTTTGGAGAGCATGTGGAGCTCATTTGCATTTCTTTCTTAAAGCTGAGCAAAAGTATCAATTTTGTCAAAACTTTTTCCATGGTAAAAAGTATGCAATTTTTGGTTTCCCTCATAGTATTTCAGGGAGAATAAAAACTTACAGCCTTTTCCACTTCCCAATTTTCTTTATTGACTTTATGTATTTGGCAGAAGAAATGTTCCTCAAAATGTCTTCCATATGATCCATTTCAGCTAATCTTATTTTGAATATCCAATTAATCTGAATCATATCTACTGGAATCTTTAAGGGATGATTACATTAGAGAAATGTGTAGCTGTGTAATGTTACATCACAGATCTTATGATACCAAATGATGACACATGTCAGTAGGTAGCTGTGAATTACGTGCACGTGTACAGCCAAGTATTTAACTTACAGACTATGTATTTATGTCAACATAGTTAATATATAATATATAATCTGAAAGTGTCATTACTTACATATTCTGATTCCCAATTTGGCATCTGTATTTCACAACAGTTCTTTGAATCAGTGAATATTCCAATATGCATTTTTAGGGAAATGTGACTAAAAAAAAAAAAAAAAAGAAACCCTAAGCCATCAAAGCAGTGCAACAGATGACTAGTTTAGGAATGTTGCAAAATGTTTCCCTGGCTCCCAAACAAAATTCAGATCTACAGTAGAAGACCAAAAGCTGTAGTGATACTGTGATTCAGGAAGAGAGCAGAAGAGAGAAAGGACCATGTTCATGTTATGGGACAGAGCAATAGCAAGAAACTGTTTCTCATGTCACTGCTGTCAGGGGAATTACTTGCAGAATAGGCTCTCCTCAAGATAAATAAGGCATAGGTACTTGTTATAGGCAATGGTTTTGTTAGAAAAAAATCCTAGGAATACTACATCTCATTTTTTCTCGATCAGCCCAAGAAAAGGTAGCCTAAAATAAGACCAGGCTACAATCATTCTTTGAAAGTTTATTGAAAGATAAGAAGAGAGGTAACTAATTTTAAGTCTCTCAAAACTGATAACAAACATGAGTCCATTTTAGGAATGAGATAGTTTAAGTGGAATAAGCATTTTTTCTATATTTAGGATTTACGACAATTTTCTAAACAAAGCTGCCAAGTAGGAATAAAATTTTACTTGGCAAATTTAGGCTATGTTTTGTTTCAAAGCATATGGTGTAGAAATTTATGAAACTCATTTCATGTTGCTTGAATTCTCCCTTTGACTTCCCTTTATAATTAGATCAATCTAGATATGCCCAGAATATTTTACCTGAATATATCGTCTTTCTCCCTTCGTCCCTCCTTCCCCTCCTCCCTGCCTCCCTCCCTCCCTTTTTCCTTTTCTTTCTTTCATTTGGTTTCTTTTCCAATCTTTCTCTCTAAATTATTTTTTGTGTTTTCCAGTAGTCTGCTGCAATTTGCCCCTATCCAACCTTTTCTCAAATTCCTAAAAGAATCTAATTCCTAATAGATTCCCAAAATTTAATTCCTCCAACTGGTGGATTGTTGGAAAGCTGACAGAAGAAATGTCATCATTTTCTTTAAAGAAACCAAACTGATTGTCGAAGTGGGATTAATTACATGTCCAGTATAGCTATGGGTTTTCTTCATTTGGGGTTATAATCTTATATTTGCAAAAATTCTGGAAAAAAAACAAACACCTATGTACTCTCATGTAATTCCTTCCACTTCAGTACTGCATAGAGCTACCAGCATCACTATGGAGAACAAGGAATATCTTCTTCAGAGGGGAGAAACTTACTGCAGTAGTGTTCCTAGCTGTTTCTAGCTGTTTACCTTTTCTAACATCATTGTCCACTGTTAATACTAGTGTTTATGACCATGCTTCAAATTTATTTTATTTTATATTTTATTTTATTTTATTTTATTTTATTTTATTTTATTTTATTTTATTTTATTTTATTTTATTTTATTTTATTTTATTATTTTATTTTATTTTATTTTATTTTATTTTATTTTATTTTATTCTGATCCTGCTATTAAATGCACAGTTTTTTAAATAAGTAAGAAATCACTGTCATCATTGTTTATCTAATTCAGCAGGAGCTTAGTAACCACTAGACTGCATTGGCGGTAGTATTCTGGCATCACTTGAAGCATTCACAGAAGGTCCTTTGCAATCTCTAAGTAGCAGTGGCTGGTGAAGAAAGGTGTCCAGGGAACACTAAGTCAAGGCTTGGGTGTAGCCATTTATAGTCTGGACATCTCCAATTGCCAGATGGCTTGTTTGGAAGTTGCTTTGAAAAACAATACTGCTGTTAAAACATCTTTTATTTTTGTTATGATTTCTTATAAATAAAACTGTGGCTTTACTTTTTCCCTCAAGTACTTAAATCTGCTTTTCTTCTCTTAGAAATTAACAAAAATGTCAACATCTTCTGGCCTCCCACAAATTAGACTTTCTTTTTCCACTTCCTTTTGCCAGAGATGATGTCCTAATCCAGTGACACATTGTTGTGTTCCTCTGCTTTTTGTCATGTCCAGGTGTTGGCTGTCCCATTTCTTTCACTTCCATTGGAAATTATCTTGAGCAATGGCCAGATACTTGTTCTTTGCTCAGTGCCCAACAGGCAGAAGCCTGGGCAAAAGAGATTCTGATTTGTCCTTATGCACAAATATATAGGTTGGACATCTTTTATTTTGGGTAGACATAACTCTAGAGTTCTTCTTTATCCTCCTGTTTGCATGTTTTGTAGCAGTGGAACTTGATACTAGCAAAACTGGTAAGCATGCTATAGACATTCGTCTACAACATTACAATGAAGAAAAGGATCTGCTTGGCTGAAATGAACACATTCATTGCAAATTTAATAGATAAAAACTCTAAACAAAAGGATTTTTTCCCAACATTTGTTTTATGAGAACTAGTAAATTGGAAACTTTTTCTTTGTTTCTTGCAAGATCTTGCTGCATTTTGTCTACTTACTTCTATAAATACAGCCAAAAAACATGGAATATTGAAAGTCAAGAAGGGAAAGGAATGAATTCCAAAGCTTTAAGGTTGTATCTTTTGGTCAAAAATGAAAAGTAATTCCATGTATCAACTGACAATCTATTCAAAACAGTGAAATAAAAATTATATAATAAATTATGATTAAAAATAGTTATAAAATATAATGATTATTATAAGTAGGAATATTCATTAAATCCTTGAATCATACTGGATTTGGCTGCAAATATCCCAAACACTTCAAAAACATGATGTTTCTCTATAAGCTCTTGTCCTGTTTACCACAACAAAAGTATTTCTTCCTTATTAAATAATTAAAGTACAAAACACAATAGAAAAAAAAAAAAAAAGAAAAACACAAAACAACAACAATAACATCAAAAACTTTATATTATGTTTCTCCAAAGAAAACCAGAACTGTTTGAGCAGACTGGCCTTGATGAAATATTGGAAGAATAATGAAGTATGTTTCTAGTTTTCCACTAGAAACATTTGTGTGCGTGCATGAGACTGTATGTCTATATTATATTTATATATATATACCATATACATGTTTGCAGCAAGCTACATCCAAACACAAAGCCTCAGCTGATTCCACAGAAAGCTGTGGAGATTTTCTCTATTTAAAAGTGAAACAACCAGGAAAGAAAATTTAAGGCTATGAGTTGTGTATTTAAGGTTCCCTGGTGTTTGTATGGGAACATACCAGAGTATAAATACCAATCATTCCTTTAGGCTTCTGATTTAGAATGATTTATTTATTTATTTAATTTTCCTTTGGTTAACAACTCCCCCCCCCCTTTTTTTTAAAAAAAAAAAAAAATTCTTTATTTTAAATTTTATCCTTGAGAGAAGAGAGGGAGCTTTTACACAGCTAATGTTTATTAGTGAACTAATTGACTAGTTCCCCTCCCCAGCCCTTAAGTGTTCTCACATTTTAGACAATCACTCTGTGTCTAATTTGTCCACTTGGCAAATCACTTTCCCAACTTTTGCTGATGAAGTCAATAGGTTGCAAGACCACCATGACTGCTTCTGCTGAGAGCTCGGCATGGGGAGAGTGCTGCATGTTTCAGCCCTGATAGCCTGGAGTAACTATTAGTTCTAATTGTTGAATGGTTGAACGCTTTGAAGGACAAACGTATGTCCTAAGGCTGTGGCCCTGATGAATGCAAGGGTTTCTTTCACTTGTCATTAGTAATTGAGGGTAAATTAATATTTACTAAGCAGAGTTTCACAGGAAAAGGGAATGCATGAGAAATCTAAGGGAAAAAAATGCCATGGGATAAAATGTTGGTTCCTTTAACACTTTGAACTCAGTTGACAGTAATTAAAATACTACTAGTGGAAATGTAGGATAAACTTAATCATTTTATCATTTTTTTTCCCTCTTATTATACCAATCATTTTCTCTCCTTTGGTCTACACAGACATTAATTTAGACATTATCAAAATCAGTGCATAATGCATATCTTTGGTAGGTGATATCCTGCTAGTTAGAATGTTTACTGAATAATTTTTCTTCATAATAAGTGAAAATCCATCATATCTCTATGTATGTATGCAGAGAAGCTACATAGGCACACACTCCTATGTAGCATTCTATTTATTTAATCAGTCTGAAAGCACTACACAGACATGTTTAGTAGACCTAAACCGTGACCACTAAACATCAGAGGTCTTGTCATATACACATATGCATTCACACTTTTGCTTGATATTTCATTAAAGTATCATTAAAGTCCTGAAGTGATCCATATGTAGACTGAATATTTAATGTTGATTGAATTAAATACGGAGTAGGCACTACACAGTGCAAGTCTTCATAGTCAGCTCTGTAAGAAGATTTCACTTTTATGTTCAGCTATTCAGTAACATTAAATGAAAGGTCAGAACTAAAACTTGCAGTGTGTCCAGGACTGCCCGATTACTTCAGGGCTAACCAAAAATTAAAGGATGTTATTGAGGGCATTATTCAAATACCTGTCTAGTATGCCTGTTCCAGGATTTGACCAGACTCATGGCAAATAAATTGTTCCTAATGTCCAGCCAGAACCTCCCCTGGCTCTGCTTTGTGCTATTCCTGTGCATCCTATCATCAGTTACCAGTGAGAAGAGACTGGCACCTCTCTTTCCACTTTCCCTCAGGACATTCCAGAGAGCACTTAGGACACCTCCTAGCCTTCTCTTCTCCAGACTAGACAACCTCAGAGTCCTCAGCCTCTCCTCATAGAACATAACTTTGAGCCCTTTTACCAAATTTTTGCCCCCCTCTGGATGCCCTCAAGTATCTTAACATCTTTTTTTTTTTTTTTTTTATATTGCAGAGCCCAGAACTGCACCCAATACTCATGATGAGGCCACAGCTATGTTAAATATAGCAGAAGAAGCACTTCTTTTGGTTGGCTATACTGTGTTTAAACCAAGTGCTCTTGGCTTTCTGGGCATGCTGATGACTCATGCTGAAGTATTCATCTGTACCTGTGTCCAGCATAACTCCATCTCAGGTGTAAAACCCAGCATTTACATTTGTTGAACTTTCTTGCTGATGATGATTGTCCAGCTCTTCAGTGTACCTAGATCTCTCTGCAAGGCCTCTTGTCTCTCAGAAGAATCCACAACACCTCCCAGTTTAGCATTCTCAGCAAATGGGATCATCCCCATGTGAATGGGAAGAAGCATTATAGAGCAGAAGCAACACAAGTGTATGCACCCCTCATATAGTCCATAAACCCAAGCCCAATCAATGGAAACCAAGGTCACTTTGCAGAACCAGGCCTTCAGTTGGGTCACCTTGAGAGCTAAACCATGCAGAGTTTATTGCACAAAGAGTGAAAGTGGTCAAGTTCAGGTTGGACAGGGCTTTGTGCAACCTGATCTAGTGAAAGATGCCCCTTCTCATGGCAGAAGGTTGGGCTGGATGATCTTTAAGGTTCTTTCCAGACAAAAACACTCTGTGATTCTATGATTCTGTGATTCTAAAGACTAACTCACTAAAGGCTTCCTACAGGTCTCAGGTCTGCCTGCTGCAGAGGGAGAGGGTGATAGCCTGGGGGCCTCAAAAATATAGAGTTCTTGGCTCATACCTGATTTAACATTGAAAATATAAAATGGATCCAACATTATCATAATTATTCACCCCAATGTGAACTTGGCTCAGTAAGAAAAAAAACTCCAAAATAGTACCAAAATACAAAGGTGCTTCTTTGGAACCATGTCTTACATTATTCAGTAAACACAAAATCTTGACTCTGCCACTGAACCTCTGCTGCTCAGCATTGCTGACTGATGCCAGAGTAAAAGAAGCCCCTCACAAAGGCTGACTTTGTGAGTCAGGAGCAGTTTTCTACCAGCGGCACAACCTGTCCTCCAGACAGACACCAGCTTGGACGCTTTCCCTTGGCAGGGACACATCACATCAGGAGCAGGACTGAAAAGTGATAAGATATAAGGGATTTTCTGTGCTCAGACATGCCTATTTTAAACAAATTTTACAGCACTGATATGTTGTAAAACAAGGTAGGGTACACTCTTGAGAAGACAGAGAAAGAAACTTTATATAACCTGTACATTTCCCCAGTTCTAGCAACACAAGTAACCAGTATGTCCCCAGTACCACAGACTTAACTGAAGTGTCATGAGGACATTGTGGCACCTGACAATCCATGTATTTAAATGTCTTTACAGCCACATCCTACTATCCCTTGACAAATGGAGCAGGAGTTAGGATTACACATGGCCTATGAAAGCAGAAGATATTTTCAGATGAAAGAAATAAATCCTGGCCAGTTAAACCAGATCTAAGGCTGCTATTGCTATGAAAGCCACATGAAACATCCTTATTGGAACTTAAAATCCCCAAATCAAATGCCGTTATACAGCACATACATTGGATTCTTCTGCATGAACTTTTTCAGAATAAATCAAAAACTTTATATATATAATATATATATATACACACCTATATATATATTTGATTTGAGAAGAAAGAATTTTGACAAAGCTGGCATGACATTGCCTCTTTAATGTGGAAGAAGCAAAAGTCACTGCTAAGACTGTGTGAAACCTCAGCTTAATCCTCATTAGTCATACAAATCTGTTCTTTATTTCTAGTTATTTCTGCTCCTTAGTGAAATGATTTCCCAGGTAGCCCTGTTAGAACTTCACTTTCAGACATGTGAAATCCCCAAATATTATTTTTTTTTTCCCTGGTGTATATGATTCTATGATGGAAGATCTTCCCTAAGTTCTATGATGGAAGATCTTCCCTATTGTTCTTAGAAAGAACAATACAAACCCTCCATCCAAAGTCACAGTAAAAACCCATCAGACACCACTACGTCCCGGTCACTAACAAAATAAATGTTACATGGGAAGCAGTGAAATTTACACCCTGTACCAGCTCCTGTGCCACCCTGCCTGCAGTGCTCCAGGCCAGTTTTTTTGTTGATCAAAAAGGTACCTCTCATTCCAATGCAGTACCTAACTTTTCTTACAGCAACTTTTTTTTTTTTTTTTTTTTTTCCCCTCTTCAGGCATTGTAATTGTTTTTTCTTTAAAAGTGAAAAAGTGAAAATGTTTCCAAGGGTTCCATTAATATAGTATAACAAGAAATTAGCCAAAAATGAGGAGGAAAAATATAAACAACAAAACCACCAACAACAAAAACCACCACCAACAAAAAACTCCCTCACATTTAACTCCTGACACTGTGCTACTTCAAAAAAAAAAAAAAAAAAAAAAAAAAAGTGTCTTTCTAGGGGTTTTAAGAGCTCAACTTCCCATTAACACCAGTAATAAAAATGTAATTAGAAATGTAGTTGCATTTTCTCCCTCCAGCAGAGCATTATTGCATTCCTCTCTACTGCACAAGCTCAGCCTTTTGGAGGTTGTAGTTAGCAGCCAGTAAGATGTGTCCTTTTGGCGGAACTTACCACTTTATGAAAGATGTGGTCAAGATCCTGAGAAACTGTATTGATACCAGATGTAGTCTTGTCACTAAGTCTTAAACCAAGACTCTCATGAATCTTAAGTTTCCATTTTCTCTCTCTGCTGTTACATGGAAAAGAGTCTAAGTGAATTACTCTTGATGTCACTATCAGAAGCAGTTTTTATTTGAAAACAGACATCATAATGGGAAAATGTTATACAAGAAACTATGTCGAAACACATTTTTACTAAATTAGGCAAGCTGAAGTTGTATGGTTTAATTAAATGAATGCTTGCATAAATATGCTAGTATCTCTGGTCAGAATCAGTAGTCCTCAAACTCAACCCTGTGTTGCCAATTTAGTTTCCAGACAATAAAGGCACTGGGTTTTTAACGTTAGTGCTGTACGTGTTGCAAAACAAAACAGAAACAATTCTTATTGGTGAAGGATTTCAATAAACTTTAATAATATCCACATGTACAATAAATATTTCTGGGCCCTCAAGCACTTATATTTCCTTTTGAACTTGTGAACAAAAATTGATTCAAGGTGACAAATTTGTAATCTATTATGATGGATGGAGCTGTGCTTAAAAAGAAAAAAAAAAAAAAAAAAAAAAGATAATGGTATATCATTTATATTTTCTCTGTGAGCAGATTTGTAAAAAGATTACCTAAAGGAATGCCAGAAAGGGAATTCATCCATAATGGAAAAAAGTAAATAGAAGTCAACTGTAATATTATTTTTTGTTAAACCAAGTGTCAATTAATTGCATGTTCAAAGAAAGGCAAATGGTACAAATATTGCTTTTGGCTACCACAACAATCCTCACAGTCACTTGGACTAAAACAAATTATTAATTACATATCTAGCTTTAATTAAGTAAATGATAATCCTGGAATTAAATTTTCAAGCTTGAAAAACAAGTGTCATGATATAAAACAGAAATAGCTGTATGAATATTTTCAAACATATTTGCAAAGTACAGCATTTACCATTATAAACTCAGATGCTATAGCTTTGCAATAGATAATGGAAAACAACTCTTGCACATGTAGATTCATAACAAAATTTGATTTCTTAATGGTATTTAGAGTATTTACATATCTATTCCCCATTACCTTGTAGTTTTACTAAAGCCTCTTTATATCAAAATATAAAACATTTTATTAACAGATTCTGAAGGCAGAGGAAATTGCACACAGAGCTCATGGTCAGGGTATACACAACATGATGCTGAAAGACTTGCAAGGAAAAAATTATGTTACAAGGAAACAAGTAACTCTCAGTTCACTTCTTTTCACCCTGATGATGAGTGGGTGTCATGTTGGAGTAAAGAGAAGCAGAGTTTGACCACAGGTTTGAGAGAAGGCAGGCCCTGCACTGCACTTGTTTATAAGAGAATAATAATAAGCCCAGGCTAAGGTGACTAGAATGGATATCTGTCAACACAACATACTTTTGTTTAAATAGAAGAGGAGGCTTTATGAGAAAGATCCCATGAATTAAAGGCCATTTGCCAGGTAAATGCCACTGGCTTGTTGCACTGCCTTGCTCTATGTGAAGAGCAGACATAACCAAGAGGCTTTTCCTTCATCTGTGTTCCATAATATAATATAATATCTAAACTAAAAAGAGAAGATAACTATAGACTGTATTTTTAACTAAGTTATTAGAGGTGCCACACAGTGGTGATCTGAAGAAAATGTATGTGCTCCCTATTCTGCAAGGCTTTTATGGGCTTTATGTGAAATACAAGAGAAAGATGTAAAACCAACAATTATGTGTAGCTAATAAGAGCTAAGAAAAGCATAGGAAAAGTATGCAATAAGTAGTCAGTGATATAAACCATCACAATGAAACCTTCTTATATATCTGAAGCCAGATGCTGTTCCAAATTACATCACTGTAAATCCAGAATAGTTCCACTGAAGCAAATGAATCTACTCCAGATGAGAGAAGAATTTTGTCTGCGATCTATTCACTTCAGATCAGTTCGTGTCCATATGTCCATAGTTTACTGCAGTATTTTTTTTTTTTAATGCGGAAAATGTCTGAAATAATACAATGATCTCTAGCATAGTGTTTGTCTGAAAAAGCAAGTTTCTTTAACAGGTGAGTTTCTGCCTACCACATCACTATGAATTTATTGCCTGAAGTCAATAGAAAAAGTTCATGCTGAAAAAGGGGTAATATTAAACAATGTCTTGTTTCTAATTTCATACATATAGTGGCTTGAAACCAGAATCCAGAATGGGCTAATTAGAGAGCCTGGCTGCTATACATGGCTGTCAAAGTACAGCAGAAATCGGAGAAGTTTATGGCATGTCACAGCCTTCTGCCTTGCACATGCAGTACATTCAGATCTACAAAGACAGTGTAATTGCAGCAGATCTTCTGTTCTTTAAGTGCATGTACATAGATGCCAGGGCTCCCTTCCATATTGCTTTCATGGTACTGCAGAAAATCATCATCACAGAAGACTGCAGACTTTATTTCCTGAGGAGAAAATGACAAGAAATAAGGTACAGACTACAGAAACTCAAATGTATGTTCAGCATACATGATGGTGAGTGATATCATGTTCTGTGTATGTTCACAGAATGATTTTCTCCCTGATTTGCTCATAGGGTTGCCCAGCTAGACATTGTATTGCACAAAGTAATTTACTTCGCATTAACCCGGCAGATGAGATGTTTTATTAGGAGCAGAGAATTAACATGGGGATTTAGGATGCTTAAATTAGGAATCTTTCTCTCCTGCATTATTAATAGTCAGGTGTCTCCAAAGGGTTAGGGGACTATAAGTAAATAGCAAAAATTGTAGGAGTATTTCTTGTCTGTACCTTGAGGGAGTTCAGACTTTTCATAGAATCATAGAGCGTCTCAAGTTGGAAGGGCTCATTGAACTCCTGGGTCCACACTCCAAAGACAGACCAGATGCCTGACAGCATTGTCCAACCACTTAAATTCTGGCAGACTTGGTGCTGTGACCACTGCCCTGGAGAACCTGTCCCAGTGCCCAACCACCATCTGGGTGCAGAACCTTTTCCTAACACCCAGCCTGACCCTCCTCTGTCCCAGCTTCTGGCACGCATTTCTGCATGAAGGCTCCCTTCATGCAACCTAAGCAACTGAGATACTCTCAAGTCTCAAATGGAAATGCAAATGTAAGGAAATCTAGGATTAAAGATTGCTGAAGACAGTAAGGCCAGGTCTGAGGACCTGCACCCCCATGGTCTCAGAGCGTGCATTCAGGTGCACACCTGAGAAGGAAACTGATAACTACAGCCCAGGTGGGAGGTATGGTGCACTTTGGCATTTAAGGGTCAGAGAAGTAAGACTCCAGCTCCCTTCGAAGCATTTAAATAGATGTTAAAGAGAATTACTGGGTCCATTTCCCTAGTGTTATTAAGTAGAGGTTATTCCTCTAATCTCTGAACTCCAAGATGATTGTCTAAATGGAAGTGTCTACAAGATATCCATCTTTGTTATAACCCTATAATACAAGACTGAATTCATACAGCTTTGTGCACAAATACAGATATTATCTTAAGCTTGGGCTATTACTTTTCCTTTCCATTGTTTTGCAGTTTGCAAGGCTCACAGTCAGTTTATCTCCCTGCAGAGCACAGATAATTCCCTTTGATTTGAGAGGAATTACATGTAACAAATACAGGAGAATAGCACCTTTACATCTCCTTTAACAGCAATCAAATAAATGCAAAACAAAGGCTTTAGTTTTACACTGAAAATTAAGTTTGAATATTTGAGTTGTTCAATGAAGGAGACAGCACTGTGATCCTTTTCTTGTGCTTCTGTTATTAGACTGAAGTTATATGATTCTTAAAAACTCACATACAAAACAGCTTATGCATTTCTCTGTTTTGTTCTGCGAAGTTGTGCTGTTGAACGTCATCTTTTTGGCAACACATGGCAACAACAACTTACAGTGGCAGAAAATATTCTTGAATGCTCTTGTTGAAACAGAATCTACTCATGGTCTTGACTCTGGCTGGAATTCTGCTGGACTCCTGCAACATCAGCACAGAAAAAAAACACCTCTGTGTGCTGATTTTCATCAGTTTCACATGCTGCACAATTCAGCTTCAAATTGGTCCTCATTCCTGGTAGAACACTGATTTTTTTTTTCCTACTGGGCTGCTAACCAGAGGGAAGAAAGATAAGGTAAGTAATATTACCTCCCTAAAACTCTGAAAATGTCTTTTGAGAATAAATACAAAGACTGAGCATAATGCATGAAACTTGAATCACACAGAGCTTGATGTAATTACCAGTGACAGCTGAAATGCATGTGCTCTACTATATGACGCTATTAAATAGCAAGAGAAAATTCCAAATTTTTATCATTTATAAAAATTAGAGGAGCCAGAAAGTCCTTCAGGGAGGAATGCCTAAATATTTTAAGACTATATTAGAAATCAGGAAGGTGAAGAAGAAAGCAGAGGAAGGAGCACAGCACATTTTTGCAGCACACTGAAAATTCTTTTTCTTTTAGGTGATATTTTTATCTTTCCTTTAAACAATATTTTCTAACCATAAGTAATCTAGGATAGTATTTGGCTAAATATTTCACTGGGCATACATTTCAAATTTATCTTTCCTTATGTATTACCTGCCTGATGAAATAAACAATCATTGACCTTGTGGCTGGAGGCAAGGGTGATAAAACAACTGGATGTAGATTAAAAATATTTTTCTGAAGCACACCGAGGTCATGCATTTTAAGAAATTTATTTCAAGCTTTACAGCAAAATCTCTCGTGTTTGTTTCCAGAGTTTTGTGCAGAACACCTACTTAAAAGTAAAACTTAAACTGCATCTATTATTGGCTTAAAGTTAATAGTTTGGCTCTCCAACTAATGTGACCACAGTGCAGTAAAGTATTTGATGATTAATTATTTTTTTTTTAAGCTGATCTTTGGCCACTTTTATTTCTGCATTTTTAAAATCTAATAGCTGAAAGGCGTCTGATGCTTATGTTACATTGATTTTAAAGACAAACACACTTATTTTATTCATTAAAGATTATGGAACTATATTTTTTCCTAAAGGAAATTTGTATAGCTGAAATCATCTGGATGACAATCTTGGCTTTGGGTATGATTGATGAGGACTATAACTGATGTGCACAGCTATGTGCATCCATCTCATGTACTTTCAGATCTAAATCTATTTGGAGAGTATTCTGCCTGTTTGCCTATGTTTGCTCATTCTCTCACTTCTTCTTAACATATATTTGAATTGTTAAGACTTCAGCTGATAAAACGTGCTCATTAATACACAGAATATATCCTAGGCTGGTAAAATCAATCAAGCTTTTGAGGGTGAACTGGCAACAGTTTTCTGCAGTTGGTCTACTGGGATTCTATCAGGTATTCAAAAACAGGCATTACTGCAGTTTCAGATATGGCAGGGTATGCTGGCTGACCTCCAGAAGAGTATAAGTCTCCTATAAAACACCATATATCCACCAACCTCAAACACGTCCTAAATAACACAAAACATCCAACAACAGGGTAGGTGCTTATACATAGGCTGGTGAATCCAACACTTAGCATCTCTAAATCAGTTCTGACTTGAATTAAATTGTCTTCATGGTAAATGAAGGCAGGTGGTGATTTGAAAATTGTGTATCATCCCTTGGCGCAGTGAATTAACTAAGCCAGAGTCTACACAGAAGGTCCTTCTTTTCCATCTACTTTGGAAAGTGATCGTGATGCAGATCCTGCTCGATGAAGCAATCAAGAGGATCAGGGATTTCCTGGTGTGTCATTTACAGAAACACACTAATACAAAAATCAGCCACAATCTCTTCCTTACTAAGGATCTTCAAAATGCATTGCATTGTATTTTGGGACTTTTCAGTAAAGAGATTTTAAGTAAGAAAATGTAAACAGAATTTATCATTGGATAATAACACCAAAGGGAATAGCTGTGAACAGACTGGAAGAGAATTTATAATTTATGTATGTCACATTGTCTGCTCATATCTAGTGCATATTGTAATCATAATTATTTGAATTATTCTTTTCCTTTCTACTCGACAGGCCTATCCATTATGACAATTGTTATTGTTTCATTGAGAATACAAGTTGTTCTGAGTTTTGGGAAGCAGATTATAGCTATTGTTGCCAGTTCTTAAAATGCCTGTTGGGCATTACTATTTTATTCAGTAAATAAAGAGTTTAAAACAATAATTGTTATTTGTTAGAATGAACATATTTGAATCCCTTCTTCTTGTCCCTTCAGCACAGGGCTTTCAGTCAGCATTTTCTATTTCTAGCTGTTCTTGTTGGAAATCTTACCAGTATTTGCAAGCTGAAAAAGCTTTAACAACTGGCATATAAAGATGAGAGATGCCATAAGTTAGTGATGAAGGAATAGTTCATTTTCGACTACTATTTTTGACATCTGCCAGGAACAAATGTTGGATTTTTAAGAACCAAAACTACCAGTATTGAAATTAGAGGCCAAATTCTTTAAAGTAGGAATGGGAGAAGCCACCTCCACTGCAGAAAAAATCATACTGGTGGTACTTTACTTGAGTTGGTACTGCTGTTTGGTAGTAGTATCACCTCTTTGCCTAGATTGCCAGTTATGTGTGTTCTTCTCTCCTTGATACAGATGGGAACCAAATACCCCAATATCTTTAGAGGATTTCACTACTTAGAGATTTCTACTCCAGTCTGCAAACCCTCTGGGAGGAGCTCCCTATGGTCTGATGAAGTTCCTTACACAGGAAGTGTGAACCACCCGACCTTTGAAGAGTTTTTGTTTTTCAAGACATTCTTTAAAGACATTTTTTCTTTGGTATAATTCAAAGAATCATCCTTTCCCCTTCCCCTCCCCCTCCCCTTCCCCTTCCCCTTCCCCTTCCCCTTCCCCTTCCCCTTCCCCTTCCCCTTCCCCTTCCCCTTCCCCTTCCCCTTCCCCTTCCCCTTCCCCTTCCCCATCATCCCATTCTTCTTTTACTTCCTCTTTCATGAATAAGCGAACCATTCAAACAGTGTTAAAGGAAATTAATTGCACATGGTGTTAAACTACAGGAGGCCAGCTCAAAGAATTTCCATTTTTAATTTAAAAAAAAAACAGTCCCCCAAACACTGTAGCTGGACCTCACCTCACTTGAAGTCCAATTTCATAACCATTTGATAACATTGAGTCTGAAAAATCATTGACATACTTGTTAAATTATGGGACTAATCCATACAGTTTTTTCAAAACACCAGGTTATCCTACAGAGCCCTGCTGTCTTTAACTGTACTACAGTAAATAGTTAAATGTATTTAAAATCAAGTTGTTCATCAGGACAGTATCAATTGTGAAACTGCCAACTACATCTCATAACACTGAAGTTTTTCATTGTCTTCAGAATTTAGGAAAAGGTAATGACATAAGTAGGCAAATGGTACAAAACCATGTCTGAAAAAAAATGAATAAGTAAATGGATGCATCTGCTCTGGACCTGACACTTAGCTCAGTAAGTGACCCTCAGTGAGAGACTGTCCTCAGACAGCATGGCGAGAGAAAAAGAAGTGTGGAAATTCCTCGTGGTAGAGGAATTCCAGCATGCCTGTGGATGATCTATGCTCCACAGAGCTTCAGATGTTTCCAAGCAACATTTGTGTCCTGACATCTGGATCCGTGCAGTTCCTATCCAAAAGAAACAGCACAGGATGACCAAACTCTTAACTTCAGGATTAGAGACACAGATATCTGCAACAGGTGGTATGGCTGCTCTCATTAAGCTGGCTAGTTGAAGAAAAAAAGACTGACTCTCAGGACTCCCTAGAACAAGAGAGGGATGGACATGTTGCAGCAAGTCTGGTGAAGGACCACAAAGATGGTTAAGGCACTGGTGCATCTGCCTGTGAGGAGAGACTGAGAGAGCTGGGATTCTACACTTTTGTCTCATTCTGAATATTTAACTATCTAACTCAAAAAAGACTCTCAAAAGATTTTATTCATTTCCAGTTAAGCATGTTGACAAATAAAAAAAATAATGCGGAGCTTGTCATTAATCTATTTTGAGAGAAAAATGTTGTGAAAACGAATGTGTTTACCATTTTATTTAAAAGGAAGACTAATATTTTGACCTCAACACATTTACTGTAACATACTTTGAAGTCAGAAAACTGAAGCTGTTAAAAACTGGAGTTTCATAAAATCATCTTAGAAAAATATTTTCCATACAGAAAAGCTTGCTTAATTTTTTTTTAAATAGGCTGGCCAAAGCAACCAAGCTCATATTTATAAAGCCTGTGGTAGCATAATTCTATATGCAGTGTTTCTACTACCAAAAAGGTAACATAGGTAATTCATAAGTTGCATTTAATTTCAGCGTACAAAATTGCTCTTTAAGCAGGAATTGGGATAGAATAAGCCAAGAAAATATCAAGGGCAATACATTCCTCTGTTGTTATTGGTATCAGCTGTTGGCAGTGTGAAATCCTCAGGGGGATATGTACCCTCAAGGTCTGATTCTGTATTATTACACACAACATACAGGTACATTACTTACACTGTCTTTCTCCAACACACACCATGTGGTATTCGAATACCAATTAGCATTAAGCATTATTACATTAATTACATTAGTACATTAAGCAAAGAGCATCCTGGGGCTGCCTGTATTTAATTATTTTAGTGTGTTATTCTGTCTGATTATACTTCTATCCGTTCAATTTACCTTGTGACATATTCTGTATGAAACAGTTAGTGAAGATGATCTTCAAGTTAAACACTCTCCCTGTGAGTAACACAGCAATGTGAGTGACAGAGGCAGATATAATCTCTACATGACCCTACTTTTTCAGCAGGCATGCTCCTGAATAATCACGCTGTCCTTGTGTAATTTCGTATTTCTATGCCCATGTCTCCTCACTGGGTATATGTTCATTTATAATTTTCCACTTTCATTTTTCCTGCATTTAAAGCTCAATTACATATGGTAATAGAACATTGTACTGGTGCAGCTTCTCCATTACCTCTCTCAGGACAGGTATTTTATGATCAGTTCAGTACCTCTGAAGCTTCTTCACAGCCGTTAGCAGGATCAGGCTCATCATAGACTCACCATGGCACAGTCTCCTCTATTTTTGCCCCTGTGCTGGCATTGTAGCACCTGTGACACACCATCAAAACATCAGAAGTACTGTTGTACATGGCATATAGAGAAAATAACAAGGAGAAACTAAATAAATCACAGAATCATAGAATCATTAAGGTTGGAAAAGACCTCCAAGATCATGTGGTCCAACCATTGCCCCATTGCCAATGTCACCTACTAAACCATGTCCCTAAGCACCACGTCCAACCTTTCCTTGAACACCCCCAGAGACGGTGACTCCACCACTTCTTTGGACAACCCATTCCAATGCCTGACTGCTCTTTCTGAGAAGAAATGTCACCTAATTTCCAACCTAAACCTCCCCTGGCACAACTTGAGGCCATTTCCTCTATCACTAGTTATCTGTAAGAAGAGTCCAACCCCTAGCTCCCCACATAACAATACTGAAGAGAGGATGAATTAGTCTCTTCCTGCTTAGAAGAAAGAAATGTAATCTTTAATTAGAGATGATCTCCACATTAGCCTAATAAATATCTTTCCCTAAAGGAGTTTGGTATGTAGATTGGAAAAATTACTAACAGCTGACAGGGAAAACTGCCAGTGCTCAGTAGCACCTCTGAAAGACAGTCCTTAAGGCCTTAAGTCTTTCAGCCTGTGCTGAAAACAAGCTGGATGCCATACAGCTGCAGCTCACATGCCAGAGCCACTGACCCGTACAGTGGCACGAGGCTGAAGGGGACCATGGATGCCAGGTCCATGCCAACCTCTGAGCAACATAAACTCACCTCCAGGGCGCCAGGGATGCTCCTCTGTTGGACTCTCTCCAGTTCATCTCGATATACTTTATAACTCAGACAAAACTTGCCTTGGTTCCTTTTTGCCATCTTCCCAACATCAGCTATCTCCTCCCTCCTCAGCATGCTGTCTACGGAGCTAGGTGTCCCAGAGTCCCACATTTGCTAAGCTTGGCAACGAGAACCTGTAACTACACGAAAAACGTAGCACAGGAAGTGGAGGACAAGAGCACAGGAAGTGGAGCACACAAAAATGGAGCACGGGAAGTTCCATGCCAACATCTGAAAGAACTTCTTCACAGTGAGGGTGATGGAGGACTGGAACAGGCTGCCCATGGAGGTTGTGGAGTTTCCTTCTCTGGAGATATTCAACGCCCATCTGGATGCCTACCTGGGCAACCTCCTCTAGGGAACCTGCTTTGGCAGGGGGGTTGGACCCGGTGATCTCTGGAGGATCAACCCCTCCAATTCTGTGATTCTGTGATTCATACTATATTCCTTGGGAAATGTAACCAGAAGCTTCTCTGTGTAGATCTCATATTTCTGAAGGCATTCCTCATGTCTTCAGAAATCTGGAAAATGATTTTAAGCTTAACAATGAATACTTGTGAGGAAGAACCCTTTGATTTTTCTTTTTCTTTAATAAAATGTTACCAAATGTCACTCCCAGAATAGAAATATTTTTATGTCATAACTCTTATGTGTATTTGTAGAGGAAAAACCTCTCATTTAAAACAAAGGCAGGCAACAACAACAACAAAAATAATTCAATTACTCAAATGCCATAGCAAAAAATGCTAAAGTGGCATAAACTTGTGCTCTAAACCTGGAGATCTTTCTGTTAAAGGACAGAAGATTTCCTTATACCATTAGTTGGAGCAAAAAGAAACCCTGAGAAGTGTTCACATCCACAAACTAATTTTGTGAGGGTAACTTTTGGTTTCCATTTTTTATAAAATCAAAAGCCTTATTATTCTAAAATTAGCAATATTATCAAAACTCCCCCTTTGTTTCATTTTTTCCCCACATTAATTTGTCTACTTTTTATTTTTACTATTGTTTCACAAAAGTGTATTTTTAGTGATGATTGAAAAAAAATCCTACAAGCTCATTGGTTGAAGGTTTAGTTTAAAAACTGTACAATAGAAAATTAAAAAAAAAAAAAATCCACAAAACAATCTAGTTTACTTTTTTTTTTTTTTTTTTTTTTTTTTTTTTTTTTTAACATAAACACTTCCAGTTCTTTCAAAATAGCTTCTTTACCTTGGCTTCTTCCAATGTTAATGACAATCACCTCTTTATCAACTCTGAATTTGACCCATATTAAACCATTCCTGTACACTTACTTCCTTGCACATACTTCCATTTTTGCACTCTGGTAGAAAAATAGGGATACAGAAATAAAAATATATATGGGAAATGCAGTATAGTTACCTATTGTGTAAAAGAAAAAGAAATAATTTGTGAAGCCAGAAATAGAGCAAGAATCATGTTTGGCTTGAGCTAGCGAAATGCTTGAAGGGTCTAAAAATTGAGTCTAGGTAGAAATGAAATAAAAATTTGAAAAAAGAAATAATAATAAAAAAATAGTGCAATGTTATGAAATCTTGTCAGGGTTTGAACTAATGAATTTTTGTAATAATTTTAGCTAGAAAATTTATGTATGGCTTTTGTTTGATCAACCCTCCATTTTGCCTGTTCTTAAGACCTCTCCATTAATATGTAGGACATCCTAAACTTTAAACACTAGTGTGAAAGAATGTGCCAGAAAACAACTGCTTGCTAGGAAAGGGGTTTTTCCTCCCCCACGGGCAGAGTATGACCATATGGTTATAACACAAGCCCAAGATCCAGTTGACCAACTTCTTGATACAACTCTGATCAGACAGATAAAAACTGCACCAAGACAGAGCAACTCATAGCAGATATTTATCCTCCTGGGAATAATTTGGGGAATAGGTGATTCTGGCAGTGTTTCTCTCTAAAAATAGAATTCTATTATATATATTCTATTCTATATATATATATATTATAATATATTCTATTCTATAATAGAATTCTAACCTCTGTTGTGGACAGGGATGCCACCCACTAGATCAAGTTGCCCAGGTTCTCATCCAACCTAACGCTGAACACCTCCAGGGATAGGGACTTCTCTGGGCAACCAGTTCCAGTGTCTCACCACCCTCTGAGTGAAGAATTTCCTCCTAACACCTAATCTAAATTTATCCTCTTTTAGTTTAAAACCATTCCTCCTTGTCCTGTCGTTATCTGACTGAGCAAAAAGTTGCTCTCCATCTTTTTTATAAGCCCCCCTTTAAGTAGTGGAAAGATGCAATAATATCACCTTGGAGCCTTCTCTTCCTTAGGCTGAACAGCCCCAGCTCTCTTGGCCTTTCGTCACAGGAGAGGTGCTCCAGCTCTGATCAACTTCGTGGCCCTACAATTTCTGTACAAACTGTACAGTTCTTACAGTTTTTGTCCTTAGTTTCTCATTAGCAGTTTTCTTCTTTCCATTCTGTTCTTTTCTCCACAGCTTGTCTACATTTGTTCCTACTTTTGAAACATTTTCTGCATGTTCACCCCAGAAATGCAAGCTCAATATTATTTTAATTGAACGTAAACAAAACAAACAAACAAACAAACAAACAAAAGACATAATTTCTGCAGACTTGAAATCAGGATCTTGCTTCCTCACCTACATGAAAAATACTAGAACTGAGTGCTATAAAATGAAAAAAAAAAAAAAGTGAAAAGCTCTAAGCTTCAAGCAAGACACAATATCCTTTTCCACCTTTTGACTCTAAGGTTTCTATCACCCTCAATGCTTTCCCCAGCTTGCCAGGGCATTTATATTTTACAGATTTTCCCACAGAGTTATTTACTGCATAATGTCTTCACTGAGGACACTTAACTTTAACTCATAAATGGAGACTTGTTGTTTTTATTATTCTGTAAAAGCCTTTTGTCCACTTTGTTTAGCATCATGAGCCCTTGCCTACAGTAAATTCCACTAGCACTACAACTTGAGTATCACAGCCAACAACTCATATTATACGTGAGCCTTGAATAAGGCTGTGGACTAAGCCATGCAAAGAATCAGTGAGTGGTGTTCTTCCCTCAGTTGCTTGCCAGCATTATTTAAAAGCGGTGCCAGAGCATTTTTCACTTAAACCCTATAAATATAGCCCTTTGAACATGTTCTGTTGTTGATTTGAAATTTAAACATTTCATTTAGCTTCCCATTAAAACAAAATCTCTCAGGCTCCCCTGAAATGGAACATGCTCTGAGACAGCTTTCCATTGTGAGGGAGAGCAACAGCTAAAAGAGATTTTTTTTTCCCCCTAAATTGAGATTTGGAAATTATTTTAAATGTCATTGTTTACTGTAGTGAATAAGTAAGAGCACTAAAAGGATGGTTCTGCATTCAATATACTCTGGCAACTTCTACTTGAAGGGCTTTTCATTTTCTGAGTCACTGAAATGAAGGACAGGATTGCTACTGATTGAAAAATGAGTGGTACCATGCACTACGAGCTCATGGAAAGCTTTACACTGGCAGTGCTGGGAAATGAGACTTGTGTCCACTGGATCATTGTGGAAATACATCTGGAGAAGGGCAGTGAGTGTGGAAGACCCCTCTCTTCTTCTCTCAGAGCTCTGAAGTCTGCTGGTAATGTTCTTGAAGGGGATCAAAGTTTGCTCATCTCTGAATAGTGCAGGAGTTGGGAGTGGGGAAATTTGGATCAAAGCCTCGAGACAGAAGAAAGACCTCTGCCAGGTTTGCCTTCCTCCTGCAGTGTGCTTTTGTTGCTTGTTCCAGAGCACTCTAATTCTTCTCCATAAAATATAAACAATCCACTTTGAAAGCATTGGGTTGGTTTCTTACTGAAACAATTCCAGATCCTGCAACCTTTCCCCCCACCCCCCACCCTTTCAATACAGAGCAATCACAATTTGAAAACTTCCAGCCTTAAAGAGTAGACAAGAATTTCTTAGATATAGTAGTCTCTTTTTCAAAATGGGTGTTCACTTATGGCTGCTATTATTTGCCTAATTTCCCTATTCCCAGAACAATTTATATATCCATCTAGTGTGCCAAGATGCAGTGAATGAGCAACTGCTTATGCTTTAATGAGTACAAATGAAATTAAAAACCTACATGCTGCATCTTGTTTCAAATTATAACGAGAGCACAGACCGTGTCTTTCTGTGTTCTGAGTCTTCTGCCAACTTGAACCCAGCGTGTAGTGAATTTGAAGTTGAAGTGATAGGAACTCAAGGAAGAAATTGTAAAGGAAAAATACTGGTTGAAACAAAAGTATAGGAAAATATACAAGTCAGTGAATATGATTCTGTTTTCCTTAGGAGTTCACTAGCAAGTAGTGGTAAGAGATGTCAGGTATCTCTGCATTTCATGTGGAACAAAATTTAGGATCAAGGATATTTCTGCCATATCTAAGGTCTGATTTTAAGAGACACACTATTTCCAGGATGGTATTTGTTAAGATGAATTGAACTAAATTTAAGACATCTAAAAAGCCTTTATGTCAGCTAATTTCTCACACAAAATGTTTCTTACATCTCTCCTTTAGAAACAGTTATTGGAAAGACAAACAGTTTTTACAGTATTTTACAAATTATAGAATTGCATGTCAAATACGTTATACAGCCTTGTGATGCAGCTTAACCCTGGAGAATACTAGAAAGCCTTTTGACAACTCCCACAGAAATGGGTCAGAAGAATGGCCAACTTGGTTAGAAATTCATCTGTGGGTTCAGGAACTGCTACACCTAGCAGCTCCTTTACATAACTATAAAAAGAAATATAACTATTTCCCACTTGTAACTAGATACAATGAGTTTAGGAGCTCTTGGCAATGCCCAAGTCTTGCAATTGAACTGTTGGCATGGACAAACATGCTCAGGGTCCCAAACAGCTGAGCTCAACCTCCAGGGTTAGATCCAATGCTAAAAGCTGCTTCTCTCTGTTTAATTTAGAGGTCAAAGTATTTTCATCTCTTTGGAAGTAGGAGAGGGAGGAGGGAGAAGAGGAGATGGTAACTGGTGGTAGGCAGCTCTTGTGTTTCACAGTCTTTTTTCCTAATCCAGACTGAGTTGGTGGTTTCAGGAATATGAAGGTTTTGAGAATTACTGCTTTGCATATATATTTTTTAATAATTTGCTCAAGTTGACTAATTGCATATTGATGTTTACAAATATTTTTGTGCACCTGGTGTATAAGACCAAACATATTTAATCCCAAATATTTTGGAACATGCTGGCTGTCATTAGCAGTGACATTTCTATTCATGCAAAATAATATGTTATTATCTAGTCAAATGTAACCTGCTCATCCTAGTGTACAATTTTCTTCTGACAAAGAGCTAAAAATTAAATGATAGTTCCCCTGTGTTGCAGAGTTTGAAAACACACTGTGTTGTCAAACAGCCAGCCATCCTGGACCTGGCAAATCCAACAGCTCAGATGACCCTAGCACATGACGCACATCCAACGAAGGAAGTCCTCATTTGAAAACAAGTCATGGGCTGAGAAAGACCCCCAGTGCAGGGTCGCTGGCGTGACTCCCTCGCGGGGTCACATGGTGGGGGCGGTGGGCACACCTTTCCCTGTTCCCCACACAGCAGCTGTCATGGGAATGATCAGCTGCCTATTACACGCATGCATGCACTTCCCTGCCTTGCAGCACACAGCCGTGATGTGCTCTGCTCACAAGGAAAAATTTATATCCCCAGTTTGGCACAGAAGGGCAGCACCCCCTTGCCAGGCAGCCCCTGCAGCCTCCAGGCAATTAATTGAGTAATTTTCCCTGCTTTGTTGAGTGCAGTGGGGAGAGAAGGACAAAATCTGCACCATCGGTAGCAAATTTATTGTGGGATGAATTAAGAAGCTCAACCAGCCCTGAAGGATTACTATGTGCACATAAGTGTCAACAGACTGGGGTCCACCAGGCTCCCAGTCATCCCAAACGGCAGAGAAAAGCATTTTGCTCCTGATCTGCTTCCTCAGAGTAGCAAAAAACCTCCCACTCCTCTTCATGTCCTTTTTTTTTTCTTTAACCTCCTATTTACAGTAATTCATGCCATATAAAGAGGAGGGGGCTTTTTAGGGGTACTGTGTTTTTTTGCAGTAACCTTGTGAGACAGAGCTGTTAAGGGGATGCAGCACACGCAGAGGCCCCTGATAATGAATTGCAACTGAGAAAAATGGTTTGAGTGGGAACTCGCTTGGAAATCAGCAAATGGGGGATATTCTTTTCCTTTGTGAACTGAGATGTCCTGGGGGCCTACAAAACTTTGAAAAATAATCCTTTTTCATAAAGCAATGCTGCCTAACTCAAATTGAAAACAGATACAGGTGTACAGTAACACAGACCTGCCCTCCAAAGGACATGGCCTGAACACAGAAAATGGAGATCAAAGAAATCAGCTGGGCACGAGGCAGACATCTCCAGTGGCAGGCACGTGCACTGCCAGCAATCTCCTGTCATGAAGTGTACTGGATGGTGACCATGCATCACGGGTTAAGGCCCATAAACTATCTTTAGTGTAGGAAATTGAGCAGAACATGTTTAAACTGCACAACCAGATGATATTTATGCTACTACAAACTCTGTTTGCACAGTCTAACCACTTTTTTTTTTTTTTTTTTTTTTTTTTTTTTTTTCAAGGGGTGGAACAGAGTCCTCTTGCTGGCTTTGTAAGTATTGGAAAAATATGTCCAGGTATCTAGCTAGCACCTACTGGCTGTTAAGACCTTGACCTTTCAAGGGATGGATAATCATTTGGTTCACCACTGATTTTAAATTGCAACACTAGCAGACTTCTCTTCCTGTACATAGTTTAAAAACTGAAGGAGCATGTTTGCATATTTCTGTTAACTACAGGGAAACTGTAATCAATCTCCTTATCTGAAAGCTGTCTTTTGGTTCTTTCTGTAGCTTCAGAAAACTGTGAGGCAAAGACAAGGCAAAACGTCTACCAGTTATGTGCTTAGCCCTCACAGTTCATTTCCACAGCAGTGCATGTAACACTGATACAACCCACTTTTTCAGGGGAAATGAGAGTTACAGGCATGTGTTACATGACTGTTGTTGAAGTTGTGAACTAATTACAGCTGTAAATCCTAAGAGTAAAAAAAAAAAAAAAAAAATCACCTTCTTTTTGGGGGATTAAATGCATGAAGTAGTGAATGTCTGATTATTTGTGCATACACACTTCTTAATGATTGCAGTCCCAGCTCTGCATTTACAGTGATCTTCAGCATCTCATAGTTAGCAAAACAGCATACTCCTCCATTGAAAGGGCTCAAATCTGATGAGAAAGGAAAATCTGTGATCTTGGTTTCCCTTGATTTTTTTTGCTGTTAGACCAGAGCCGGAAGAATGAGCAGAGCCGCAACTCCGAGCCTAGGGTAACATGTGGTTTCTGTCTACCAAGATAAGTGACAGACCAGTCATGGCCTGTTCTTATCACCTTTGAAATTTGAAGGGTTTGACTTTGGTTCAAATGTATCTCTGTGTTTTGTGGGAGGTTTTATTTTTTTATTTTCTTCCTGGTTGCTCAAAAGGAGTTGGCAAATCCTGCTGATACAGTAAAGCAATATGATACCATATACTTCAGAGTCTGAACCCAGAGCCCTGGGCTTGAAGTTATCTTTTGTGGAATATGCTCAGCTGATGTGCATGGTTGATTTTGATTAGTGCTGTTGATTTATTTTTATTTTTATTTTTATTTTATTTTATTTTATTTTATTTTATTTTATTTTATTTTATTTTATTTTATTTTATTTTATTTTATTTATTTTATTTATTTTATTTTATTTTATTTTAATTTTCCTCAGGAACCAGGTAGAGCTTTTGCTTAGGGAGCACCACAAAGCTCTGGGCAGACAGAGCTTTTCTCTTGCCCCAACATCCTGTGGACCAGTCCCGGAACAGGGCACAACACTCTCAAAGGGAGCAATGGCTACGGTTAGAAATGAGCAGCTCGCTCTTGGTGATTACTAAGTTCAGACCAGTTTGGTCTGCAAAATCTGGCAGCTAACTGTGTGCAGTCTGGCAGGCCAGTCTGCTGCAACCTCCTCCTGCCTGGCTGGGAACAGTGAATGCAGAAAACAGACAGAAAAGACTTTCCTTGAGATAAAGTCCTTTTGCTTGCTTTCTGGTTCTCCCGGCACTCTTCCACTCCAACTCAAGAAAAGCAAACCAAGCAAACCCCCAGATGTTCATGAGGAATTCCAGGGAGGTAGAATGCTTCAGCATCCACAAGCTGTGTCTCTCTATATGGTGATCTTCTGGCAGATAAATATGAGACAGACTGTGGCTGTTTCTTTCTTGGTTGCTGACTTTTGCCCTGTCTCACACTGAGGCACAGGCAGAACATTTCTATTCCTACCCCTGATCTTGAAGAAATCATAGATTCCTATGAAAAAATAATCATTTCCATGGGGAAAAAACAAACAAACAAACAAACAAACAAAAAACCCCACACCATATGCAGACCAATTGCCTGATCTTATCAAGGCACAGAAAAACTTCAGATATGAACAACTTAAAGTCACTCCTGATTCAGCAAACAAACTGGAAAGTATTGATACAAACATGAACAATTACTCTTTGAAGACTGATCAGCAGGGAAAAAAAGTGTCTTATCTTTTTTTTTTTTTTTTTTTTTTTTTTTTTAACCGATTGTACTGAAGTGTGAACAGATATATGTCAGTTATTTTCTATTTTAAAACATCCTTTCAAAAGATCCTTCCTGTAACATTGATCCAGGAGGTCTTGACTACATTTCTGCAAACTTCTATGCTCTAAACTGTGTCTAAATGAAATATCTTTAGCAGCCCCAAACTTGGGTTTGGAGCAATTTTACAAGATGGTCTTAAGCTACAAAATTTAATTTGGGGCTCGGAGTCTGTGATGTTAGAAAAGTAGCTTGCAGAATTTGAGCCTGGATCGAAAATCAGATTTTGAAGGTTATCTGCCTCTCCTTTCCCTCCTTTCTAAAAAGTTGAAGAAAAGGGAGGTTCTAGCTTATGATATAATTTGGGAAAATTTGACACCAGACAACCTTTGCCAGATACTGTTAAAGAGCAAATGGGGCAGTAAGGTGGAAATGGTTTGTTACACAAAAACTGTGACTGTGCTAAGCTTCATAGGTTGGAAGACACACTTTGAAAGTCTGGGCAAAAATGTGACAAGAAGCCAGTTTAAATACGAGCACATAGGTGTGATATGTTCTGAGGGCCAGGTGTGACTTGGGAGCCTGGCAGCTTCATGCATGTTGTAACTTTGACATTGCAGATGAAGAGAGACAGGCTAACAATGATTACTGATAATAAAGTCATGAAAAGGTATGGCCCACAGTGTTATTACTCCCATGAAACATGGTGAACAAATGCACTATGAAGGGTTACTTGTGTAAAAGGCAAGTGCATTATTTGTGGCATACCCACGAGCAGTTTACAAATGCACTTATTTTGTCTTGGTACATCTCTACTTGTGAGCACTTACCTGGTAATAACCAGATTTGAATAATGCTCCATGCTCCCAGATTTTCTGCATGAGGAAGAGGACAAACAATAACCATCGTTCTCCTCCTCTGCTGGCATTCCTTGCTGCTGTTATAATTTACTGTTAAAGAGGCTCTGAGCACAAACAAGCTTAAGGATCACAAAGAAAAATATTCTTACATGAAAGCATATGTGGCAAGAGTACATTTTTAAAAAACAGTTTCGTAGCTTATAACTAAGCCAAGTGGTACTGACACTGATAGGGCTCCACAGGCGGAAAGCTAGCACAAATTCAACCATATGAATCTTCTGTTTCTATTCCAATCATAGAAAAATGATGTATTATCCATCTATGTTACTTCATGGAAAAAATACCCCTGGTGCGATCTGGGCATGAGGAGCTGAAGGTATATGTGAGAGGAACATCTGTTTCTCATGGCAATATTTCCCATGAAAAGCATTATCAAAAAAAAATTATGGTGTATATGTCTGTGTGCATTTTCACTTTCCCTTCTGTCAGTTCTCATCTGCACTCAGAAATATTCCTACAGCAAGGGAGGGCTTTGTCTTGCATAGCCGTTGGTTTGGAAAAGTTAGGTGTCAAATCTCAGATAGTTATTTAGGCTCTCTCCATAGTCAGTGGACTATAAGTAAGTGCTAAGAAGATGCTGGAGGAATTGTCCTCTGCAGGTGATTTCATTCAGTGCAGAGGGAGCTCAGATAGCTGGTCAGAGGAGGGATGTAGGTAGTCAGCCGAAGGCAGGAGAGCCCAGAGTCTGCTTAGATATGGTCAGCTGGGGCTCTGGTTATATGTACAAGTAACCAAATGCATACAAATGACTAGCAGAGCTTTTTGCTGCAAATCTTCACTGTGCAAAGAGCATAGCTTCAAAAAAGATCTAGAAATTACTATGAATGCATTAACATTTTTGAACATAACTCATTTTTTATGTCTGCAGAGTAAAATAAATAAATAAATAAATAAATAAAATCCCACACCTCAAACTTAAAAATGTAGTCTAATGAAAATATATTTGAAGTTGGACACATAAACAATATTACTTATATTTATAAAAAATTTTTTGATTTTATTACAATGCAAAGTCCAAAAACTGAATGTGTCGGCTAGGTTAGGTTAATAACATACAGCTCAACCATTACACACAGTTGCCAGCACTTTTTGCATATATATTAAACACTTATAAATCAATATAGCATTGATATATGTATATGACTAAATATATATTATCCATGTGCAAACAGTTGATTGGAGAAAGAGTATGACCAACATGAGAAAATGAATTCCAGAAGATTACTACACGGTCCATTTCTAAAAGGACTGCATTAAGGAAAAACATATGCTTATCAAATATTGAGACAACTTGGGCTCCATTTTCCATCTCTGGAGTAAGATTGCTGTAGTCTGAGGAATTTTTTTTTTTGCTTTTGTTTTTTAATCTTTCCAACCCTGAAAATCACTCTATGGAGGAAGAGACACAGATCTACTATGGAAAGAAATTACTTTAATCTCCATTACTTTACATGTGTAAACAACTTCCTTTGCTTCCTGCCTTTTCTCTTCCTCCTTTGTCCTGGCCTGACAGCTCAGTGCAAATGCACTAGGCACGGCACAATGTGACTACACACAGATCAGAAATCAGGATTATGTGTGTGCAGCACTCGGACACTTGGGCTCGGTCACCCAGGCACTCCTATCAGGTCTGCTATCAATGATATGGGTTGAAGTGATGTTATTAATTACAGTGTACAAAGAATCAGGGTCCAGAATTTTGTGCAGAAGGTAGGCTTTAATTTTTGGCCCTAGTGTGAGCTCTGAGAATAAAAAAAGCACACCAGTGTTCTGACGATGTATGTGCATGCTGAGCTGTTGAGGTTTTTTCTTTTTTTCTTTTTTTTTTTTTTTTTTTCAGACTTCTTTTTCATGCTTCAGAAATTCCTGTTCTTTAGAATTGCATTCCGTTTTACATGATCTTAAATTCCATCTCCTAGTTTTTATAATGCAAACACTGTTTGGTGACTGTAAGTTTCACATTGCTAAGTATATTTCATTTGACACCTCTTATTCTTGTCAGTTTCTTACATGCCTTACATGTTGCTCTCTCCTTCCTGGTGTTCCTCTCTGGATGCTTAATGCTCCTTCCTGGAGCTTCCTTAATTGATGCACTTGGTTATGTGTTACATTACAATAACAACAACAACAAAGCTTTGACTTATCAAGTTCCAGCACTTCTACTGTCACTTGTTGTTGGGTATTGTCCACTGCTTTCTTTCCTCAAGGATAAATGGAGTGAAATTACTAATATTATTTCCTTAAAAAGCTATTCTGCATAAACTTTCTGAGGGGTCACCACTAGCTTCAAAGGATTTCTTAATAAGCACAGAAAAACTCTGTCTGAGTTCAGTTCCTGTCATGTTGGAAAAAGATGTGATCAGCATTGGATTCATGAAGTAATACTTGCTTTTTGATTAAAGACGTGTTCAGATTGGAAACAACTTCTTTTCAGTCCATCAATGGTGGGCAATAAACACCATTGTGACTGTGAGCTATTTGGAAGAGGCACCGTCAGCTCTGAATTTAGGCAATGCCTAGGAAAAAGTATTTGACTGGTGAGTGGACTCTTCTGATCTTCATAATCAGCATTATTCATAATAACCTTTAATCCTTTGTAAAAAAGGGCAGCTGTTTCCTCAGGCATCTGGAGGATGACTCCCTAGACAGATTGCAACACAGAGGCAGCAGCTGGAAAACCAAAGCTGAGCCACTGTGAGCCCAAGACCGGGAGAAGTAGTGGAAGTTTGTCCAAAGAAGAGAATACTCTACTGATCCAAACGCCCAACTGAAATTCCTACCACACTAAAACTTTCTGCTTGCCAGACAGAGGACAGCATTACAGTGGTGTTACATCACTGGTGTTTCCTGGGCAGGCTTGGTAGCCTTGCACTCCATACTTGTTTCTCTTATTTGCCAGTGTATCTTTTCAAAAACAATCTTCACCTTTCCGTTTCACCCAGTGGCTTGCAGAAAATAAATAAATAAAATTAAAAATAAAATAAAATAAAATAAAATAAAATAAAATAAAATAAAATAAAATAAAATAAAATAAAATAAAATAAAACAAAACAACGAAACTTTTTAACAGAGAGCTTGTACTCTTTATTTCTAAGCTAACTGCTTTACTTGTATTCATACATCGATATTCAAGCATTCTGGTCAAAAATCCCTTGTGGGTCAGTTTTCTTAATTATTTTTTAGGAACTTACAGATTTCCATCTCTGTGGTTAGACAGGACCCAAGTACCTTATCCTGTTTGTTTTTCAAAGATCTTTCTCAATGTCTTGGTAGATCACCATGTTTTAATCAGCTTTTGGTAATGGCCTGTCAATACCAGATTTTTTTTTTATATATTTTAATATAATGTAGAAATACACCACACTGTACATATGTATGATATTGGCAGATCTTCATTTAAATATGCTCATCTGCTGGGACTGTGCTCCTTGGTACAACAAGCATATGGGTCAGCTGGCAAATTACTATGAGCTTGTGGTGAAAAAATTAACTCCATTTGCACACTTAATTCAAGGGTAAGAACATGGAAGCTGTGCTCCTATGTCAAAAGTGCCATTTTTTCTGAGATGCAGAAAAAATCATGCTGGAATCTGTTCTTACAAACTCACACAGATTGTTTGAAAACATTAGCAAAATGTGTTTAAAAGCATACACCTAAACTCTGCCCACATGAAATCCTTCTCTAGAGAAATATAATACATTTTTGCATGTTTAGATTACATTTTTAATCTCATTTCTGGGTTTCTTTAGCATTAACATCAAACACATGTCACTTATGCAGTCCATTTATATTTTAATTTAGTGTCTGCATATCAAATGTATAATGTACAGCTGGATTCAGCACAATATTTTCTATGAAATGCAAAAGGAGCTATTATCCAATAAGAAGTACATCTGGCTTTGGTGTAGCAGAGCTTTCCCAAAGGCAGAGAAATCAGTGTGGTAATTAAACCTGAGACCCAGAGGAAGGACAGGATTCCTGCTGGAGTATTAGAAATTGCACGAGGAGCTGGATCCTGGTGAGATATTTTTATGGCTACAACCTATTGCATATTACTAAAATACTTAAGAAAAGGCACGGCTAATTATTTGCAACTGACACTTCGTGACTCTGTCTAGGTATTAAACAATCTTTTACAAACTGGCTTAGGGATCTGTCATATTTTTGCTTGTAGTCAACCGAGTCCTGAGCAGATGACTGTGCTAAGCTGTCTGCCCTAGTGCCTCCATACAAAAGGGCTTTTAAGTTAAAGTAAAAATTCATTTTAACAGTGAGGTTGTGTTTTCCCTTGAGGTTTCTAACACTGCTTACTATCAGTACTGAGGATGTTTCCGCTTTCACATTAAAAGCTTTTCTTTTTTTTTCTTGTCACAGCCATTGTTAGACTGTTAGACTAGACCAAGGTGCTAGTGCCTTCATATCACTGAGGGGCCATATCCTACAGCCCTCATGCCTGGCTGGGGAAGGCAGCAGAAAAGCTGGGTGCTTGAGGGGGCCACAGGTAAAAAGAAGATAGAGACGGAAAAGGCAAATAGTTTATTTGCCTGCAACTTATTTGCCAACATTTACAGATTCCTCTTAGTGAACTGCTGGCTTTGTTTTTAAAGCAACATTGGCTTCTCTGGAAACACTGAAGTACTTTTTTTGGATTGCTAATTTTTTATGCAAGAAATGTTGGTTTCTTCTCTCAAACACCAGTAGACAGATGGCAGAAAATTATAGTAGACTCTGGACTCCCACTGAAAGCTGACCTAGTCTCACCCCTGGCTTTATTGTTTTCCTTTCATAATTAGCTTTTGCTCAGCTTTGTCATTTTCATAAGCCTCGATATTCTTCAATTAACAAAACAGAACAAGAACAACAAGAGCTTAGGCAGCTCATGAGGTCACTTCTTGCAGGGGCTGGATTATGGCACCAAAAGAAGCCTGAAAAGCATGTATTGATCCAGTCTGACAGTTCCTGCCACATTAAGCCTCACCACAGCTGTGATATAAAGGCGCTTAGAGCTGTTATCATAAATACCATCCACTATCTTTAAAGATCATCAAAATTGCTTCACATTGTATAAGAGTTATTGTCATATAATTTGTTCAATGCATTTTAACAGCATAAATTGGTTTAGCATTTTAATACTAGCTTAAAGGTCAAATGCAGATAATTTAAACTAACATTTATCCTATGAAAGTTATCATCTAAGCTCAATTTACTGAATATGTTGAATGAAAGACCATCTTCTTCATTTTTCCCTTCATTTATCCAAAAGCTAAATACATCCAATAAAATTTGTTTTTAAGTATTAAATAAGACACATTTATTTAAACTGTCAAATAACATATTTGTGATTATTTTGTGAATGCATATAGTATTCAGGATATCTTCTTAAAAGTAAAAATGAATTTCCTATCCTTCTTTCTGTAGAAAATCTGTAAGAAGACAGTTATAAGAGAAAAATATTTATAAATAGGAAAGGAAAAATACAACTACAGCCACTAACATAAACTGAAGGAACTTATTAGGAGTAAACCCATCTATGTATCTCCTAACCCAACCTACAGCTTAGCTTCTGCCCATCCACGGTCCTGTTAGGCACAGAAAATTCTCTTCTGATTTGTGGCTCCTTCCCTCTGCTCATTGAACCAGTAAAACATGAAATCAAGTACTTGTTTAAAAGAGAGGAAGGGGAAAAAGATAACTGCATCCAATCAAGCACAAGAGGGTAATGGTGGAAGGTATAGCTGATAGCATCAGTAAAGGCAAACAGGTAAATATTTATAAGAAAGTCTTGCATTTTTCTGCTGTAAGCAAGAGATGTAAGATACTGGTATGACCTCTAATAAAATTTCCACTGAATAGAGGTGGAAGAGCTCTCAGATCCCAAATGAAATGCTTAGTCTGACCTTGGATGAGCTGGTGGCCTGCCAATTACACTGCCCTGATGGGACAGGGTGTAATTCTGTAAATGGAATGGAATGGACAGGGTGGAATCTGTAAATGTTGGCAAATAAGTTGCAGGCAAATAAACTATTTGCCTTTCCCATCTCTATCTTCTTTTTACCTGTGGCCCCCTCAAACACCCAGCTTTTCTGCTGCCTTCCCCAGCCAGGATGGGACAGACCAAGACGGCTTCTGCTGAGGTACAGTCTTAAATTTTACTTTTATCTTGTAAGGAGTTTGTCCTAAGGATATGGTTTATTCTGGAGTCATTACTTAGAGTCCATTTTGTTTGCATAAACAAGCATTTGGTAGAACAGGAATTGGAACACAGGTGTCCAGCATCTCAATGGTCTTTAGTCATTAGGTTACAGAAGTCATTTCTTAAATGAGTTGGTCAACTACACATCTTTTTTTTTTTTTTTTTTTTTTTTTTTACTTACTGCTTGGAGCAGAACCGGGTAGAGCACTGAAGTGAGCCCACATTCTTTATGTCTCATGTAACTTCTGAAGCCAATTTCTTGGGTGGATCTGTCCTTGTTTTCTTTGGTTGCATTTTTCCCAAACCATGATATCTGTCCAGTACCTGTTTACAGCTACAATGTTGTTTCATTTTCTGGAGTGAGAGGCAGCAAATCTGTGCTGACCAAAACTTGAACTGGTATCCCTGCAGCCCCACCAGTCTTGTAGGGCCTCTCTGACTGACTCATCTTTCGTGGAGGGGATGCAGGTCCCAGGACCTGCCTTTTAGGGTCATCACCAAACCCTCATGCTCCTTGTGAGGATATAGAATTGTATGCACAAGTGTTCAGAGTAAAAGCGTCTATTATGGTGAGGTTTGTTGAAAGACCAGAAATAGTTGTTCAGAGAAGAGTAAGAAAACAGGAAAGCCCACGGTGATGCTCCCCTAAATACTTTTTCAGCCTTCAATGGTTTGTAGTCTTTCCAAGCCAGAGGTGTTCCCTGGGCAGAGCAGAAGGATAAGGATGTGGCTGATGGGTGCAAGCTGGAGGAGCTTATGCTAATGCATAGTAATATCTCTTGGAAGGCTCCTTTGCTTGCTGCTTTGTCTAATTAGCCCTAATTTCCCTCAATCTATGCAGAGATTTTTATTAATTTTCTACTCTTTCTTTCACTGCCTGAGCAATCTGATCTGCTCCCCATGAGTCTTACCCTCACATATTTTTTCTAATGTGATGCTTGTGAGCATTTCTAAACAACTTTAAAAAGTCATACACATTAGCTAATATAATAAGTATTATAAAGGAGTGTGATTGTCTGCATTACCAGAGGATCTGGTGAAGATGGTTGGTTATGATATTGTGAAATGAAAGATCGAGTTTATGAATTATTTGTAATTAAAAATATTACTTATTCTATTCATGAATGGTCCCCAAACCAAGGCAGTTATATCAAAAGATTGTATAGTCGGAATTCTTTAGATTTTTTTCTACTTCTCATTGTTTTTATAGCCCTGAAAATGCAGGAGTGGGTGAATAATTTCCTTGTTTGTTTTGTTGTTGTTTTTGTTGTTTCTTTGTTTTGATTTGTTATTTGTTTCATCTCCCCCCATGAGAGATTATAAAAAAATGAAAGAAAATCACTATAGAAATAGCTTCCCACCTTTAAATTTCTTTCACAGTGATTAAACAATAACAAAAATAACACTCTTACTACTTTATCTAGAAGTAATAACAAAAGAATTGAAGAATTATCTCATTGGAAAAATAATTCACAGTATTGTTATTTTATTTTTATTTTTATTTTCAGAGGAAGTTTTTTGTATTGTTCCTTCAGTGTTATTCAGAGATAGAATCAGTGTTTTCCTAATGATATGCAATATTTACTAGTATTCTGGTTAAAATAGTGAAGGTCAGTTAAATTCAACTAAAAAATAATAAGCCCATTTTTATAAATTTTATAAGTTGTAAATGGAAAACTAAGAAAACAACAACAACAACAACAACAAAAAACACACAAAAAAAAACACAAACTCAGCTTAATCTAAGTAAAACAAAATAAGCTGTGGAATGTTCTAAGAGAAAAGAAGACCCTTCACTTGGATCTTCTAAAATTAGATTAGACAAGACAATGAAGCAATGAAGGATACACTGCAAGGCAATGATTTTTTGGGGGCTAAAGAAACTTTTCTGACACACTAATAATTCAATTTGTCTCAGTATTCTGAGTTCCTTAAAATATAACTTAAGTGCAACTTTATCATATTTTCAAAGTATATTTTGCAAACTTTTATCAGCTTTTGTAAGATGATTCTGATTAATGGCAGGTTTGCAATAATTTGCTGCAGAGCAGTAAAGAAGAATAATTGGAAAAATTGAGAAGAAATATCAAATTAAAATGGATGGTATAGACATGATCAGTACTGTTTCACCAGTCTAACAAATTAGTGCCCAACATCAAAACTAACATCTCTATTGCTGTACATGCTTTTTGTCAAAGCCTATGGTGAGACTACAGTTTAGTCTAAATTTTTATTGGCTATACTTTTACTGTCTCTGTATTTTGCTCCTGGATAGGAGCCTTTTCCCTTGGCCAACTGACCAAGAATACCCCATATTGACACTGAGAGCTGTGCCTGTTTTCATTGTGCGGAACATTTTAATAGTTCCTGACTTTGCACTTGACCCACACACCCGTGTGCCTCTTCAGAACAAGGACTATATCAAGCATATCTCATGCCTGCTCCAAACTCCTCACACGCCACACCAACTCTCTTTGTAGGATAAATTCATTCAACATCGATTTAAAGTGAATGTTAAGCTCAATGCTAAGCCACCTCATTCTGACTGCATTAGTTATCAGATAAATTTTTGTAGGCAAGACTTCATTGTTTTCCTCAGTTCTAAACTAGATCTCAACAGGGCAGATCCTATGGGACTGACCTTTGCCATGGGTTCCTGAGACATCTGAACAATTACAAATACATATGTATATATACTTAAGATTTAATATTTGTTAATAATAGACTGAAATAGTAAGGATTGCCTCAGAGTTTTCACTTCTGTGTTTTTGTTTGTTTGTCTGTTTGTTTTAATTATTGTGTTCAGAGTAGTGAGGTAAGCAAATGCATGGGTGAAAAGCCTGCAGGAGTTGTAATGGAGACTTTAATGACAGGAGCAAGACATGGAGCGGTGTCTGTTTCATTTTGCTGTGGTAGGAAGTTATTTGCATTTCTAAACATTAGAAAGTAAGAAGCAATGGCACATTGTAGAGGTTGATACACCTATACCCTTTATTCCTCCTGCTGAATGGCTGTCCAGAACTGATGGAGCCTCAACCCCTTGAACTCACATGGCAAATGCTACTCACATAGACCTGAAAATTTCAGTCAGAATTGGCCCTTACAGTTCACTACTAAACTGATCACAGAATCTCCAAATGGTTGAGGTTGGAAGAGACAATCCCCCTCCATCCCCTTTACCCCCCACTCAAGCAGGGAGGCAATATAAGCAATCAAATCATCATTTCAAAATTTGGAAATTTTATGAATATAAGATTATACATTATACATGAACTAGTGTTAGAATACAGAAGGTGAAATTAGCCCATGTGTAATCATAGGTATAATAGATTTAAAGAAGCAAGTTCCAAACTTGTATCTTTCCTTGTAACACCTAGGGCCATAACAACAGATGAACATTTTCCATGTTTTCACCACCTCCCCGTACCTTAAAAATACACGTGTGTACACACGAATCCATACAGCATTTCACTGAGACAGAAACCAGTTTTGACCATCTATGTTCTTACCCTACGTCCCATATGTTCAGCTGTCACGTCGCCTACGGCACAATCCGACATGCAAGGATGAGAGAAAGAATGAGAATGCTTTGAAGATACTCTGTCAATGTTTGAGAGTGAAAGATTATCCAACTGTTCTCAATAGTGTAACCAGCTGCAATGTATTCTCACTTAGACATTGTTGAAAGCAAAGGGGGTTGGTCATCTGGAAAGGTGAAATATCCCATCATTTTACTCCCTCACTGAGGGGACATTGAGACTGTGATTGATATGAAAAGAGTCCTAAAGGAGAGGTCCCAGATGATCTCTGAGGTCCCTGATTTTTTTCCTTCCATCTTTGTTGACCAAGGAATGTAGGCGTCTTATGATTGAATTAAAGACCTTATGTATGACTTACCCACATTTTATTATCCACCTTACCCACATTTCAGGGACATAGCAAGGGAATCATGGTTTGGTAGGAAATGTGAGATTTGGTTAATAATTTTAACTTTGTTGTTTTATTGCATTTTGCTTGTAAGCTTTTCATGAGAAATAGATAACAATTTTACTAATTCGATATGGAGTTTGTCTTCAGCACCTTAGGAGTAAAAGGGACATGCAAGAGTGGACTATTTACCCAGGGGAAAAAAAAAATATATTGCAAAGAAAGAGATCATCATTCAGGATACTGTCACAAGGTCAAAGACATTTACACAATATGTTTGGGATTAAGAAACACAATTTTAATACAGAAAATGGAGGTGACACACAGTGATGTTTGAGAATGATGGATCCCTCACACAAAAGACCTTTCCAGACTCATCACTTTTCCATTCTCTTGCTGTGCTCTTTCAAGCACATCCCCAGCATTTCTCATGATGCTTCCTTGAGGTATTTCAATTTTTCATCTCCTCCTGCCTTTGCTTTCTTCACATACTTCCTCAATCTCCTTTCATCTGTCCAACTCTCTGGCTCAAGATCTTGTGCCAAATAAATGATAAAACATAACTAAAAATATGTATAAAAGAACAGACATTAACTGCAAGCATAGAGTAGATGTGTGTGTGTTACAAATTGGTGAGCTCAAGAGATTATTTTGTGTAATCCTTGACCTCTCCTTTGCTATTCCAGTCATGCTTATTTCTGTCCTGGACATTAAATCATGACAGCTACATGTAGAGGGGAAGGCATTTTAGTTATTGTTTTTAGCCTTTCTGATCCTTTTGTTCTGGCTCACATTTACAGTTATGATAATGTATAATTGCCCCTTCTGACACATACATTCCATTCTGACAAAAGTCTCTTTCCACGGAGCAACAGTGTAAGCCTGAGGCCCTGTAAGTCCACTTTGCAGGGGTGGAGAAGCCAGTGACAAAATGTCACTGGGTATGTTCTAACTATACATTGTTTGTTTACATATAGAAGCCAGGCCTGGTATTAGAAATGGTAAAACAGCATTTTGGGCAATTATTTCCTTAAGGAATGTTTGCATAACACCTGTGTTCTCTGAGAATAGCTATCTCAATTATTAGTATTTAATCAGAGAAGAAAAGACATAAATACCAGGGCCCTTTACCTTTTTCCAGACCCTTATATAAAAAAAGCAATGTGACATGTCTTCTCAAATTGAAAATTTGCACACATGCTGAGAATCTGCAAAGCTAAATGTAAAAGTATCACCTAGAAACACTTGCCATAATACTATTTTCTTCTTTAGCCAATATTCCAGAGCATTTCTTGCTAGTCATTATTTCAAACCTTTGGACTTTGACCCTCCTTTGAAGTCTGTGGCATATGCAGAAAATTAAGCATGTTCTTAAGTGCTCAGAGGATTGGTTTCACTTAGAAATAGTCAGAACATTTAACTTCCAGTGCTAATTCTAAACTTCTGTCTTTAGCAAACTGTGTCGCTAGATGACATTAAGTGCATCCATGTTGTAATGCCATGACTTCTTGAAGTCAGTTGTGTCCACCGCTTTTACTGAGATTGTACCTAAAGGGGCTTATGATCAAAGTGTAAGATAGTGCAAAGCCCTGGTACAAAAGCTGGTGCCACCTTCAGCTGACAGTGACAAAGCTTTTATAAGAGTGCAGAGAGTAGGAGCACGGAGATCAGAGTATTTAGCAAATTACAGCCTGGGTCTCCTAATAAATACATTTGATTAGGCAAGAACTAATATGTGGAGATCAAAATGTCAAGATTTGTGGTCAGTACTCTTGGCAGAATTGAAAATCACAGAAGTTTTTTTTTTTTTTTTTTTTTTTTTTTTTTTTTTGGCAGAGTAATATTATCTATCTCCTATTCCTCCCAGTCCTTGAAGTTCTTGCATCAGATTTTTTTTTTTTTTTTAATTATTATTATTCCCCCCCCCCCCCCCCCCCCCCCCCCGCCCACCCAGGATAGTTTCTTTACTTTGGGAGACAAATAAGGAGCCCACTCCCTTACTCTAATAGGTCTCAGCTGAACAAAGATCCTGTTTATCCATTGAAAGAACTGAGGGTATGGGGTAAAGGGGGAAGCAGCAAAGAGTCTTCACTGATTATCTGCATAAATTTTCTCAGGGATGAGCAGAAGGGATGGGTGATGCCTTTCTGGATAAAACTTTACATTTTCTAGTCACTGTGCCCTTCAATGTCATTTCCATCTCTATGGCACAGATGGTAGATTAAGACTTGGAAGGACTTCAGCAAAAGTGGTTAAGAGGATAGGAGTTCCTTATTCCCATAGTTCCTTATTCCCTTTTCACAGGACTTTTCTCCACAGGAAGGTGCAATCAGAAATGGAAGACCTCAGTTACAAGCTGCAAAACAGCTGTTTTCTAGTGTGATGCATTGTCTCATTCACGTCAACAAAATACCTCATACAGGGACGTCACAGTTGCATTTAGGGACTGAGCAGTGTAGTTTTATGAGGCTTGCTGTGAAGTCTGAAGTCTGTTTTTCTATGTATGTGTTGCCATCCAAGCAGCATAGCACTCAAATCCTGTCCTCCAGATTGGTACATCCCATTTCAAAGCAAACTGTTTTCCTCCATAAAGTCACACACCAGCTGAAGACAGTTGGCCATAAATAGCAAGTTACATGCCAAAGTGTCCTAAGCAGGATACAAAGATATTGAAGACAATAAAATGATTGCAAAATCCTTAAATCTTTTCCTAGCATTAAGCCTGTTATAATCCCACTGAATAAATGGGGTTTCTATCATAATTGAAGTCAGGCATTGCGTTGTTATCTGTCTATCATCACTCAGCATAAACAAGATGGTTACGGATTACCTTAAAAATATACAGCATTTTATTAGATTATTTTTTTAATTATTTAATTTATTTATTTATTTTCACAGTTTCACAATTTTTCACTTGGAAAACCTATGTCATCCTCAAGTCACAAATAGCCCTTCTGGGTATGGATATGGAGCATCTACTTTTGGAGATAACATGAATGTAGAAGCAAACGGACTGCTGTCACACCTGGAGGCCTTTCATTTCTTGTCCTTAGTTACCTGGAACCCTTATGGTGCTGTCTGTATGGGCACCTGTCCAGAGCTGCACTTAACACATGACTGAATGTGTAGCAAGTTGTGTTATCCACTGTGGCACTGCATCTCCTCCTCTTGGGCAAATGGCAGCAAAACCAAGGTGCAAGACTTGTTCCAGAACCAACCATTTCATGAGTTGTTTCATGTTCATTTTTGCAAGTTAAGTACTTCAAATGAGATATTTGAACTGAATAATGTAAATCACCTTAATTGTCTTAAACAGTGTACACCAGTCAACAAATACATGACCTGGGGTTAAAATGGCTTTGCATTGACATACATATTTATTCAGTCACTTGGCGAGATTTCCTGTGTAAAGCGTAGGCCCTCTCCTGTAGTCAGGGAAATCAGCAATAAACTTCCCCACAGATTTCACTGTGCTACAGAGGTCTGTTGGTTTCTGCTGAACACTGCAAAATGAAAAATGACTTAGACAATAAAATCTAAATTAATTCTAATTTCATCGAGGGTATGCTTTTTTCAGCACTAAAGTACCCCAACATAATTTTATTTTAGATAGGTTAAGGATGGAATTTTTTGTCTTGTGACCACAACAGAAAAAATCTGCTCCATGTCAGAATCAAAAAGCGTTTTTGTTCCACACATAGCAACAATATATGTGAACCAGTAAAAATGAATGGTGAACAAATGAGAATTGCTTTGTTCAACCTAAGCCCTAGGTTGAAATGAAAAATTGTTTTTCATTTTCTTTTATATCTTAGGTCAATTTGAAAGCTAAAAGCAAGCCACTAGAAATTAAAAGATTATCAAAAATAATAATAAAAAATATTTGGTCATTTTTTATGTTAAATGCTTCAATTTGAAAATGCTTCTGTTATTTCTTATTTCTTTGACTAGACTGAGCCTCAGTGTTTAGACGTTTTGCTGTTTTAATCAAGTGATGATTTCTGTTGCGTCTCACACCAGAACTCCATTTCTGAGAGTATATTGCTTGCTTACAACCTCATCACCAGCTCAACCTCTCAATCAGAAAGGATATGTAAAATGTGGAGAAAACACTTTGAAAAGAATAGATTTTATGAGTAATAAGAATAACCCAAATGTGTTTTTGTGAACTGGACACTATATCTTATGAGTAGTAGGTGAATGGTAATTTTATTAAGTAACCTGAAGCCTAAATACAAGGAGGAAATTAGAAGATTTAGAAGGCCTTCCACCTTTGACAGAACAGCCAAGTACTAGGATCTGACAGGTACGATAAAGAGCTTAGATGTTCTTCTGATATTGTTCTTAGCCATAAGCCCTCAGGCTTTGTTCTACATGCTTAGTTAAACTGTTTTTATCTTACATAAATCCTGGTAAGCTACTTTAAGACCCATCAGACTACCTCAATTGCCATTTAAGTGTTTTTTTCTGCACTAACTGCTTCTTGTTAAATAGTTTGACATTTATGTGTCTAGACTTGGGTTGTTTTGATATTGATTTTGTTCAGAATGATAATGGAGCATAGTGGCAATATTACTTTTGCTGTCATACCTAGTAGCAATATATCTCTTTGAACTTCTTATATTGGAAGCAAAATCTGCACACACGTAGGTTTAAATTTAGTGAGATCTTCAAAGCTAGGATTTTGCCTTGCTAATTTTTTTCCCCTGCAACTACAATTTCTTCCCTTACAGTGCCAAAAACCTTTCCTTATGGTGCCATAACCTTTTATTTTTATTTTATCATTATTATTTTTTTAATTATTATTATTTTCTGTTTCAGGGAAATCTCTGAAAAAGTGAAGATCCAGCTCAGTGTTTGAATGGGAAAGACTATTACGGTATCTGCTAACTCTACCTCTAACTCTCCCTCCCTCAGTAATGACTTTACCGTGGGCATGGAAAACTGTTTTCTGAAGATGCTTAAAGTATCCGTAATAAGCCAATTACTTTTAAGATACTTACTGCTATCTGTTAAATAAGATGAGCTTTAGGCTTCTTACTTTTTTTTTTTTTTTTTTTTTTTTTTCCCCATTCATATGTCTTGTTGTTTGGCATCCTCTCTGTTCAGTTGTTACTGCAAATAGAGTTACATAATGTACACCACAACTCAGAATAAGATTTTTAGGTAGAATTTAATTAAGAAGCTTAAGTCATTAATTTTCAGTAAAAACATGAGATAGCAATTTTTATGCTGTGAGATATACAGACCAGTAAAGCTAAAGCAAAAAGCCATCAACATTTTAGGAGCAAAATAGGTTTATTCTTAAGGTGTACACATTAAATATTGTACTAATTTTGTATGCTAAAACCTTCAGAACCAAGCTGATGACAATGTTGACCTTCAAACTGTCCTGGTATTTACCTCAGCATTTGTTTCAGGCCTTTGATAGTTTGAGGATCTGGAAGTCATCTTCTCTGAGTGGAGAGAAAGAAATTTCCCCTGGAAACAGCTGAGTTAGACCTTTTCATGTCTTTCTTTTCTGTTGCCTCTTCTCTCAGTGTAGAGGAGTTTATGTTGTTCTGTCCTTCTCAGACTGATGTCCTGAGGTAACACGGTTTTCCATGGTGCAGTTTGTTGCAGCTCTGCCTTCCCCACCAGTAAGTAGATACAAGCAATGTCTGGACTAAGTTGATATATCCCAGATAAGACAGCAGTAATTCCAACAATATTAAACACACAAATTGAGGAAATGAAAGCAAATAGTCTCATACCATTTACTGGAAGTGAAGAAAATCATGCACAATCTGCCTTTTTCTTCTCTGTGCTTCCCTTCGTGTTAACTGGGAGATATCTCTATCCAAGATAGAGATACAATTTTCAGCACTTGTGTATTTAGTACTTTTTATCCTACGGAGATGAAAGTACTGGCTCTGACGGATGAGGTCTAGCCAATCTCAATGAGCAATTTAAGACACTTAAAAAAGTCCTTTAGTAAGGCCTTGTGTCTACAGAATACACCAGGTGGGAAACTGAGATAATATGACATGATCAATTTAGTCTAATTATCAGAATGAAAATATGGGAACAACAGGTCATTTTTATATTTGCTTTATTTAAGAAATTGGAATGACAGTAAGTCCTGGTTAACTATTACCCAATTGTGTTCAGTTTGTGAATTCTGTGTTTGTAACTAAAAATAAAATCCCGTGGATATCTTATTTGACAATGGAAATATATAGTTTGCAGTCAGTTCTAGCTAAAGCTAGCCTATGTAAGGAATTCAAACCCCTTAAATCCATGCAGTAAGTCCAATGACCCCATCTCTATTTGTGCATATTAACATGCCATTTTTTGTTAAAATTTATGGTACTTATAAAACTATATTCAGTTTTTTATTGTAGTGATCTAAAACGGCTACTTCAACAATCTTCATGACAATTGAGAATTTAGTTTTCCACTAATTTTAACAGCATTTTAGGGCTTAAAGACCTTCAATTTTTATTACTTTCTTTCTTTCAAGTATGATGTGTTGATTGACAGCCAAACTCACTGGACATTTTTACATAGCTGTACTTCAGACTGATGGCTTGACCATTTTAAATAGGAATAAAATTTCCAAGGAAATATATCTATTCCAGGTGTTCTGATGGCTACTCCAGTTTCCTTTAATCCTTGTGTAAACTTGATGGCTTTGACTTCTAACAGTAATTTCTCTCAGGCAAGGAAATGCACATTGCTTCTAGCTTTAGCTCAGCCAATCTTGCTTTTTTTTTTTTTCCAGATCTACCTAACTGTTTTGGTCCTTTCTAGTTTCTTCTTAGACAAAAACTTTATGCCTGTGAACTTCAGTGCTCTTTGTAACTTCAAAAACCACAGGCCTTTCTTGTGTTGAATATGACAGATCAATACAGGTAGCAAATACATACAGAAATGAGGAGTGTTTCTGTAAGTTAGCTGTGAGAGACATATTGAGACATTGAGGCTAGCTGAAAATAATTGGTATCAATTATACATTCTAAAAATTATATACGACATCATAGGAAATACTGTTTTTTGTATTTAACTTTGAGCAGGTCTGTCAATGTACAAATCTTCTTTCATTTACGAACCAAGTATGGCCACTTGTTCTGTGATCCCCAGAGCACAAAAGGATCCAGCTCCTTTCACAGCTCCTGCCACCAGGGGAAAGCAGCCTCCCTTCCTTCCCTGTTACCCTAAGTCCTGTCTTTACTTAACTTTCCCTTAATCCATTTTATGAAGAAAAAATCATCTAAAACTGATCAGTATGCCTCATGTGATAAGAGATTACCCACTTAAATATTAATGTCTGTGTGACTCAGTGTTTTGCTTTTTTAGGTATTTGTCTGGAGCATGTCTGTCACTGGAGATTGGACATCTTCCTTGTGTATGGTGAGCAAATGTGAATGGTCTTCAATATTTCTTTAGCATATCTGCTTAACCAGCAGGCTCCAAATTTGAAACTGTAGTAATGTCATCAAAGGACAAAGCCCAAATCTTCAAAAATAAGTGAGAAGCAGACTACAGTAAATGGGATCTATTCCTTTAGTAATGTAATTAAAGATCTTTGAATCAGAATGAGCTCATGGGCAACATAAACCCATGTCTATTTACAGCCTAACACATAGACATCTTTACTGCATGGATAATAGTCTGTTACTGGAGAGTGGTACAGGAATAAGGTTTATCATCATCCCTAATTCTGGGTAAAAACTTAAAGTGGTTGCTGGTTGTAATAATTGTGATATTTTATACAGTTGTGTGACTAATTTGACCTCAAATTGTTTTAGCTTAAGTAGTTTTGTTTTCATTGCATTATGTATTTTTTTTTCTATTTAGTTGCTTAATGTAGTTAACAAAATAGATACAAATGGAAACCTTCATGGACCAGATGTTTCTTTCGTAGACTGCAAAGACCGCAGGGTACATTAGAGACAACTTAATAAGCCTAATAACACAGTGGTGGTCCACAGAACCTGCCCATTTTAGTTCTCATAAAGTCCTATTAAAGACATAGTCCCACAGGATTTTCTGAAAGGCTCAGCCTTTTAGTCCATAAAATTGCTACAACAATTTGGAACTTCTGAAGCTGGTTTGTAAACACTTGTGAAATCAGTTGAATACAGAAACTAGAACGGAATAATTAATTTAAAATGAGTCAGTTTGCCATTTTTTTCAGGCTGAAAATACAGCCATAACAGTCTGTGGGCTTTCCGCAGCACCTAAATATCATCTTATGCTTTATCATATAAGAAATGACTTGATAGCAAAACACATTGCCGTTTACTTTGGTAAAACTTGCAATATATAATTGTGATGAGTATGGTAGCAGGAAATAGTAGACCAGAGAAGAACAGTATACTTCCTAATGGCTCATATGGTCATCACATGGAGAACTGGAATTTTGTAGGGTCTGGGACAACCCTGGAGCCTGGATACCTTGAAGATCCTTTGACAGCTGACTCTCACATAAACTCTATGTTATATTGCACCATCAGTACACCTGAGGTTCATGGGCTGCCTTGGAGCTGAGAAACCAGAACTCTTGGGGTGGGATCTTAGGATCCACTCTTCAAGGTCTAAGGGGAAGCCATGTTCTAAGCTGAAAAAATATCCCAACTCCACAAGCCTGGGTGGCTCTGGCTGAGGTTGGCTCACACCCTCCCATTATGGATCCTAGAGCCCTGACAACACCTTAGATGTTCATAGTGACTGACAACAACCACCAAGTTTCACCTCATTCAAGTGACATCCTCATGACAAGCCTTTTGTTTTACAGATGTGTTGATTCCCCAAAGCAAAGATGTTATTATTATTATTATTTTAAGCAAAGAATAAGAGGGTGTCTTCCTTCCAGGCTGAAATGAAACAGATTTATAAGAATGAAAAATCTCACTACCTGGAAGTACAATGTGGGGTAGTGCATCAGCAAAGGCCAAGGGGAAGATCTTAACACGGTGGTCTCTGTCTCCCATCTGCCCCAGAGGGCCAGGGAGAAATGCAAGGAGCTTGGGGGCTTGCAAGTGCTACAGCCTGGGATCATCTGAGGTCTTGAATATGGTTGCAATTCGAAGCAAGTCTGGGGAGACAAAAACAGCTTCTGGGGAAGGAATAACTGAGAGTGAGACAGGGAAAATAGATAGAAGGAAAACAAAGCAGAAGACAGAGATATCAGCTCAAGGGTTCATCAGAAAAGGACTGTTAGATGGAAATGCAATGAAGACTGTGACTTTCAGTGAAAATACTAATGAGCATAGGAAGATAGGAAAGTTTGGAAAGAGTGGATAGACAGATGTGAAAATAAACAAACACAAAAGCAAACAAGAACAAGAACAATAAAAGCATGGGGAGAGACATGTTATAGAAGACCAAAAAAAAAAAAAAAAAAAGAGGTGTTCAAGTCTCAAGTAAGTGGTAGCCAGAGAGCAAGGAAGGGCTGTCACAATAGAGCCTTGACCAGAATGTACTAAGTAGATGTTAAGAATGGCTATTGTCTTCAAAGGAGAATTTGGATTCTGACTGCCTTTGATGTCTGGATAATCATGAACTGTTTAAGTAAGCCTCAGGAACATGTCAGGGAAATTTTACAGTACAGGAATTGAACAATCTTGCTTTTTAATGTGATAGAAAACAAAACAAAACAAAACAAACAAAAAACAACAACAAAAAAAAAAAACAAGTATCAAGTGTGGGAACAATTAAAAACAATTAAATAATAATAAAGAGATGAAGAATATAGCACTTGTTCCTTTCTCCCATCCAAAATAAAAAATAAATCTCCTTGTTGGAAAATAGACTTCTGCCAGCAGACTGCAATGATAGATAGGAATGGGTGTAGTTAAAATAAAAATAGCTATAAGAATAGCAGTTCTGGTTCTTTGTAGTCCAGTTGGAAACCACTCTAATTTGAAAACTGGACTCATGACAATGGCAAAACACTCTAACTTGAGAACTCGCAGGCTCTACAGGTGAACCATCTACGGAGTTATGAGACCCAATAAAAATAATGGTTGGACAGATATTGAGTCAATAAAATGATGGCAGCCAGGCACACAATCTAATACGGTACAGATGTAGGTGTATTGCTCTAAACAGTTTGCACTCTGTTTCAACAATAAAAATGTGTGATGTTTCCAGTACCCGCCACCAGCCATATGAGCGAATAAGTTCTCCAGCTGTTTTCAATACAAAACACTCTATCCTAAAATCAATTGATATTTCATACTCTTTGTATTCTTCTTTCCTGCACATGCAGGAAGTATTAATGGTGACATGATTGTATGTTACTGTAGTTTAACAAAATGATCAGGAAGACAAGCTATGTTAGCAACATTATTCAGACATTTAATAGCATTTATCCTTTTAACTTCATTATAGTGGAATGCCCCAAGGCCCAAAGAGAGTTATTTTTAACATGACTTCAGACAGACGGGAGTAACTTCTCATATGGACAAGCACTGGCCTCTTTACTGAGATATATTACCAAGGCTCCAGGGTACAACAATAAGGGGCTGCCACTTCTGTCTCCCCTCTGCCCTCACTTTTCCGTGCAACCACTCCATGTGGTCAGTACTCTCCTGTTTCTCCCTAAGGTCAGAAATAAAAGTCCCTGGCCCAGAGGCTTTCACAGCCATTACCTCTCTACAGATGTCAGCACCATCCCTTGCCCCTCTTTCCTCCTCCAAAAATACAAACCTATTTAAGGTTACATCATTTCCTATGTCCCCCTTCAGAAGGCAGTATGATCTATTCCAAGAAACTGAGCATATGAGCGTGTGTGTATTCATACGTGCATGTGCATAAGAATTTTTTTCTTAGCGAGTATTCCCCCTCAACTCCTAAAAAAGAAAGAAAGGTGATAGAAAGGAGGAAGGAGAGACTTGGTCCCCTCCCGTACACAGCAGAGCCTTTGGATGCCATCAGATGCTGGTGAACCCTTTTTTGCCATCTGACATTTGCCCCACATTACCCCTTCAGCTCAGCTGTCACCACTTATCACTTCAGGGACAGGGCAAAACTTCCAGGCAGCACAATCGTTGTTCTAGAGCAAGCCACTGATAATATTTAAGCAAGTTTATAGACCTTATTTTATCCTTGTTCTACTTTTGTTTCTCTTCTGCCCTTTACTTATATCATTTGCTATGCTATCTCCCTTCCGTCTTCTTTACACTTCCTAATTATCCTTTGAGTTTTCAGACCTTCAACCCTGAGTTCTTGTTGTCCTGCTTTCCTTTGCTGAACTACTCTGTTGCCTCAGACAATATTTTTTTTTTTTTTTGTCTCCCCCTTCACTTCTCCTCATCCCTAAGATGTACAAGTCCATCCCTAGTCTTTGTTCAGTTATTTGGTATTTAGTTATCTGGCATGGCTGATGATGTCTCACTAATAACAACCACCAGTCCCAGCAGCTGCTCTTTTGCTCTTCCATCCTTTCCTACCCACTAACTTATTTTCCTCCTGAAACATAAATTCCAGTACTGATATGTTTATACCTTTTCACCTCTTGTGTGAGACAAGGAAAACGTGCTTCTCTGTTCCTAAAAGAGTTGTCTCTAGTTTCTCGTCTGTCTCTAATAACAGCATTCACTTCTGATGGACTCTGCTTTTATTTCTGTAATGCAAAGGAGGAAGAGTGGAGCCTAACTCAGCATTGCCATTCACAGATACTTTTCTTGATTGCCCTTTCTTTCAAGCATCTATGTTAAGATATCCATTATCCATGCAAAGAACTCAGCAGTTTTTATGGCAATGAAACACTGCACATGTTGCTCTCAGGCCTGTCTCACTCTTTCCTATTGTGATTCTCTTGTATGGATTTATCTATTTCCCATAGTATATCTTCCTAAATCTGTAATTTTCATCATTTTTCACAAGGCACTCTTATTGTTCCTGGTTTTGTCCATATTCTCATACGGTTCTTCTGTGGAGTTAACCAGTCTGACACGCAGTGTGACACTTTATATTTAACTGTCCTTCCCTTTGCATTTAGGTTAACATTAGATGTAGTTGCATGGCCTTCTGCATGGTCTACAGTTTTCTAAGACCTCTGTCTTTGCCCCAGCTCTTGCTAAAACTCAAACACTTCAAAATCTTTCACATAGTTTGCTTAGCTAGAATTCCTCGTACATACTACTGTCCATGTAAAAATATGTATTATTTAACAACAAAAAAGATGTATTATGAATAAAAACAATTATTTATCAGGAAGAGAAAATATAAAAATTGTAAAAAATCCAAACAGTTTATTTTGACTATTTCAAAAATCCAAATATTATCCCTCAAAATATACCATCTACAAAATAGATGTTTCATGTTATCATCAATAAATCACTTTAAAGTAAAAATATAACTGTGTAAGAACAAAGGATTAACATAGGATCATTCAGTTGATCTACATGCAGTGACAAACCACAGGGGCAACAAATATAGTGGGAACTACATGCCAAGCTGTCAGAATTCTACCTGTAAGCCTCCAAAAAGAGAAGGTGCTCTTTTTCCCCCTCTTTTTTTTCTTCTATGGTTCCATTTCATGCCCCTGACTACATTGCTTCTTTGGGTAAGAGCATTACAACATGTTATCCTCAGCCTTCCATTCCACATTTGTTCCCAGCTGAGGCAGGTTGCTGTAGGAGTTCCCTACAGACCTCTGCCTTTTCCCACACAGTAGAATTACAAGTGAATGAGTTCCCCACACTGAGGAGAGGGTCAATGACCATGCCTCACCCGTCTGGTGAAGTAAGGGAAAGGTGAAGAGGATGGCTGAGGACCTCAGGAAAAGCACTGCAAAGGGTATCAGAAACCACCAGAACACTGTAGCACAGGATAACACCAAGGAAATGAGAGGGTGAAATGCAGCTCATGAGTGGGAAATAGCAGATGTTCTCCCTCACAGGCATAAGCAGAACTATAAGTACGGATAACAACGACATCCTATCAAGCAGAAGGACATTAGCTATGCAGCTGAAAATGCCACAAATAAATTGACAAGTATTATTATTTGCCTATGCTGAAAATAAGTAAAGAATAAAGGCATGGGGACATCCCCAGGCACAAAGAAATGGGCATAGGGCAGACAGAAAGAGCTAAGAATACAGGAGATAACATATTCACTTTCAAGGATACAAAATGTTCAAAAGCATATTATTAGAAAAACTGTACATGGAGTACTGCAGATGGAAGAAAACATCATAAATACCTCACCAGACCACAGAGAATTAGTCATTCTACCCAAATCATGTTTTATGTAAAAATAACGTTCCAGAACTAACCATCAGGTCACAGATGTGTCAGTGTAGTTGCACTGTGTTCGATGGGAATGAGCCTGCATGAAAGGCTACTTGGATGTATTTTTAAAGGATTAATCCCCAAGACTGCAATGTTAATATATTTAAGCACCTACCCCTTTTCTCATCTAACCAAGCAAAAAAGCCCTCATGATAAATTAACCTGACATGAAACTACATAGTTTCTTTTTCATCATTCCTTGAATAGGATTTTGTTTTCCCAAACAAACACATTCAACAGGCACAGTTCCACTGCTATTTGCTATATTTATAAACATTTGGAAGTTATTATTATTATTATTATTATTATTATTATCATTATTATCATTATTATCATTATTATCATTATTATCATTATTATTATTATTATTATTATTATCAGAGTTCCATTTTGTTATCAAAATATTGATATGAGACTGAAGTGGTGCAATTCAGAGTAAAGCTGTCCTCAGCTACTTAGCTCGACATCACATTTCATGTAGATAAGTCAGAGGTGAGCTTGAGCCAGAGGATGCAGAAGGTAATCTCTGTTAGATCTATAGTCAGGAAGATGTACAGACACCCTTTTCTACTCCACAGCTTATACGGAGGAACAAACTGAAATCTGTCTTTTAGGAATTATCATCTTTGTAAATGTTTAGTAAGTACCAGTCAGTAACAACTGTGATATCCTACCAAATTCAACAGACATCTGTGATACAGAAGGTATCTGAAATTAGTAGAGTTCATAGCTAGCATTGTTTGGCCCATAGAGTCCCCTTGCCTGGTGTTAATATTGGAGAGAAAATAATAATAATAATAACAATAACAATAACAATAACAATAATAATAATAATAATAATAATAATAAATAATTAATAATAATAATAATAATAATGTATCTGAACATTCAGAGCTGTCTCTGTTTTCAAGGTGAGCATTATATTTTACTTTTAAACCAAGGAAATTTGACATGATGTCATTGAAATCAGAGCAAAATGTTGTCTGAAAATAGGATTCAAGATGGAAAACTGACACAATTTTTACAAAAGGCACCAACTAACACAACAGATCTGCCTCTTCAGTGCATTTGGAGTCATATTTACTTGTTTCCATAGGAAAAAAAAATGTTTTAACTACTTTTTGGTCTTTGTTACATTGCAGGCTCAACATATCTGTGGGAGAGGGAGCTTGACAGAAGTCAGTTCTGAGCTAAAAGTATGGCCAGGTGACAAATGGGGACAAGGACCTTGAGCGTGACAGGTACTGCTGGTCCAAGAAGGCAGTATTGGTGGTGGGGGAATAGGAAATAGGAATGTGGTGGCTGGGGCTGGAGGAGCCTAAGAACAGTGAACTAGGACTGAGTACTGTGTCCCATCCACTGAGTACCTGTTGCAATTGATGCCAGGCCATATTCTGCTGTGTTTGTGTGTGCACGTGAATTACCAGTCACCACAGCATGATCACGATGCTCACTGTTCAGATGCAATATCTCCAGTGAAAGGGACAACTGTATGTGCTCACAAAAATTTTGCCAGTAAATGGAATAGACAAGGACCAAATAGACTATCACACCTTGTGGCAAAATGAGAGACACACTGATAGAAAAAGTTATACATATCTAAGCAAATGTATGGTTTTAAATACCTTAAACAGGTAAGCCAATTGTGCTGCCTTACAGTCACACTGCAGAATACACTTTTTTAATCATAAGATTAAAAAGAAGGCACTAAACACTGAGGTCAGCTGAGTTGTATGGGAACATTGGCTAAATGTCCTTAAGAACTGATGAAGGCTACTACTGTGCTTTGTTAACCTTCATGTGCAAAACATCCCCAAACAGCCCAAGGGAAAAAACAAACCTGGAGCTGTTTACATTTCACTTCCTTGTCTATCCGCCCGATTTTGATGTGGGATTGACAAGTGCAACCCCCACCCCCGAAAAAAATAAAAATAATGATAAAAAAATCTTTACAGACAAAAGAAAAATCCCTCATTCCATAAAGTATTAAATCGGCAAAGATTATCAAAACAATATCCTAAGGGGAGAGAAATTTTCACTGGCATTCTGTCAGCTGTCAATCATACACTTTTACTATCCTTGTCTGGCTTCTATAATTTGCCCTCTATGTGGGTTAGGAGAGAAACTTTAGTCCTTTTACTTCCCTTTTTGGTTTGTTTGTGAAACAGAAATTTTGCTGTCAGCATCCATACGCTGATCTGTATGCACCTAAAATGCAGGACAGCACACAATACAGTAAGATGGAAGAACAATAAAAAGCATCCACAAAACAAAATTGTTCTCAAATGCAAGCACAATCAAAAGGATCACAAATATCCTGTCACTAATTGATTGGTTAACGGGCATCCTTGGAGTTCAGCATGCTTGATGTACCCTGTGGTTATTCATCATTCTTCTGTCTTCAGAAGTCTCTACTCACTGATTCTAAAATCACATGAAATATCTGCATTTCCCAGATCAAGAATTCAGAGGCAAACAGTCAAAGAGTCAAACAAAGCAGACCTTGCAGTCTGCTTTGCAGTAAGAAAAAAGTTTTTAAGAAGTACCCACCTTTGCTTGAAAAGAGTTGTTCAAATGGTCTTTGGAAACAAAGTAATTTTAAAATATTTTAGAATTATGAGGGAGTATATGAAATTAAATTTGTTATGCTTGTTTGTTTGCTTGTTTATTTGTTTTTGTGTGTGAATATTAGTGTTGGGCAATGCTAACTTTATATTATCAAGAAAGAAATGTTTTTTTTTTTTTCAATTGGAACTATTATCCTGAACTACATTGGAAATTTATTTCTTCTCTGACTTTAATGAAACCCTAACATTTCTGATTATTTTCCATTCATGAAGAGAAAACTTATAGCAAACATTCTGCATAGGTCTAGAGTGAATAGCAAATATAGCATGGAAACATACTGTAAAAATCTGTCCATAATTTGCTATGTTTTAGCTAAAAGCCTCTGCCAAGGTTTAATACTTCATTAAAAACAAACAAACAGAAAAAAATATATAAAAACAAACAAACAAAAAAAAAACAAAAACAAAAACAACCACCACCACCACCAACAAAAACTTGTGTTTTAAAAGAAAATAGATATGTAAATTGTGGATTACTTCTTGGCAAATTATACTTTTAAGAGCAGAGCTGGCAAGGTAGGCTGCCTCTAGAGGCTTTGAAACCTATGTTTGGTTATTATTAAAAAGAATTTAGTAGTTTAATCCTGCTGTCCAGTTGTCAACAACATAAAGTCACCACACAATCCTAAACTACTGCAATCTGTGGTAAAAAGGAGCACACAAGTGAAAGTTCAGAGGTGTTATTTTTATAGGTCACAACTGACATGGCAGGTACCGGGGCAGAATTACACACGAGAGATTCCATAACATCTGCTCACATTTTGTGTTGCTCAAGTCTGTGTTACTGGGTTTGCTCTTTAATGAGCCTTGAATTCACCCATTAAAAAGGCAAAATATAGCTCAGAGAAGCTAAAAAACAAGACAGCTTTGTATTATTCCACAATGAATAGAAGTGCCCTGATTTCCTACTTTATGAGAACCCACCACAAGCTTTGATGACCATCTCTATCCTTCTGAGGTCTCTGACTATCAGTGTCCATAGCTCTTCTGCTGTTCTTAGGCCTTCGCATCCTCACCTTGTCCACCGTGCCAGCTGGGGGAAGAGCTCTTCCTTCCATGTTCCCGTCTGTTTTTCCTGTCTCTCTTCAAATTTCCTTCTGCAAATTCCACCCCATTTACCTGCTTCACCTGGCTATTTCAGTGTCGTCCTTCCCTAGGGCTCAATGCCTCGGAAGAAAATGCACAGCTTTCCTCCATTTTACATGTATGCATTTCTAATCCTATGCTTCCATATTCCTTACAAATGCAATCATATCCACAGAGTATTAATTCCCACTTGTTATTTTCTGTGGATTTCTTTGGTATTCAGCAATCCTGATCAATAGACATGCCCAGAACCACTCAAAACTGACAATAAAAGTTATTAATAAATTTGATTGAACTACTGATATAATGTTCATTGGGCAACTGTAAAATACATTTTTTTGAACAGTATTTAAAAGCTTTCATTATGGTGTATCTCAAAAATCAAGAGGAGTCATGTCTCTGGTGATTAACACCTTGTAGAGGTTGTTTATCATAATACATAATTTCAGTCAGGAGTCAGTAGCAGACTGCTTTCTGTATAGTTTTTGTTGCAGGAAGCATGGCCGAAAGCACGACAGACACCAGTAGAGTCAGATCATGCTCCCTTTTATTGCCCAAATAGCCTAACTTTTATAGTGAACTTAATAGGGGCAGATAGTGTCTCACACAAGATTATTGGTCAAAAGCACTCAGACAAACAACTAAAAGAAAACAACCCCACCTGCAAGAAAACAACCCCCTCGTGATTAGCGGTCACATAGACCTTGTCCTTGAAGCCAGCTACTGGTAATAATATTTTTCTAAATTCCTCAATTGGCGATGTGGGAACACTGTCATGGGAACTTCTCATAGTTGCCCTGGTAGCTTGGTTTGCTCAGATACAGCAAGCCACGGGATTTTTCCCTCAACAAGTTTTCAACTACATATTAACTTGAGCTATATGATCTGAAAAATAGAGTTTACTCTGACATTTGCAAAATACCTTATCAGGCACAAACAAATACATTGTTTTTCAAAGAGTAAAGATCTGCCAGAATTATTTTCAATTATCTAGTTTGCCAAATACATTGCAGTTATTTCCAAAAGAGTGAGGAAAGTTTATAGTCTAGAAGTTCAGAACCATCTTCCAAAACAAAGTCCAATAATCTGAGGAAGAAGAACTGAGAAGAGGAAAGATGCATAAACTCTCTGAAAAACCTCGGGCAAAGAGGAACATATAAAAGTTTGTACATAACCAAAATGGAGAGTCTCTCCTGTAAATGCCCTCTGAAGTGTTCGTAATAACCAAAGTCCTTGGTGCTGTGGGTTACAAGCGCATCTACTTCTATGCGTCTAGGTTTGGAGAGGTAAATCTCCTGGATTTGATCTGGTTGTTTGAATAAACATGACTTTATTTTCTGTCATCTGTATCCACATAAAACTTTGTAGCTCTGTTTTGCATTTCACAAGTAAATACTGTAGGCTCTAAGGGCAGTAGGTTAACATTAGGGCATCCCATTAAGAACATGGTGTCCTTAAAAACAGTATCCCAAAATGTTTTCCCAAGGTACCCAAAAGGTAGGAAAAATCATCTCCATGAAATGGCAGAACTAGCTTAGAAGTTGGTAACACTGAGATCAGCATGGAATAAATGTCATCTAGACACTGAAGCCAGCAATGAAACCCCCTGGTATGCATCCCAAAGGCCTGAAGGGAATTTATAACAGCCTCACACACCTTCTTTTTAAATAAATGTCAGTTTTGGGGCTAAAATAAACACAGCCTCACTGCATCTCTTCATAACACAAGGTGCTGAGAATCCTTATTAAAGTTGCGAGAGGTTGAGGCATGCTGGGATATCCTCTGCCACATATATGTGTCCCTTACCTCATCTAGCTTTTTTTTTTTTCTTTCTTTCTTTTTTGTTTTGTTTTGTTTTGTTTGCTTACAAGCCATCCATATGGCAGAACCATTAAACATGTCATAAAAAGACTACTCAAGTGGTTGTCTTGTTACTCTAATGAAATTACATGTTTTTTAAAGCGTTGCCATTCCAACTGCCTTATGTTATGAAAACTCAAGCCTGTTGGGATGCCATTTCATGTAAAGTTTAAGTGCCTCACCGGTGAATATAATTAACCATAATAGCATTTTATTAGCTTTAGTTATGACTGCAACTAAAATAACACTTTGTAAGTCATGCCAGTACACATAAAAGAGAAAGCAAGCTCAATGCATCAGCTAGGAAGGAGACAGCTATTCTTAGCAATTGCCCTTTTGTCTGGCCTAGCCAGCAGGAGTAGAGGATAATCCTCAAAAATCGCTGCTATAGGGCAGAAGCACTGCCATCAGGAGGAGAGCAAGGCGGGGGGGGGTGACTGTTGAGGAGTGCTACAGGAAGCCAAAAGCCAGACTGAACTGCAGGAGGAATGTGCTGGAGAACCACACAGGGCAGAGAAAGCGATGGCTGCTACATGCTAAAAAAAAGAAAGGGTTTAATGGCCAATTTTGAAGACCAGGCTTCTTTACACCAAAAGAAGAAGCAGTGCTAACACAAGGAGCTCAGCTGGCACTGGGAGTAGGGTGATGTTTCAGAGGATGGCCACAACATCCTCTGAATGTGCGGGGAGGCACAAGAAGCAGATGGTAGCCTCTCCAAGTGGTATAGTTGGAACGATTGTTGCTATTAAAATTCCACAAGGTTAGATTTTCCACTATACAGCTTCACATTTGCCTTTGCAAAGTAATCCAAACATCCTGATTTCCTTGTGTCCGACCCAGATCACAGCTGGGAGAAGATAAGCAGGAAAAAGATGATAATACTCACAGAAGGGAAGGGAGCAGGAAAAAGTGTATGAAGTAGAACAAATGGAGGGAAAGTGAAATACTGGCACAAAGGTAAGCAGTTACTCTGAAGAAAGCACCAGAACGAGAAAATTTCTTAAACCCTGTATACTGATGATGATGTCCACAGGTCCTTGCTGAGGCTGCTGAAGACAGTTATGTCTTTTGTGTATGTAGGAGACATAAGACTATATGTGACTGGTTTCTTCCTGACTAGCAAAGAGCTAAAATACTGTGGGATGGATCTCATTACACTGTTCTGAACCTGGGAATACTCCAGAAAAGAGCAGTTTGGCTATATCTGCCCACTTCCCACTTCCCTGTGACCCTTTCCTGCCTTCTGTAGTACCCACTGTAACATATTACTGTCATCATAGGTCTGTTTCTACTTAACCAGTTACTACTAGTGAAAAAAAAACAACAAAAATGACAATAAAACTGCTTGAAACACTGGAAATAGATTGCACATGGCAAAAGGAAGCAAGATTTCAGCTGAAATCAACCCCTACCTCTTTCAAAACATACATTTTACAAAATAAATTTGCTAGTGAATAATACAATGAAATATAAGGCTAGTCAAGAAAAAAATGTATCTCTATAGGTATTTTAAAAAATACCAGGTTACAATTTATATCATAAGCAGGGGTCCTATTCACTTGAGTGAGTCTTAACATTTTTTTCATGTGGTGAAACATGTAGTGGACAAACAGTGTTACCTTTGATCATGTCAGGTTAGGTTTTTATCTTTATATATGTTCAAAGCACAGAAAAAAAAATTATATATATTGATCTTTTCAAACTCAGTTTATGTACTACGGTCATGCAATTACATAAAACCCTGCTGTGTATTCCTTAAGGGTCTGACAGTTGACAAAAATATCTTAGTTAAAGGACAACTGAGAAAAAAAAAGCAACAGGTGAGGTACTGCTAGCCACTTGGGTGGATGACTGTCTGAGACATTTGCTTTGTTGTAATTCATTCACTATTGCAATAGAGTTGGAAACTGAACCCAGATATCCTGACTTCCAATTTCATAGCAGAAAAGTTGGGTATATTTTGCATCTGTTTATCCCCTCTAAAAGGTTTTCTGTCATCATAATGTTCCTGGGGAATAACAGAAATCAGGTCTATGTGATGGTGCCCAGCAGATGGAAGTTTCTGTGAAACTGTTGCTGTGTCAGCCTTTGGAATCAAAGGATTTTAGTGGCTGTCGCATTTTCTTTGTGTGTGACTGAAAAGCCCAATGTGTGCGTGGCACCATTTCTCACCACATGTACACATGCTATAAAGGGAAATCAGAGCTTCAGTCTTTTCAACCTTCCTTTACTTTTTCTGCTGCCTCTCTTCCCGTGGCTCAGCGTGGTATTTTAAAAGAAGTCACTCCGTACTGAAATACCATCTCATGTTGCCTCACTGCTACCAGTACTTCTCAGTGGTGTGCAACAAATGTAGTAGAACTATCATTTCAAAGACTTCATTTGATCTAAATTTTGACACCATCCAACTTCCTCACTTTGATAAATAAACTAAAAGCTTTCCTGGCTCTCCCAACACCATCCAGAGGTTACTCATCCAAGATCACGCATCATTTAGGAGTCTGACACTACAGTAACAGTGATTATTTCTTCTTTGCATTAGCTTAACAAAGATCAGCAGACATGATGGTGATGTTAATGATTTTATCTTCAAAGGACAGGGACAGTGTAAAAAACACCCTGTAAACTGTACCTTCTTACCATGTTCATTTAAATTTCTCTGCAAATTTTCATGAAGAGAAGACTAACAAATTTTACCAAATGAGATAAAACAATACTTTGAGACTCTTAGGAACAATTAATACCATTTGAGAGGTTCAAGAAAAGACTTTTCACTATTGTTTTGAAGTAGCATCATGCTCTTTAAATCCAGAATTTGGGAGGTTTGATGTTCTATGCCAAATTCACTTGCATCCCCTTGAAGCATACCCATAAAGCATCAGAAAGCTTATCCTGAGAGCTTGAGGGACATCATACTTGCTTTCTACTCCCCTTTTTCTCCCCAACCATTTAACAGGCTTTTGGAACCTTCAAGGTCCGTTTTATTCCTCCACATTTTCCCTCTGGTCCACTGAGATGTCAATCTCTCTGTGTCAGAGCCTGATTGATATATCTTAGGCATTGGTATCGTCTGGACTGCAGACAGACATCATGACAGATCAAACCTGACTCACTGGTCATAGACCTGTCACAAGTGGAGCCCTTGCTATCTATTGATGGGCTTATTCTTCTGAAGTGGTCACTAACTAACCAGGGAAATGTTTTTCAGTGAGAGGTTTTAACAAACACGTTTTTTTCAACGGTTTCACCTTTTTTATTACAGTATTATTGACATCTTTTTTTTTTGATCAAGTGACAGCAACACAATGTCCTACCTGGATAAGAGATTTATTTATTTATCTTTTTATTTATTTATTTAAGAAGAAAATAAGAAATAAGGAGTTTACTGTGTAATTTATACATAATTTCTCTACTATATTTTGATCAAACACTTCCATGTTTCCAAGGTCTATCTCCTGTCTGCTTCACTTAGCACCTGCTGGCACACTGAAATAACTGCCTTTTCAAGCAGTTGAAAACAGTGTATGTCCTGAAAAAATAGGGAAGAATATTACTGACATGCAGTGCCATGTATCATATGTATGCAGCGGACATTTAAATTTTATATTTTATATTTAAAATATAAAATATAAAAATTTTATATTTGCTTAATATTTTTATTTTGACTTTGCTTAATCATGAAATTTGCACTGTTAAAAAGAAAAGAAAACTTGGAGATAAGCAGACAGGTAGTAAAAAACTAGTCTTCAGTTCTTCCTGTGCTCTACAGCAGCTTTTCTTCAGTCATCCAGGGCATTATCACAGAAACTCTGAGACCTCCAAACTGGCTCCAATATTTGCAATTATATCTGGTAATACATTAAAGAAATCCTTCTACTTTTTTTTTTTTCTTCTTCTTCCTTTCATAAGTAGCTAAATTAATGAAGCCCTGTCAACCATATCACACAGAATCATAGAATCACACTAAATTTCCAATCTTCCCTTAATTATTACTAGACCCTTCTGCTAGAAACATTTCTCTGTGAAACACTGCAGTGAAATGCATCTTTTGACAGAGATTTCTTTAAAGCATACTCTTATAAAGCATACTATTATGTTCTTACACTGACTTTCACACAGCATAAGAAGGTCATATTAAGTTAATAATGTTAGCATTAAGCACCTCCCTCCCCACTCTGAATACAAAATACAACTCACAAAGAAGCCCAGATCACAGTTTTTCCATTATATAAAGTAACTATAAATAAAGGAGCAAAAGAATGTTTTAACATTAAATACAGAATAATATTTTACGATAGTATTACTTTCAATATTGTGCTTATGCATAATAGGGCATGTAATCTAATAAATGTTCTGTTTAACAGAGGATAATATAAAACAGATAAAAACAACATCTTCCATCTATTGCAAAGCATCTAAATTGGATCTCTACTTGTTATATCTTGTTGTTTATGCTTCTAATACTCATCCAAAACATATCTCAAGTTTCATGTACTTTCTCTTTTCTTTCCATAATCTTCCTTCTCCTCCATGCAATCATTCAGTTTTTATCCTCATCTTCAGCTAAATACCACTCATTCTCCTTCCTTGCAGCAATCTGTCTTGTCTAGACTCAATCCAAGCAAGCAATGAGCTGAAAAATCTCTTCTGCAGGCCCTGTTTTCCAGGAATATTTTCCTGGCTATTCACTTCTCCAGCATTCTCCACATTCTACCTGAAATTAATGTGATGCCTTGAGTTGCATTTGATAGTGAGGACTGAAATTGGAAAACACTTCTGCAGAAGGACAAACATGCTTAATATGTCGCCTTGAACTCGGTGGGAATTTTTCATGAGAAGGTTTATTCATATATGTGCTTTGGCAGGACCATGATGATCAACTTCAAATTTCCAAAGATTTTGAAGCATGGGTTGAGGCTTCCATGGTGGTGCCAGGTCTGCAAGGAAAGGACCAGGATTGGGCATGCCTTCCCATCTGGGTTAGGTTTCTGGCCAACTTCTGGGATGTCATCCAACTGCCCACCAGGAGCTTCCCAGCATTGGTGCACTGAGCAGCAGTTTATCATAGGATCTAGACCACTTGAAAAAAAACACAAAAACAAAAACAACAACAAAAAAACTTTTCTTGCGCTTCCTTTCTTTTTCATTTGTAAACCCTATTGAAAACATCTATTACATTATACTGTATAATAGCCACAGACATTACAATTTAGACCATTATAAGCCTACAGACCCTATAAATACAGTGAACATCATATCCTTGCCTTTTTGAGAATTGTTCAAGCTTTTTTTTTTTTTTTCCCTATGAAAATTGAATTATTCTAGCCACAGACAAGTTAAGTGGCTCCAATAAGTGGCTCCAATTCCATTTATATCAATGTATAATCTCACTTCTCTTATTAAACCCACACTGGCAGGACTAAATGCTCACAAAGATTGGCCAGTTAAGGTTTTCTTAATAGTGAAAATACCAATGGAATTTTTCAGGAAGAAAAATAATATTTATTTAAAAGTAAAGGTGGAAAATAATTACCACCCCATTAAAATCATTTGGTGCACTGAAAAATAAAAATAAAAAACCTCATGTCAAACAAACTGGAAGATTTGCAATTTATCTATTTAAATAAGAACTTATACAGTGCTATGAGACAGAGTCAAGATTTAAATTCGTATGTAGTATTTTTAAAGAAAATCAATGTCCATTGTTAATTTAATGGTGAAACATATCTTTGCAAGTTTCACGTTTTTTATTTGCATAACAACAGTTACTGCAAATCTCTGATCTGGTCTGATAATATTAATGCCTGTGGGAAAACTCCAGCTACATTTAGTGGCAACAGGTTCAAAACTCTAAGATTTTCTTTAGACTTGTCTACATGCATCTGGAGAAATAATGTTTTCTGACTATCAGCTGTCACTAGTACTTTTCACATAAGTCTTAGTAACTGTCCTGTAATTCTCAGGATGAGACTATATTGTAAATATTAGCTCTCTTATACCACATATATGCACTAGTATATCAATAATACCAAACATATTAAATTGTGCATGTGTAATTTTTGCAGCAAAGTAAATATTATGTTCTGGCAAATGAGGAATAACTGAACTTCCAGACATGGTGGCAGAAAAAAAGGCAATGTAGATGGATGACAAAATACAAATTCTGGGAAGAAAAAAGCCTACTCAAAGGGAAAGCTGTTTAGTTGGGGAAAAGATGTCAATCTCAAAGAAAGGGAAAAGACCATCTTTTGAAAAAATAATGAGTATATTGCAAATATTTCCCCAAATATGTCAAAATCTCTGCCATGCAACATGACATGCTGTCTGACCAAGACATTCCAACTCTATAATTCATATATTGAAAGCACTAGTGTTTATACTTGCCTGTTTGCTGTATGGAGAATATGACTTACAGTAAGCTTGTAGCATCAAATGACACTTGAGAAGTTGTGTGAATCATATATTTATTTTGTGAAAAACTGTTTAACAGTTACCACCTTTTACCCTAGAGGAAACTGTTAAGAGGAAGAGAAGAATAAAATGAGGTGTAAATCAAGGATAAAATAATCCCAGTTGCATTCCAGTTCCCTCTGCAAAACACACTGGGAGCTTTTTAAATTAATAAATAAATAAATAAATAAATAAATAAATGACTATATATATGTGAGGGCAGGGTATGTGAAATAGTATATTCAAAATCTAATGCCAGGCTTTTGCCTTTCACTGTAAACTCAGATTGGTTCATTTCATTTCCTAGAAAATTTCTTCACTTATGTGAATATTTCCAAACAGAAATGTACTTATTTTCCAGGGAAAGTAAAAGGATATGTAATCTAAACCAGGCTTATTTTTGAAAGGAAACCGGCTCATTTTTAGAATGAAAATATGTCTTGTGTTAGGGAAGTGTGATCGTTCTTGATTTTGTGACTTTCACAAAGCAAAAACTCCAAACCCCCAAATCCTATTTGTGAAACAGAAAGAATAGGAATTTCCATACTGCATCAAACCAGAGGCCTGGGTAGTTCAATATCCTGTTTGTCACTACCAGAAAGCAACTTCAGAGGAAAGCACAAGAGCTCCCTTAGGGAGCTCATTTGACACAATCTATCCCCCATAGATAAATTCTAAGAGTAGCTCTGGCTTCAAAAATTGGAAAATTTAATAAGCTCTTCAATTAAAAGCTTTAGATTAAGTTTCAGATATTTAATGTGACTTTCAAGATGTTTATTGAAGGCATTTTTGTATACTTCTATCATCATAAGGTTCTAAGTCATCCTTGCTTAATTTGTTAGTGTTAGTTAATTGTGTGTGCAGGCACATATATTATTTTAACATTTGTAAGACAGAATTACCAGAAACAGCTCAAATCATCTCAATATCTGCAACTCATTAAAGCATTTCTTTCATTTCTATTGATGACCCTGACACATTCAGTGAGGAAAAAAAAAAAAAAAAAAAAGGAGAGAGACAGAGAGACAAAGAGAAAAAATGATGAGAAAGAAAAATGCTACCCTGCTACCCATCCAACAGCTAAGCAATTAAAGTAACACTCACATAGCAGGGGTGCAGCTATGCAATCTGTGGATGTGTGGGGATGCTGAGCAGCTCTGGGCAGGCAGATGCTATGCTGCTGCTGCAGAAATTGCAAGCTGAGGACCATCACTGACCATAAGTGCAGCATTAGCCACAACGGTCTACCTGCAACTGGCCTGATACTAATGTGAAATGGCAGCTGAGAGCAGCTCCATACGAATTTCTCAGCCTCCCTAAGTAATTGGTAACCTCTGAACCCGGCTCACATGAGTAGCAGGGGAGGGCTGCTCCCAGTTAAGCAAAGAGGTCAAGCCAAAGACTGATTGTCTGGACCTTCAAACATGTGACCTTCTTCCTCAAAATTTTATTTCTCACACCTAAAGATCATGCCACTGGCCCCCTGAACTGCACTTTGATCGGTGCACAGAGTGCTTTGTTTACCTTGCGTATTAAGACCAGTCAAATGTGCTTGAACCATACAGTATCATTTTTTCCGCAGTCCTTTATTTTTGGGCAAAGAGAAACTAGCCTGTCTTAGCAAACTTCTCCCTTACTTAGTGCTGATCTTGGACTTTTGCAAAACTGACAGTATTGCTAATCTAATCCTGATGTCTGCAATGAGATTTAACACTTGGATCATCCAAGTGGAGTTTAACTGGAGCAATTTACTGAACTTTTAGGTCCGACATCTTCTGGGTCATATTCTGCTTATAGATTGAATATGACAGCATGTCTTGATTAGCCCAGTGTTGCGAAATAGGGAACCAAAGCCTCATTTCAAGCTGGGAATCACAAAGTAGGTGCTTACCAGGTACTACAGCATTCATAACCATACTGAGAGTTTGACCACAAATGCACTAAAGATTTGCTAGGGCTTTTGAGGAACCAATTTTTTTTAATTATTATTTTTTTTTTTATTTTAACGGAAAACTAAAAAATGGATGCCAATCTCTGCTTAGTATTATCAGGCTTTTTTTTTTTTTTTTTTTTTTTTTTTTTTTTCCGACAAACTAAGTGCAAAATGGTTATTTCTTCTCTACTTCCTCTACCCACATTTTCTGGAAATGCATTTCACTTCAAGATAAAGCTTTTGCTGCATGCTTTTCTCTGGTAGAAATGCTCACGCTGCTCAGCGTTCTTGATTCTGGCTTTTAAAATATCTAATTTCCTTCAATAATTAAAAAGCCAGTTTAGAAGAAATTATTTCTGTTTCCTTGCTACCTATTCATCTGCTCCCCTATCAATTTATTTTCCAGGATTTTGATCTCTGTTTTGTTGGAAATCACTTTTAAAGCAGACCATTAATAAAGTAGCAATGCTCCTGCTCACAGTGGTATTAAGAATACCAATTCTGGCATTCCGTAACACTGAATCTAACATAGCAATAACTGGCAAGCCCTAAAATTGCTGCAAGTTTTGCCAGTACAGTAGGACACCCTGGTACTCCAAAAACTGGGTACTCACTTAACCTAGTCAAACTCTTTTACAGTTTAGAAAGCCAGCTGCCTTGCAGTGACCATCAATTTTATTGTACAAATCAATTTGTCTCCACTGACGGAAAATAATTGCAAAGCAAACAAATTATCCATGCTACATTGAACCCTATTCACTCCAGGGACGCTGAGCTTACAGCTTGAGAAGATTTTCCCTTGCCTGTCTAAAAAACAGAATTTATGATTTAAAACAAACAAACAAAAAATCATAATAAAAATGTATTTTTGTTCTTATTCTTACTGCTGCTGGAGAACTTCAGTATATTAATTTTGCATTTCTCTAGGCATTAAGATGCCATTATGTGGAACTTTTCTGAGTGTATTCAAATCCTAGTCCATGATATGGCTTTATATACTAAACTTTTAGTACAAAGAGCACTGTTGTTGAACGTGAGGGTTTTGGAAGCTGCTGAATGCTTACAAAGTTGCTCAGGATCTTATGCAAAAATACAGTCCAGCAACTTTGTTTATAGGCCAATATCCACAGAGGGTTTTAAACTCCTGAATTGAATGTAGGCTTGGAGTGAGTTTACTCAAATTCCACTCCTTGAAACCACCGCCCTCTTGTTGGCTGCCACTGGAAACATTTAAATTCTGTTAACACGCATAATACCCCAGCAGTTCTGCTCCTGAAAACTCCCCAAAGTATGTACAGGTCTGGCTGTCCCAATTGGAAGACGGAGAACTTTAATCTGCACAAATTGTGAGTACCCCAGAAAATTTGTTACTGGTAACTGTGGTTCCCCAGTAAAGGTAGACAGACTTGTGCAATCCCCTGTTTCCTCTTTTTCCCTCTGGCATTGCAACTCCATAAGTACTTTGGTCAAACAGAACACACTGAACTGCCTCCAAGGGAAGACTGGCAGACACAGGCCTGTCCCCTTCTCCATGCCCACATGAAGCCTCCCTGAGGACAGAATAGCCTCCAGTGTGGTGGCTCCAGCTTCTGGGACGATTATGATGATGTCAGCACCAAATTCCAGTAAGATTTTGAATAAAGTGACCTACCTTTAGGGAAGGGTCTGACTGTAATCCCTGAGGAGGGGAAGCCATACAGCTACCAGAAGAAACAACTTGCACCTTCAGCACTCACTAAGGAGTTGGGAAAGTCCATGATTCAAAATTAGGTGTTGGAAGCTGAGGTGATGTATCTACTGGAAGCAGAGAACATGAAGGTCAGTTCACAGACCTAAATTAAGATGTCTGGTTTGGGATATTTACAGATTCTTGCCCTAAATTTAGTGAGTGGGGAGTTCAGGCCTTGCAGAGGCCTCCAATAGCCAGTGGATATATACAGACATAAACACATATATGCATATATATATACATACAATTTACTCTCTTCTGTTTAGATTTCAGGTGCTGAAGGTGAATATTTATTTCATTTGAATTACTTTGTCACTTTCTGATTTAATCTACCTGGGCTTATTTATTTATAGAAAGTCTTCAGCAGTATGGCAGAAAGAAACCTTGGTATATTTAAGGGTTTATGACATCTATAAATTTCAAAAGAACAGTAGGATCACTTCACCTATTTTTAAATAAAACTGAGGGCTATATACAGGGCTACTACTGGTATTCCCAGTCTCTCCTGAAGATTGCCTGGTTGGTAATTTCTTGTCCCAGTAAATCAGCTTTTTATGCTGGTTTTCTTTCCAGGGTTAGCTATTTCATTTCACTGCTGCATTTCAGAAATATTGTGCTAAAAGCTGCATTTTTTCTGAGAATGACATTAATGACATGGTGGCGTACAGTGTTTGATGAAATGTATCCCACGTGGTTTATTTTTTTTAAAGGTTTTCTAAGAGAATGAATGCTGTTGTATCATTCTACATGAATATTAAAGCCTATTGTCCGTTTCTTTTTACAAATTAGTGGAGAAAATTAGCAAAATTTACCTAATTGTACTGATGTAAATTTGACAGGAGTACACTGGAAGAGATCTCAAATTTTCTAAAATATGAAAATAGGTATTCATTATTAGAAAAAAAAAATAAAATTAAAATTAGCTCTGTTAGGAAAGAGTTACAGCAAAATCCCTACCTCTTGTTTCACACTGTAAATCCTCCCTGAAAGAAAATCCTTAGGAAACATCTAAATGCAAAAAATGGGGCATGGACTGGGGTAGAACTTCCTTCTTCTTAGGTATCAAAGCCAACAAACCTTTAGACAAACAGCAAGGAGGAGCCAGACTTCCTAAGTTCCAATGTTTGTGAACTACCTCGTGTTACTCAACAGACATGAAAAAAAAAGAGAGGCCAAGAAGTCAGTGGAGGGAGTTACAAAATACTCGGTAGTGTACAGCCTAAATTCTTTAATGACATTTTTAGTAAATGTTCTTGCTGCCAAATGCGGTTTGCTTCACCATCAGACCTGTCTGCATTAATAACATGTTACTCCACTTCAAAATTATTCCTATAAAGCACTTTCTGAATAGCATACACCAGCTTTTTCATTGCTACAGAAGTCAGTAGGACTTGATTTTTGTGAATGTATGGAGTTCTTTATCTGAACATTTGCAACTTAAAGCATCTCTAAGAACTACAAGAATTCCTGACAGAAATCCATCTCAAGAGAGAGGCTAATGTCAAATCACTGCAGACACATTTCTATGATCCTGACCTGGGAAGAGCATTACCCAATCTAGTCTATGATGGGCAAATATTTGAAACAGGGACAAATTTCTCATTGACCTCTTCTTCCCCCCACTGAGCTCACATTCTTCACCTTCACTTCATAATTTTTCACGAAGCCAGAAGAACATCACGTATTTTCTCCATGTGTTTCTGCTCAACCTCTAGTTGTGTTTGCAGAGAGGTTAGCTTTCCAAATAAGAGGAAAAAGTATATGTCCCTTAGATATTTGTAGGAGTAGAAGGTCTGAAAAATAATTGAAAGATTTTCAAAACAGACCTTTCATGAGATTTCCATGAGAACCTTCAACAGCTTCCTAGATAAAGTGAAATATTTTTGCCTATCTTAATCATGTGCCACTTTATATCTACTTCCTGCTGAAATTATGTGAAGTTTTGAAAATTAATATCTGGGAGGAAAAAAAACTACAAATGCAAAACAACTGTGAGGAAATAGGAAACAAATATACAAAAGAATTACTTTCACTCACTCATTAACATCCCAGGAAAGGTCTGTGAACCATCTTTATTATCATCGTAAGCTAACACTAAATATTATGTGGGTTAAATTATATGTTAATTATCATAGCCCTTAGTTGGCATGTCAAAATAAATTCTATCTGTACATCTGACATTTTTCTTTCTCTTTTTGTATCTCATTCATCTGCTAAACACTAAAAAACATTAATTATGTGGTTATCATAACATCATTATGTAAAAGTAGCTAAGATGAGTACTAAACTCAATCATGTGTAAAGTAAACATAGCACAAACGTGCATTTGGGACCTGACTTCACCCTGTGAAGTCATTTACTGTTTTAAAACAGAAACAGCAAATTCGGTATGGTCTTTGTCACTGGTTTAGCAAAACCATTTTAAAACCACCTTTTCACTCCAACTGGTACAACTTTGCTGGAAATGGCCATGCTTCACAGGCTCTGTACATAAATTTATGAAGCATAGCTCTTAGATCTACACTTATTTAACATTCAGGTAACTCCTTTACCTTTAATGTCTTTCCTCCCAATTCCCACCTGCAACTCTGAGGGCTAAAGAAGCCTATTGCACTCATTTAATATTTCATTAATTGCATTTTAAGACCATTGTATAACCACGCACTGCTACTGGGAGGATGAAAGGAAACACTGTATTAAGAGAATATTGATTCATTTAACCAGCATAAAATGAACAAAAGGTCAAACTGGGGCAAAGCTGGTGCAAGCAAATACATCCCTGGTTGTTAACAGTTGTGACTCAGCTACCAACAACTGCAGGAAGGACATGGGAAGAGACTCTCCAATGCTCAGTAAAGTGTGCCATTAGTGTGTTGTTTGGAGTCATCAGACTGCCTTGAGTTGGTTTTTGCCCCCTAGGCAATCATCACAATTAATTGGGCATGCAATTTATCATAGACTAATTAAGTGGCTTCTACTGCATTTATCACTGCTTGTAAACTGAAGGGAGCTCATTCTGGCTTTTTATTTTTGTATCACTGGCAGGGCAATTTAGAGCACATGGATTCATCACTTCTTGATAGATCCTAGATTCCCAGCAATTGAGCACCCTTGCACCTAGGAGGGAATGGCAGCTCGTCCCAGTAGTAAGGAGTAGGTGTAGGAGTAGTAAGGAGTAGGATTTGTAAGAGTATTACACTGGCTTCTGCAGGAAAATACCTTGATATACTCTTGGCGTTTCTGTTTGATTATATCTACAACTCCTGACTTTTGGTCAATTTCAATCAAAATTTGAGAGAGAAATATCTCAAAAGAAAGAAACTCTGCTAAGGCTCCCACTAAGAAGGCGACTTTACAGTGTGTTTAGCCCTTCTTGGGCATGTGGGAATCTTTGTGGGAATTCTCTACTGTGTCACAAATGAAGAGATAACAGGTAGCCTGGGTTCCTGTGGTCATGGAGTAATCGGTACTCACTGCTGCTCTTCTGTGCAGTTATTGCATTCTGATTTTATTGGAATATTTGCTTTGCTCATGCATCTCTGGGAGTCACTCTGCAGTCAAAAAGAAGATATCAATTTCAAAAGAAATCTCCAAATATGACCAAAACTCCAAATCTACAGTTATATCTCTTTCAAAGACAAGCATGTTAGTGGTGCCCACATAGTCATGGTGGAGTACAGTTGCTTCTGAAAGGTGTCATATAATCAGAAAGTTTATGAGCAGAAGTTCTGGTAGCTTATTCCTGCTGGCATTATTAATTAAAAGAAAAGCATTCACATTTGGCTGGTGCAGTATCCTGCATCATCGGCCAGTATAGGCATCCCAGTCTTCACAACATTATCTAAAGAAATAAGACTTGAGCCATTTCCTTGGTCCACCACTCCAAGATCAATGTTGTTTTAGCTAGTCAGACACTTGAAAAATTCCAGGGAAGGGTGTACAATTTTTATTTTTATTTATCATTATTTATTCTAGAGGTTAGCTGACTGGAATCATACACAGAGGAATGAATTACGTAAGGTAACTGAGGATGGAAGAATTTAAATCTAAATGAAAAAAGGAAAAAAAAAATGTTCAGCATTATTTTTGCTATTGGAACAGGAAAGCAAACCTCTTTCCAGCATGATAAGGCATTTTAGCTACTTTAGTCAATTATTAAGGCATCATACCAAATACCAAAAGTAGTCCTCATAAGGACTACTACCACGTGCCCCAAAGGGTTGTGCTTCTTTTCTCAGTCTGTGCACTGCAAGGTTGACTGCTGTTCTTTACAAAAAGAAAGTCAAGATTGCAAAAGCATTTCTCAACATGGAGATATTTCCCATTTGGTCCTCAGCTCCTCATTGTATTTCCTGTCCATTTAACCACAACACTTATTTTTATAAAACAAACTGCCAGGAGCAGGCCGGCACCACCCTTCTGTGTTTTTAACAGGGAAAATAGAAGGAAACTGTCTTGTGTTATGCCAGCTTCAAATCTCTGCAATTACCTCTCAATACAAACAGCTTTCCAGTCATCACTGAGGGCAGAGGATGTATTTAATGGCATGGTTATACTGCATACTACTATGTGAGGTGAGTGATGGTGAGTTCCTAAGTTATTTTTAAGCCAAGTATATGTGGGCACTGAAGTTCTCTAACCAAAGCTGCATTGAGTGCTCTAAAGCTCTCTTTTTCCTTATGTTGCGTTATGCCACAATTTTCTCCCTTTTGCAGCAGAACAGAAGCAGGATGGATATCAGCAGCAGTAGGAGGAAAGCAGAAGAGTCCTTATCCTTTACTCTACCCCAAGGTGTGTCTCTTAAGTCTTTACTTCTTCCTTAGAAAAAAATAAGCAGTAGGATGCATGTTCATTAAAAAGCAGGTACGGTAAGACACAAAGACTGAGGTCTGTTTCTTCTTATATTGATTGAACATAAACTAGACCAAGCTGTGTTCTCTTACCAGTGCATATATGCTTTGTACTTATGGCTGGGTTTTATTAGAGTTTTTTTTACGTATAAGCATATCTTTCTACATGATAAAGTGATATAAAAAAGACTTGAAATGGTCCTCAGTACAGTTTGACAATATCCATTGAAGTACAAGATCTTCAAAAGTCACCTAACACCTAGGTATTTGAAGACTACAGATTTCTTAATTTAGTCAGTAAAGTTCTCCAGTAAACTCTATACCTACTTCTGTGTATGCCAAGGATTGTACTGGAAAGAGTCCATGTTGGAAAATGCTTTATTCCCTACTTAGGACCCAGTTAGTGTTGGTACAAAGAGATATATATACATCCTAGTTATTCAGCTCATAGCCTATGGAGAGAAATGCATATACTTTTGGGCCAATCCATCCTATTTCAAAGAAGACATGAAGCAGACCTCTAGGTTAGACAGTTAAAAATGTTTAATTCCATGCATTAACTATATACTCAGCCTACAGCTATTATCTTGGTCACACACATTTACATTAAATTCTTGTGAGGTGAATCTCTCTACAAGTACTCCAAGTCCTCACATGTCCAGTCTGATAAGTGTATTCAACACAATGTACTAAAATTGAGCAACCCCTTGAAAACAGAGAGCCATGATACACGGTTCTTCTGTCTTTTTGTCTTTTTGTTGAAAACATATTCATAGAAAATTATAAGTAAAATCAAGTAGTTTACCCAGCGTGGCTTAGTGATCAGAAAAATGGTCCAGTTAGAGGGAAAAAATGGGACCAAAGCAATTTTCATGGAGAGAATAGCTGAATGTGTAGTAGCTATATTATTAACATTGGGCTATTGAAGATATAGTTCTGCCTTCTCTAGTTGGGATTTAAATGAAAGTTGACACAGATGAGCCACCTGAGCGCTGAATGGACCAAACGTTTCGGGGGAGATAGTAAGAGGAAAATCCAATTTGTGAATCCCAGCAGAGACTGAAATCGGAGTCTTATCCCTGAGCACGCAAAGACTGATGCTTTTGAGCAAGCTGACAAGTAGACATTTAAGTGAGCATTATTAACATTAGAAGAGAAGCAACCTGAAGACTTTTGGTACAGAGATGCAAGTAGCAAAGGTTCCAAGAATTCAACATTTGGGCTTGTCTAATTCCTATGACTGGAATGAAGTGGCATCCTAGTCAGAAATGGCTTTTTACATGCCTTCTACACAAATAGGACAAATGTATTCTTAGTGATTTCAACCAACTGCAGTGACCAGAAAAACTGGTCTGTGTTCAAATTTTTATGTAAGTTTCTCCTTTCTCTCTTCCTTCCCTAACATTAGCAAAAGAATAGAGATTTTGTCAAAGCAATCTTCCAATTTCCTAGTTCCTTACTGGAGGGCAGCAGCATTGCCTAGAGCATTACATTAACCACATAATAGTGTCATTTTAGGTTGCCATGTCTCTGCTTTGTTTGCTCCTATGAGCTCTAACCACTAAGTCTTAACACTGCTTTAAACTACTAAGGTTTCACATTTGATTTCATTGGCAGTCTGTTTACTGAAGGATTGTACCTTGTGAACTGCCAACATTTGATATTTTACATTAATAGAATCAGCAGAGGTAACTAAATCACTTTTACAGAAGTAATTTTTGGCAGGAAACCCACATATCCATATTTTGGCCACTTCAGGGTTTCATTCAGTTTAAAATAAATAAATTCATGAGGAAAAACACCTTAGGTTTCATGATTCACCTGCTTTTGAAGCCTTGTTTTGGCTTCAAACAAGGCATATTTATCATGCCTTCAAAAATCACAACCAATGAAACAAAGGCAATATTTTTATTTCAGAGGGTCAAATATATTTTTGATGGCAATAAAAACATGAATAGTATGTTATGTAGTATTTTACTTGTATATTGAGTAGTATAATAATGTAATTTATGTCAATGTTCATGTATTCATTTTATATAAATATACCTCTATGTCTGTGTGCATGTGTTCATGTGTATGTATGCTGTGTGTGTAAATTAAGAGATGTTCAAAATGAGCATTCTAATTTTTGGAGTTCTGGTTTTTGATATTTGTGTTTAGTAAATATAAAATCCTTTTTCCAGTCCAGCTTTTCATTTAAAGAGCAAAGCCTGTTGTGGGTTAATAGAAGCTCATGAGATTTCTTAAAGCCTAAGAAGAACTCATGTCATGGGCAGAGGGACACAGACGGAGACACACATGAACCTGTCTCAGTGTTGTCCCAGCCCTGGCAGCAAAGCATGATGCCATCCAAAGCTAAGCCTGGCAAGGCTGTTCTATCAGTTCAGTTGAACACTGCACAGACAAAACTACCTTGCTCTCTTCTGCTCTCCCCAAAGGGCTGGTAAAATCTTTTCTTGGGAGAAGCAGTATACAATGAAATTTTAAACCAAATGCAGCCACATTCAGGCCCTGCCTGAATCCTTTAAAGGATTTTTTTTTTTCCATGGTCATCGCCTTTCCCACCTGGCTGGGGAGAATCAGCTGCCATCCACAGGGAGCACCTCATGGAGATGACCACTTGTATGATTCAGACCAGAGTTTCCTTCATCCCTCTCCACTGACCTGACTGTCTCAGTAGACATTACTATTTTCCAGCTGAGCCAGCAAGAGCTTGCCTGTGGATGCAGCCATATCAGCACACAAGTGTATTTTGTCTTCTTTCCCCAGGGAAAGTAGATTTATGGATTATTTTAAAATTACATTTGTGACTGACATTAAAGTTGACTGAAACATCCAAGGTATGACTTAATAATATTCATTTGAATACTGAGTTATATGGTTCAAGTATATATTTAGCTGAAATACTATTACAGACATAAAATGCTAGTTAATGTCGGTGTAAGAGCTATGCTGTCTTGTTTTTTTTTTTTTTTGTTTGTTTGTTTGTTTTGTTTGTTTGTTTGTTTTTTTAGTTAGCAGTGCATTGCTTTCTACAATATACTGCTGCATACTTGTCTGTGATTTTTATCTATGAAATTTTATTTTCTGATGACAAATGTTATCTTTATTCTTGTTAAAGATGAATAAAGCAGTGAATTCTGAAGTCATTTTTTATTAATATGACTTACATACGTTTCACCAGTCTACTCATCATGAATCATGTATTACTGGTAGCATCTGCATTAGCAGTTACACATGTAAGTTTAATAGGAACTATAAGTTTAAAATGGATGGCTACTATTTGACCTAAACAAATATTATTTTGTACCTGAGGACAGCAGGCTACAGCTACCACTGCACGTACCTGAGTGAAGAATAAGCACAGGGCTATTTCAGCTATTTTCCTGGTTAACAAATGAAACAAAAGCTAAGAGAAATACATGCTGGAAGAGCCATTGTTGGTTTCCATTTTACTGACTCTATATGGTAATGTAAACTGGATAGTTAGAGTTTTTTTACAGTAGACCCAGCACAGAAAAGGCCAAAAAGGCATAAGATCCAATCCTTATTCTATCACCTTCATGCATAGCCTTAAACATTCCCTTAGCTTTGTCAGCAGCCAGTTTTCCCAAAGGACTGCCAGCAGGAGACAGTAGGAAACACCTCAGAACTACCTAAGTAGATTCACAAGCAAACTTCATCCTCATCATTGCAACACCTTATTTTCTAAGACCCTGCAGCTTAGGGGAATCCAAATCCCACATTAAATACCTGTTCATAATACACAGGGCACATCACTTGGTGCAAAATTCATTGATCTGTACACTAAACTGATGGAAAACCAAGAGACAGAGTTTCCACTTTAGTGTACAAAGTATGTGCTGGATGTGCTAGAGGTTACAAGATTACAGTCCCTTCAGAGCCTTTGGAAGTATTTTATTGCAAGCAATCATTAAAATTGAAATTAATTAACATTAAAGTTAGGGAAAATGAGAGTCACAGATGAGGAGCAGGAGCAGAACACTCCTAGAGCTGAAATATCCTCATTCAAAGCACACAGTGGAAAAGAGACCCCTGAGCATGGAACAGCAACTGCCTTGCATGGACAATGCAGTGTGGAGCCTCTGCACCCTGTGGCAAGTGCTTGCACTCAGCAGCAGAGGGAAGCAACAGGCAAAACTAATGTGGGATGTTCACAGGTTGTGTGAAACAGTCATGATGCTTCCCCTGCTGCAGTGCTGGGTAAGCCAAGCAGAAAAGCTAAAATAGCTATGGCATATTGACAGCTATAACTTAGGAAAAATAAAACCTTAGAAGTTTGGATAAAACCTTCGGCAGAGATTCAGAGCTTTTACTTAAAAGCTCTGTGCCAAAAATGACAATTATGTTCTTAAAGTTACTTGTAAATTTATTCCTTCACCTGCTTAAGGTTTAATCATTGTAACACTACTCTAATTTTTTATAAATGTAGCTGTAGGATAAAAGGTAGTACCTAGGCATATATTGCAGAGCATATATTACATTGACAGGTCTGAGGCTCCATGGTGAATTTTTAATGAGAAATGAACAGCTTTTGCAGGAAAAACCTTTCCCCCAAATGGTAAAATGAATCAAATACTGCAAATTAGGACTTTTATCAGATTATGCATAATAATAATTATTAATGAGGTGAAAGAGAAAAACAAACCTATGTTTCACACAATAAATTACAGTTCATGAAAGAGAAAGAGTAGAAATTATGAAAATACTCTTCAGAATGTAACTGGCTACAAGTTGCAAAATGAAGTTGCAGTCCTGCAGGAAACCAGTATTTCAGAATTGTGTTTCTGTGTGAATCATGTAAAATGAAATATCCTGACTTCATAAGAATGGAACTTTCCGCTCCCTCCTTCTAGCAAATTTCATTAAATTAGTAGGTTTTTTTTGTTTTGTTTTGTTTTGTTTTGTTTTGTTTTTAAGCAGAAAACATCCTAAAATGCTTAATCAGATCCAGTGTAGAGCAATGCCAGTACTAATTGTATGAAAATAAACAGTATGTATCTTGTGACAGACAAAGAAAACTGAAAGGCATGAGTGTGCATTACATTACTGAGTGCACCAAAAATACTTAAATTCCATTTTCAAATATGGACAGTAAAAACAATGTCAGCATCCACTACCACTATTATTTTAGGTTAGTGAAATTTGCCTATGTTGTTAGAAGGTGATATAATTCCTTAGAGAAATATTTAACTTTGAAGACTCCTCTCCCATCACTTAAATAATTCCTGATAACAAAATTTAATTATGGATGTAAAAAAAAATAATAATATATAAATATGCTACTTCTCTTTCCATAATTTGGTTCCACAAGACACTGCAGCAACAAACACCTGTCAAAAATTCCTGCATTTCATATATTTATAAAATTATTAATTTTCCTATTCACTGATACAACCACATTTTTTCCAGCTGGCCTTATGAGCTGCTAATGTCTCTGAATGAGATGTGAAAATGATGTTATACTTCCAAGCTCTGCCCATAAAAGCAATCCAAATCATTCCCAGTTGTACGATGTACTTACTGATTGATGGTGTGTGCTCTTCCCTTTTAGTGCCATGGCACCAACACTGGTGCTGCTGTATCTGTGTGACACTGGTAGCTGTGGGAGCTCTGAGTAGCTGCCAAATTGGGGGAAAATCCCCCATTCATCAAACACTCACTCAAACAGACCTACAGGCCACCAAAAATCCCCTACAGAGAAACCCTTCTGGTGTTCCCCCCCTCACTCAGGGCTCAATGGGTGGCTGGAGGCAGCCCGCCTCCTTGCTGAGGTCCAGCTGCCCCATCAAGAAAGCCAACTTGAAGCCCTCTGGCAGCACTACTGGAGACTGACATCAGAGAAGACAAATGTCAGACAATCTCTCATCCAACATGCTGCAAAGACAGAGCAGGGAAAAGGTATTACAGACTCCCCATCTACTCCTTTTAAACTTTGGTAGCTTCAGAATACAAATATTATGCAGCAAAGGAAGAAAGCATGAGAGTACCTCTGTCAGGAGCTTTGTTAGGAGGTGTATCAGCTTCGGCTCACATTTCCATCCAGGCCACGCGAACATCTCCATGCCCTGTTGTTCCTTGGCTCCTGAAGGCAGACTGCAGTGCCTCCCCGCAGGGGGGCAGCCCACCCACTACAGACACCTTCCAGCCTGCCTGCAGCCATCACCACAGACACGTACAGTTTTGTTTCCTCTTCGCTCTTTGATGGCCACTTTCATAACCTTTAAAGACATCTCTGGCTTGTTTTTGAATTGCAGTCTAAGACAAGAATGATAGACACAAAGAAATGGCACTGGCCTGGCAAACCCTGCTTGACAGCTGGTTTGCAGGACTTCCAAACAGACTGCAATATTGCTTTGGAGTGCTTTCATTGAGCTGTTAAGCTGAGGCATGGAGAGGACAAGAACAGTATAAGCACTATAAAAAATGATGGCAGGAAAAGCTTTTTTAGTTAGCGATTTTTACATAACTTGTGTTTTTAGACGGTTAGCTTAAAACACTGTTCTCTTCTGCCTTGTGGAAAATAAAGATGCTCCTTCCTATGTGTGGGTGGCCCAACAGTGGAACATCATTTTGTTACAGGAGATGAAAATGTCGACAGCTGCAAGCTTTCCTCCCTTTGTTTATTGTTATTATATTGATCTAAATTTTTTTCTGAATGGAACAAAGAGACCCAAAGCTTCTTCGGTGTAATTCATATATGCAACTTGTAATTTATCTCCTGATATTTTCTGTATGTGTTCTTTTATTTTTTCTGCAATAAGAATGAAAGATAAATTGTACATATGATATAAACATACCTTCCTCTTTGTTGCTTATGCTTGTAATGGTATTATTTAGATTTACATACTTTGACTTGTTGGGAAGATTGATTGTTGGCAGACTGACAAGGTCTGGGTAGCTGACAGGTTGGAGCATTTATTAATGCTCTTGCTTTGTGCAGAAATAGTTTGGCTCCATGGTAGAAAGATCCCCTCAAACATGGAGACTGGGAAATTAATTATTAAGAAGGATGTTACGAAAACATATGTCAATACTGTTCAATATGTGGATGGAAGGTAATTGAAAAAATTATGTAGACTCTGACTTAAAAGGATAGGAAGTCTCATGAATATACACTGTAATTCCTGATAACACAGCTTAACTGCTGAACATGTCTCCCTCTGGAAAAAGGCCAAGCCAAGTCTGTAAGGCATGGTTTAAGCATGGTGGAGACTGTTGGGGTACTTTAATTGTTTTTTACTTCTTTCCTATAATACTTGTACTTCAGCTGTTGGAGCCCATGTTTCACTGAAGCATTTCAGTGAAATGCAATGAAGCATTTCCTAGTCAGAAAGTATTTAACATGCCCCTAACTTTATATTGCATGAACTGCTCCACATAATCATCTTCCTGAGAAGTGCACAAAAAAGCTGATTATTGTGTTCATTTACATGCATTTGTTACAGATCTTCTGCTTATAGCTTCTATGATGCTTGGATTTCATTACTACAGTCTTTTAAAGCATATTTTAGTTTTTAATTTTTTTTCTTTATGTGCCCTATCTGATATTAACCACACATTTCCTTATTGAAATGAGAATTAAAGAAGATTTTTGTAATCCAGCCCAGGGTAGAAATGCAATCCAGTTCTTTCTCTCCCAGATAGATGTAGAACTGAATCGATATCTGTATCTAATCTCAAATAAAATTTGAAAGGTGATACTAATTTTGGCTGTATTGTTTTCAGCTCGTTTTGACCAATGCTTTCTTTTTTCTTTTTGTAGCCTCAAAACACCAATAAATACATCTTAAATCTAATCTAAACTCAAATGGATTTTTGAGAGCCACCCAGAGAATTCTGGCAGTCTTTCCCACTTCTAAGGAGCTGAAAATGGAATATTTTATCTTACAGAAAAATTAAGTAGTTCCAGAAGACTGAGGCATACCTTTCCCCAGGAGCCTCATAGTGGTTTCAACGCACTTTTATACTTCCCATCTATATGGGTTTCTGTGTACAAACCAGCAGAAGTCTGCTCTTAACCTTCTGTCTGCTGGACACCTCCGTTTATGGATGATGTAGAGAGATGCAGGGAGGTCAAAAGGCACCTCTTTTTCTGTTGTGCCAATTTCACATGAGGAATAGTAGTCTAGAATAGCTGCTTCTCACACTCTCTCAAACTTAACATATCTTTACAATCTTCCCAGGAAATCATCTTTCCACAGTCTTGACTGCCATCTACTATTTCATCATGGGACTCGGGGAAAGGAATGGATTTTCTGCACAGTCATTCTATTTTGCGTTTCAATTGGGTTGGTTTTACTCTGGTTACTTGAAAAAATTCCAAATAGTCTTGTGAGAATCTGGGATATACTTATAGAAAGCATCTTTCTAAGTGTGCAAGAGATTATATGCATAAAAAGAACAGCTAATAGCCAGCAATTTAGCATATTGTTCTGATTTTGCTAGCTTTACCACTGTTTTCACAGGATACTGGCTTTGAAAGCATTACCATAGTAAACAGTAGGAATACCTGTTACAGGAAATACAGTCTGAAGGTATTTCTCCTGCTTGCTTCTCTGTGGCAAATGTAGGATTTGGTGTTTCTTTAAGTTAGCAAGCCTGGGAAAGGAACACATCAGTGTGCATGCAGTGTATTTGGTCTGATATAATTACTTTTTGTTAATGCTATGAATTTGTTTTATTTAATTTTTTATATAGTCTTCAGTCCTGCAAACATTCAAGCACATGAACAACAGACTCCTAACTTCAATCAAGTTACAACAGGGAATAAGGTATTCAGGCATGTGCAACATCTGGTTGCAGAATTAAAGTCATTCATCTCCTGGGTCTTCCTAGGCAATTATAGGTTGGACATGTGCACATGGACTATAGGATTCATGCAATATGTTTATGTGTTTTTTTTTTTGTTTTGTTTTTGTTTTTGTTTTGTTTTGTTTTGTTTTTTACCTAAGATAAGGAAAAAAACTTTTAGAAATCAGAGGGCAATCTAGACAGCTAATGCAGCAGTTCCTGCAGGAAGTTTATCAGCTCCAAACAAGCACCCTGTAGATGAAACTACGCTTCATCAAAATTAAGGGTATCCAAAGGTATTAAGGATTTCTGAGAGACTGCCATCTTTCAAGACCACTATTCACCTAATGAACTATCTAAAGAAGAACATAATGAATTCTTTGATATTTACTAATTCCATTAACAATCATCTGAACTAAAGACACTCCACGTTAACATCTGGATAACAAGATGTTAACATCTTTATCAAACTGTGTCACATTTGAACCTAAATTCCTCTCATATTATCTCATGTATTTTTCTATGTCATAAGTTGTGCACATTTCCAGCAGTAAATATGTATTTCAGTATTTTGCTTTGTTTAAGAACTTTAAAACCTTCAAATTATATTAATATTTATATTTCATAAAGATTGGATATCCACACTGCTTGGAACAGAATCTACTTTCCAAACATTTTTCTTGATTTTGCCTAGTGATGCAAAAGAGTTCAAGAGAGGAATAAAAAGTATTTATCACTTTTGTTACTTATGACTTCAAAGCATAATTTCTAAAAGAGCAATTGGGAAAATATGGTATTATTTAATGATTTTTCATTGTTTCTTACCTGTCTGTGAGTACCCCATGCTACTGAACATGTTACTTATTTGGACAAAGATTTATTTCCATACTCTTAATGATTTCTTTTACTGCCCCCAATCAACATTAATATCACATGATGGACTTCAGAAATCATTGTGAGCTCTATCAGAAGAGTTAATGAACTGAATTTAATGTGCTAAAATAACATAAAAAGAGAAGAGTTTTCTGAATGCTTCTGAAAGTTGATTTTAGTATACAGTCATTAATGTGTTAAGGCATGTACAAAAATACATTAAAGGATCAGGAATATATTCCTGCAGGTACTTAGAACCTAATAAATAATGAATGCAATGATTAACTACATGGGCAGAAGTACAGCACATTCCTATGAAAAAGGCTACATACAACCCAGCCTTTGGATGAGTGTGCACCATTGTTTTTAATATATAAAAACACTTGAATAGACTCAGTTGTATGTGAAGAGAAAACAAAAGTAAGAGGGCTTGAATTAACATTGTATTTTCACATGAAACATTTAGATATTGCCAAGAGCAATCAGGGTGCCTGGAGCCAGGTGGAAGGACAGCAGAACAAGGTGAGCAGAGCACAATGGCACCATTCAATGCTGTTTAAGCAGCCAGAGAGGTTTGTGCAGGTCTAGAGAGCTGAAATAGGACCACCACCACGGCTTCTCCCTGGGCTGTGGTGACCCTCCCTGAGTCCCAGGCTGGGCATGAGGATCGAACAGTTCCAGTGGGTCGTATTGGTCGTGCATGTCCTCCATGGGCCGGCGGAGAAGCTTGTTAGGCCAAACCTCAACAGGTCGCAAGACAAAGTCAACTCTCCCAGCCCGTTTCATCTTGGTGGGAAGGGTGACCCTCTTCATCACCCTGCTGTATCCCGCAGCTTGGGCACTGATTATGTATGTTCCTGGAGGCAAGAGTCGCCAGTAGTCACCATCGGCAGCTTTGGAAAGGCAAATTCACAAGAAGATAGTTTAGTTGGTCTTTCTTTCTGTATAGATGCATACTCATGTATACATGCATCCAAGGACAACACAAACATTTAGGGGATAGGTTTTTAAAAGAGTCTTAGAATCAGGTCAACTCAAACTTTGAAAAAGACTCAGCCTGTGAAAATCTGACCATAGGAGCTAAAGGAGTAAAACTCGCGTACAAACTTTCTGCAACTACTCTGCCTGTATAAAAAGGAAGTGAAGCTTTCCTTCTTACTGCTTTCCCAGGGGCACAAGGAATAACTCCAAAGAAATCAAATGAATGAAAAACTACGTGAAACTTAAGAAGGTGAAAGCAGAATCCAAGCTGCAATATATATATATATATATATATATATATATATATATATATATAGCATGTCTAAAGAGCTAAGAAATCCCTTTTTTTATTATATTACATTCTATTACTTTGCAGACATTATAGCACATAAGACTGTGGAGTCAAAGCTGCAGCTGGTATAAATTTCCATTAGTGTAAAATGGGTGTAAATTTCCTCCAGCTGAAGGTTAGAGCCTGCAGGCAAAAAGCAAGGAGTTTTAAAACACAATATTTATTCTCCATTTTATATTTCCTTTATTTTGAATGTTAATTTTCTTAACTTAGTTAATGTTGTATTAATGTTTTTTGTTTGTTTGTTTGTTTGTTTGTTTGTTTTTTCCATCTTGGAACTTCTCAGTCTTTTTTGACACTGAAGTTAAAAGACATTTTAATCATATGACATTCTTAACCCCACCTAACACAAGAACAAATTCTCCTTTTTCCTTCAATGTAAACACATGTTTTATTCAATTCTTAATTCTTTAAATGTCGATTGCCATGGACAATGTCCAATGGAAAGCCATTGTCTCGGAAGAAGTTTGAAAGAGACCCTAATTCATGCCAGAGTCTCCCACCATCCTCAAAAATCTGCATCATCTCCAGTATTGTATCCCCTCTAATGTTAAGTTTAAAAAAAAAAAAAAAAAAAGCTGGAAAGCATCCACTACATTATAAGTTATTCTGGCTTTCCAAATTGATTCAACAACTACCATTAGAGTAAAATGTTACCATTCACGTCTTCTGTTTTGTGCTCCTATGGCCTACCATATTCTCACTAAAGTCAGTAATAAAATGGGAGCATTGGTTCTAGTGAGAGCTCAGAACTTTGCAGCTGCACATGGCTCAATACATGTTTTTCAGCTGGTGACAGTGACCATAATTCAACATTCTATCTGGCCTTTTGGTTGGTTGGTTTTTGGTTTTGATATAAATATTGTTCACAAATTGCATATATTTATAGTTGTTTTTTTTTTTTTGTTTTTTTTTTTAATGTTTGTTTGTTTGTTTTCATGAACAAAAGAGGTTGCTTGCCCTTCAATCACTGCAGTCATTCCAGTTGTTAAAATCAGTGTTTTACACCTCAAGTTCACAATATTTCTGCTAAGTAATTTTATCTGCTCTGTGAGTACAAGATGGACAGAGTAGACTTTTCCCCCAGAAGGGCTATTGATCTATTCCCCCAAGCATGAAATATGTATGTCAAGGTGGATTTCTGAATTTTTCTAATACATGTGGTCTTTGATGGCTGGCCGACAGCTTCAGGTGTTTTTTTTTTTTTAACTGCAAGGACTGAGTCATCCCAGAGACATCACAGGTTTAACAACCAGTTCGATGTCTTCTCTCCTGCTTTTCTAGAAATAAACCCACAGATGAGCCCTGAATTCTCCATTAAGGTGAAATTTCAATCAGATATGACAAGACTTTGTGGGTTCACTTCTCAACACTTTCACTCTGCAGCAGGAAAAAGCTGGAACAAAAAATATTACCTGTGGTGACATCATGCTGGATGCCCCTGACTGAAATGCGAGCATTTTTAATTGGATTTCCAAATTTATCAGACACAATTCCTTTTATTCCCCGATGAACCTGGCAAGGCAAAGCAAAGCAAAGTTAGATGGGAGCCATTTGTTATATTACTACCTCCTAATATTCTACAAGAAAACCATGTAGAGAGGAAAAATCTTTCAAGAGATTTGGTGCAAGAGATTTGGAACCTACAGAGGTTCTTGGGTGCTAACATCCCTTCAGATCACATTCTCTGTTTTGGGCACTACATAGTAGCCGTAACATCTCGGAGGTAACTGAGGAAAATAGCTAACTTAATGAGTGCTTTCTTGGGCTAGGTATGTGGTCTTGCATTGCATTGAGGGTCCTTTTGCACAAATCAGTAGCATCTCATTCTTCTGTACCTAATATATCACCTAACTAACAGTAACAGAACAGTAACAATACGTAAAGACTGTTTCTAATTGCCTGCCATAGATCCAGAACCAGAAAGAAATGAAAAGTTAAGTCTGTAAAAACAATCTGTTGCACACAGTGAAAAGGTATCATTGGTGCTATGAGCAGAGTCAAATCAGGATGAAGTAAATGGCCATTTTTGAGTACATGGCCATTTACTCAAAGTGCAGCATTAAAACTTGTGTGAAATAAATCAAAATCATGCATAATTATTAGCTTTCAGACAATACTATACTTACATACAATCCTTAATGCCATATTTTAAATCACTTTCAATAAACATTTATGAACGCAAATCGATATATAACAATATAGTTATGAATCTGTTCATATTCTTATTTAATATCAGTGAATATGAATAGTTCAGAGAAATCTTTAGCTACTCATCAACTCCATGTTGCCTACACATCACTACATGTCAGAATGTCATGATGGCAATATGTACATGTATAATATCCTTTTTCTCTTGTCTACATGCACAAAACTCAGTTGTTTGAGCCAATGAGAAATGTGTTTGGTGACAAACTAAAGAGCAATGTGAATTCTGTCAAACAAAGAGGTGCACAAACAGCTCATTCTATTTGAAGCCCAACAAAACAAAACCAGAAAAACAAATCAAAACAAAACACTAGAATACTTAAAGATTTTTTTTCAGCTTTCCAAAATGAAAATATTTTATATTGGAAGTTTTATATGAACTTTTTAAATGAAAAGTAATTCCATTTCAGTTTTTCCCATGAACTACTAAGGTTTTTTTTCTCTTCCTCTTATTTTGACTTCTCCATTTCCTTTGTCACAGAAGAATGCAAAAGAAGAACAAAGAATGAAAACAATGGGAAAAAAATGGTGGAAAATACAGATGTTTAAAAGTAAGCAGTAAAATATCTAACTTTACAGTAATTCTTAATATAAAGCTTTAAAATTATTCAGTATGGTCCAATAACGTCAGGTTTTTATTCAAGGTGAGACTGTGTTGTCATTGCTCTTGTTAAATAGCTATTCTGTATTGAGTGGAGCTATTCATTGGAGGATTTAGGAACAACTCAGTCTAAGGACTTCAGAACTGTCCCTTAAGAACTATTATGATGAAGCACTGCAAATTGCTTTTCAGCATTGCACTTGAGGATTTATCATATGGATAGTGGGTATATCTGGTCAGAAGAGTCATCTCAGAGACAAATTTAATTTACAGTGTAGACATACTCAAAGTAGTATGACCTCATCCAACTTCAATAATAATTTCACAATTAGAACATGAGGGGATAAAAATGACAAAACTGAAATTTCTTTAATGTTGTTGATTTGTTTTGCTTTAAATACACTATTTTTGTTTTTGTCTCAAACCTGCGCCACATAAGTTTGGGAGATTGTTTTGGTACCACTAGCAATAGGGAGAAGAGATCAGTGTTTATGAAAATGAATACTGCTTCTGCGTGTTAAGCCAAGTAGATTTGTACACACACCAAGCAGCCTGGTATATATCAGAATAAGAAAAGTTTGAATTGGTTATGGCAGACTTAATCCTTATCGGGAGTAATTCAGTCATCCTTATCTACAAAGTTGTTTTGCTTACTGTCCTGCATTTACTCAAAAAGCTTTTCCAGCACAGACTTCTCCAGTATCTCACACTATAAAAATCTTTACATCTTGAAGACTTCAAGTGCAATATATATGGATTTAACCCAGCTCCATTTGGATTCTCTAAAACTCATTTTCATCAGACAGCTGTAAAATGAAATGAGTTTGGTGGTCTGTACTGTAGACTTTATTGAATGATGATACTTACCACAAGTAGCAAGAGGTTGCTTAGAAAGGCCATAAAAACACTCCTAACAATTTTAAATTACTGCATACTCTATCAAAATAAGGCATGGCAGAAAGCTAATCTACTAATGGCTGAGAGAAAGATGAGCAACTTCTACTTCTGTGTTCACTTACTTATTGTCAGTGAGGTATTTGCTTTTGCTGAGCTCAAACTTATTATTAAAATAATATTACTATAAAATAGGTTGGTTTAATGCTTACAGGCATACAGTTGTCTCTTTAGAAGATAAGACCTCCAATCATTTTAAATATCAAGAAATTGAGGTGGAAAGTGAGTAAACAACATTTCTAGTAAGATAACTATAACCTCCCCATTGCAACCAAATCTTCATCTCCTGCTCTTGTACAGTGGGTTTAAGTCCAGGAACATGGAAAATGAAAATGGAAAAATTCCCAGAGGCTTTCTGGAAAGTATCTCTTGGTTTACTCTCCAAGAGAAAGGATGATTTTTAATTTTCTGAATATACGTTTTTTTTCTTAGCATTCAATTTCAGACAGTTGATTTGTAATATTGCACAAACTATTTACAAACAATTTCCTTTTGAATTGTTTCTAAATCATTTACAAGTTTCTAAGTCCTTTACAAGTCCTAAGCTCAATCATTCCTGCAAGACAACAAAAACATTATCTGTGTGTCCTGTCAGACAAGCAGAGGCCCCAGAGCTGCAGGTGAAATGTGATGACTGATTCAGTGCTATCTCAGTGATAACTAACAGGTGAAACAGCAAAGAAAGGAATATCAACAAAAACAAAAAGATTTTATTCCAAAGAAGAAAATCCGTAAGCACTAAGGTCTGCAAAAGCAGAGCCATACCATCTCCATATAGTTCAGAAGGGCGTCTCTGTTTTCATGCCAGATTGTAAACAGTTCTTCTTCTAAAGGAAACTTTTCGCATCCTACCTCCACAGTAACTTCAAAGCAATTTGTATGAAGGTAATTAAAATCTGCCATACCTACAGGTTTAAAAAGAAAGAGATCATGGAAAACCCATTTAAACCCTAAATGGAATTTTGCTGTTGCAGTTAGTTCAATGTAATGGCCAATGCATATAAATTATTCTACAAATTCAGAATATTACTTGTTTCAACTGTGAATTAACTAATGACTGTGACACTTCTTTCAGGTGAAAAAGCATCATTTTAAGTTATTATTCACCTGACCAAGAAACAGCAATAGAAAGATAACGATTGGCTAATCACAGTAATTGGATAATCAGCTGTATCAGAGGTGATTGCCAAAGGTCACAAGCAGAGAGATGACCTTTTGCCACTAGTACGTTCAAAACTGTTTCTACACAAAAGACATTGGATATAATTTTCAGAAGAATGTAAGCCTAAGATATTTAAACCTGATTGTCTCTCATGCCCCAAAGCTTCCTAAATGCCCAGTTTCAACAGAATAATTTGGGGAGCTGCTTGAGTCTAACTGGAAAATATGATTGAAACACTTCTGAAATTTTTATGAACATTAGTAGTTCATCCATGAAATCCTGAATAAAACCAAATACTATTATTAAGGAAATCAAATTAGCAACTTAAGCACAAATTAATGGGATGTTAATCTTTCTTGGTTTTTATACTTAAAAATAAATAAATAAATATATTTGAACAACTTGAAAAGAAAAAAAAAACAAAAACCACAACTTGCACGAAGCAGAATGCAAGTCTGAAAGACGGAATCAAACTCATGCTGCTAAGGAATGATAGCAATGCATTAAGTATTTATTTAAACTTCTCTGATTTTAAAACTAGAAGAATCTTGTATATGCAATAATGTATTTGACCATTGGATAGCATAACTTCTATAAGATCTTATCAGGGCTGAATAAGTCCCTTGGTGTCTGAATATAACTGCTACCAACATACATTTGCTACTTAAATCCCTAACAGGTTACTTTTTCCAAGTATTTGACCTAAAATAAATTGATATGAATAAAATTATCCTGCCAAACCCTTGTGTCTCAGAAAGGTCATATAGAGGTTTTACCTCACTTGATATGATGGTAAAGTGGTTTTACCTCCAGTGAAGCTGTACCACTCAGCACCATTTATAATACCTCCTCGTTTTACAAAATTTCCACCACAGCGAAGTTCTGATCTGTCTGAGATGACTGGATGTGCATCTGCATAGGCTTTTGCCAGCATTTTAAACATCTGTAACAGAAGAGGTTGAAATACATTTGGTTTTGAAACAGTAAATATGTTAGCCTTCAGTCACTGATGTTGCTGCCAGTAAGTCTTGCTGTTGTGAGCCCAGACAATGAGCCACCCTGTGTCCCTGAGGCTGATGAAGGGGGAGAACCTCTGTGCAAGGATATTCCACCAGGAAGGTTTCACATGCCTTATTCTCCAAGGTGCTTCTTTGTAATCCAATGTATTTAGCCAGAAATAACACTGAATACTTCTTGATTTTGTGATACTTGGCTGCAGCGTATCTGGAGCAGAAGTAGAGGGCTTGTTTTGTTGTACTTAAAGTCATGGGTTTCAAAGCCAAAATTAGCTCTCCCATTATGTCCTAGCTGTTGGGTTTTCAGAAACACCTACACCAGCCTCAGCCCCACCAGATCTTTGCTTTAGCTGCTGGTGTTTAAAATAGACGGCGTTGATTTGCTTTGCACTTATCTCTATCGCAGGACAACCTGACAGTTTGATCTCAATGACAGTCACTTTTTTGTGAGGCAGAAGCCATCCCCCAAAAAGTGAAGGATAAGATGTGGTGATGGAGGATGTCACCACTGATTTCCTAAGAGTGTTAATAATGATGAAGAGCAGATGAGTCACGACCCAGAAAGGAAAACTGATGGGTACATGAAGTGAAGACAGAAGCAAGAGCAGTGATATGAGGAAACCATATCTTTGGATCAGTTTTGTGCCATTTTATTACAAATGTGTTTGTTACAAATTTGAACAGAAATGATCTCCTTTTTTATTTTATTCAAATCTCAACTACAAAACCTATCACTCCAGATTTCAATATTAAAATGACAGCAATTGTTAGGTGCTACTAGATCAGCTCAGCATCATAGGTTTCATTGCATATTTCTTAAGATAACATGTGCCTTAAGATAACATGTGCAAGCTGTTGGGTGGCTAAAATCCTATTTTTGCAAGTGGCTTCAGATTTTATGCTTGAAGATGTATGGAGACCAAAATGACTATACATATAATTTTGGTGTAATATTGAGGAATGATTCAATAATCACAAAGTTGGACCAATTATGGGATCAGGTAGCTAACTAAGAAAAGGTGGAAAAAGTGTTATGTAAGTGTAAAGACAGTTTTCCTTTTTTTTTTTTTTTTTTTTTTTCTATTTTCTCTTTCCCCTGATGAACAGACACATTATGACTTCAAAAAACTCAAATGTTTAGGCATTACATAGATGAACGCAAAGGAGAAAACAGAGGAATCCTTGTGACTTTGAAAGTGTGATGTTCATTTGATAAAATGTGTACATATTGTTATGTTGCCTAGCCCTCTGACTCCACTGACGCTCACAATTTGTTTTTTGGGGGACAGAGGGAAGGAAGTGTTTCCATTTGCCAAGGGTAGTGAGGTTGAATTTGTGTGTATCTTTCTGCCCCCATGAACAAAACTTCAATGTAATTTTTTGTGTAACACAAAGCAACAAAAGCCTGCTAGAAAATTCCATCTCCACAAATGCCAAAAAAAAATTTGAAAGTTCTGTATTAGGAGGTGAACCAGATGCAGGAATGTGAGAGGAAGGACATGGAACAGTTTTGAGACTCTGTGGTCCCAGCAGTTACCAGACCAGGCTGTGATAAAGCTTAAAGAGGCTTGAAATCTGCTGCTGCTAAGAAGATCCCCATGCTACCACATATTCATCAAGAGAGACCGCCACAGTGGAGGTGGCAGCATCCAGGAGCCTTTGCAAGCTGGGCAATCTGGTTTGAATGTACCTTGAAGAATTTGACTTTTGAATTTCTGGCCATTATCTGCATTGCAGCATTTCACCCTGGGCTGCAGCCAAGGGTACAAACTTTCCTTTTTTCCCCTTGCATTGTGAATTTTGCAGATCAGCACACAGAACAAGGATTACAGCTAATATATGGCAGTTAAGACAAACTGCAATATTTCAGGATGCCAATTCCCCAGCAGCAGATGATGATGATAATGTTACTTAAATACAGGTCCTTTCACAGGAAAACATTTTGTAACTTTCTAGACAAATGTTAAAGTGATACTGGTAGTGTTGTTAAGGTTCCTATGCTGACTCCCTTGAAAAGTTGGTTTTAATTGGGGAAACTCCCTGCCCTCCCCTGTATGTTTTAAATTTCAAAATTTGCGCTACTTTCTAGGATTTTCAGCTACTCACTAGTCAGTAGATATTGTACAGCTCAGAACAAATGAATTGACACAGAAAATGTTTAATAGGGACAAATATTTAAATATTGAATAAATGCTGGTGAGGACTGTTACTTTAGGAGAGCTTCAACCCAGAGACGTGCTCAAAGAAACGGATACTTCAAATCAAAGATCAATTTCTGGTGATTTTCAACTGCTTTTCACTATATAAGTAACCACTTTCCCTTAAGAGGTCAGGGACAATTTTAACATACGCTAGAAATCTAAAAAGCTGGCTGTTCTCCTAGTGGGCATGTCAGCAATGAATACTAGATTGAGGAAATCAAAGTGAAATAGGAAAGGTGGCAAAAAATTTCACAGAAGATTAACACTAAATCCCAACTGGGGAACCTGAGAGAGGAAAACCGTTGCTGTTCATCTGACCTGGAATAAATATTACAAGGCTGCCACCATATGGCAGCCAGCCTTTTTATTTCTACAGATTTCATCAGAAAATGTGAATTCTGATGAGGTTTGTTTCTTCTCTCCTGGAATCAGTGGTAAAAATAGCTGAACCTTCATACTTTAAATAGTAAAATCCTGACTTTTCCTAAACTCTGCCTTGTGAAATCATGTTTGGCCTCACAAAAAATGGGTAAATCTTTACCAATCAAGCTGGTAACATATATTTTAAAGCTAATGAAGTAACTGTATAAATCATATTATACATATGCATATATACATACATATAAATATATAAACATATGTTTTATTGTATATTTAATACATACATAACTATATACATATGTATAAACTCTAAATAAATCTAAGCTGTTTGTTACTTGTTAGAAGAAAATACTCCTACAGTTCCACATATGAAAACTATATCATATACCTACCCTACAAAACAATCTTACCTTCTCATCAGGTGTAGGGGAGAACTCTTTTTCTTCCAGGGGGTGCCTTGAATAGTCATAAGGATAGGTAACAACCAGCTCACCCCCATGGAGGCTGGCAGAGAGCACAAAGGGGATAGACCTCAACCACTTCATGACTGCCTTAGTCTCAGGTGCTACCTGAAATCCAGGAAAAAAAAAAAAAAAAAAAAAAAAAAAAAAAGTGTGACTGAATATTCAGCTCTGAAGGAAGTTGGTCCTGAGCAGGATGAAGCCCAGTGGAGAAGGTAGTATATCAGAAAGGGAAAAGATGTGACTCTTCAGCTCTTCCATCCCAAAAGTTAATGGGGGAAGAGCAGCAGTTTGCTCCAGAGAACAGATGAGACATTCTGTTCCTACCTCCCCAATAACCAGAGGCAATCACTGTGGAAAAGCTGAGAAAAGACATAGAAATTTTGATGGGAAAATAACTTTTTTATTACAGAAACATTTTCAGCGGTTCAAAATGATGACAGACTTATGTTAGACCTGAAAATTCCTGGTGGTGTACCATTATTTGCAAGCCAGACCCCTTTTCTAATTTTGTTTCTGAATCAGCAGGATTGACATTGGATGGATAAAATAGGGTGTGGAGATTTGCAATGCTCAGCACTTTTTGGAAAAACATTGTCTCATTTAACATCCTTTGGTCCAGGTTTATCAGCAAATAAATGAAAACTAATGGATATCAAGCACAGCAACAATTGCACTTTACTCGCAGAGAACTGCTGCAAATAGGTCACAAAATTTGTGGGAACGGGACCCCGGGGGCACTGGGGCTCCCACCTACCCATCCTGCCTGCTTCCTAGGTGGGGTTTCCCGGACCTGCTCCGGAGTCAGATCATTCTTAGGGGTAACAGTGTCATCTGGTGGCCAGCCCCTGCAAGCCCGCAGGCCAGTGCCTTTGGAGGAGTTGAAGCTCTTTTCTTTGCCACTTGGGAAGATAGCAGGGAAAAAGCACGTTGCCAATCCAGACTCTGCTTTGCACAAGTGCTGACAGGCAAGTTTGAATAAGTAAATAAATAAACGAGCAAGGTTTGTTATGGTGGATTTACTCCAGAGTTTCTATAGGGCTGCTAGCAATGCACATCACCCTTTGCTTTTATTCAAGATTTCATTAGGAAATCTGTCAGACAGCATCCTGGCATGGCTAATAACTAGAGTCGGTGAAGCAAGTGCCTCTAAAGTTTGTGCCATATACTCCAAACAACAACAGGCCTGGAAAAGTAAGCAAACAAAACCTAAAGAGATAAAGATTAGGGCTACAACAGCAGCAATTTCTGTTTTCTTTGTATCAGTCCCTCTTCTGCTCCACAGGCAGATCACAGCTTTGGGAATTCAATGGGTAACACACAAACTTAGGAGAAGAGCAGAAACACCACTGTGAAGCAATGGTTCACTGCAGACATATTACAGCTCCCTGTATGAGTCCAAAAGCAAAGGATCTCAGGGACAAGTCATATCTAAATGCGGTTTTACATATATCAGTATAATTATAGCCACAGTAGGAAATCACACCTTTCTATAGCCTTTTAATTTATTCAGCCACTTGTAACTCCATGCTCATCTGCATGTGATTTCAGTGCATTAGCTGTGCTATTTGACAAGGCTATACCTTGTATTGGAAGTAGAAACTTGTATAGGAACTTGAGGTACACTGCTCAAGGTGAATCATTAAGAAATGAGTAGCTCATGGTCAGCATATGTACACAAGCCAGGTTATACCACTTGTCCTCAGGCAAATCAGACCAGATCCATTTTATCTATCAACCTCATGGAAGCCTCTGAATCTGTGTCACAACCCTTTCAACCTCGGTACTATAAAGACTTGGACTCGATGATCTTGAGGTCTCTTCCAACCTAGAAATTCTGTGATTCTGTGAAGAGGCAACCTAAACTTGAGATGCGCTGTAACCACTAACTGAGGAACACAGAGAATTGGGTTGGGCTCATAACAACTACATTCTTCATTTCAGAACCCTAAAACTAAGGCATTTTGTATAATTGTGAAGATTAGACAGAGTTTCCATGAAGGGCATAACCTGAAAAAACATTTTGAAAAGTCAGATAAAAGGCACTCCAACAGAAAACGGTAATCCTCTGCACTTTTTGAAGTCCTGCACACCTCCTGGAACAATCAGATGTGGGAGAAGGACCCAGCCCACCAGGCTTCATGACAATGAACTTGACAGTGTCTCAAAAATGCTACTTGCTGATCTAAGTATTGCACAGTGCCTTGAGCTAGTCCAATAATGATCTTTGTCATGAGGGAATATAGGACTAAACATGCCACTCCCACCTGAACCCTGAAAGCACTGTGCTCATCCTTTGAGTTCATCTCTTCTGAAGAACAGAAGATCCCAGCTGGCTTGTGAGGGGTTGCAAGCAGCACTCACTGCCTTCCCTGTGGGTTCTGCATGGGGGCTTGTGGGGTGGCTGAGAGCTGTCTCTGTGCCCATGTTCTCCCAGCCCCACAACACCAGGGATCTCCCAGAGGCTGCTGCCCCAAAATCTCAGTGGCTCCCTGTACCACCTGCAGCAGCCTGGCCAGAGAGGGCATGCTTGAAGCCAGAAACAGACCTGCTTTCAGTGCTGTCAGATCTCAGTAAGATTTTTTAAGCTGTTTCTGCAATTCAGTGGGCAAGGGTGAAATAAAAAGTTTGACTCAAAAAGTTCCAACATTCAGTGCCTCCCCCTGATTAGCCAACTTGCTTGCTAGGTACCTGCGTAAGCTGCGAGACACTGCTGTGTCACAAAGCAAACGCCTTGTTGAAGCAAATGTTGTGGAAAAACAGTAATCTCAATGCCACTATTTTTATCCTAATAGCATTTCAGTGACTTTGTGTACCATGATTAAAGCTTTGAAATGTGCATATCCTTTTTTGTCTTGGTTCAGATCCATCAGATGATGTCAGATACTATCTGTGTCACTCTGGCCTTTAACAATTCATAAACTTTTATTTTACTGTGGTTTCTGTGTTTGTTTTTCTTTTTCTCTCTCTCTCTTTTTTTTTTTTTTCTTTTTTTTTTTTTTTTTCACCAGGGTTCTTGCTTCTCAGTCAGAGGAGATCAGTCTTAAGGTATTCATCTCACAAGAACAATTTGGAACACAATTAGAAAATAGCTAAATTATTTGGGCACAAGTACAGTGAATGGTCACTACCCTTTTTAAACCTGAATCTCACTTATGCCAATTATAGTGCAATTAGTTACTGTCTCCATGACTTTCAAAGATTTCTTTTCTCCCTTTTATAAACAACCAGACTCAGTTTTCTAAACACTATTCCAGCCTCCACTGGTACAAACCTCCAAATCCCAATTGAAACCAATTTAACTGAACTCATCTCAAATGAAACCTGAAGTCTCTCAGTCCTAACTCTCAGACCACTTATTACAATAATTCATAATAGCAGGGAACAAAGCACTGTACAACAAGGATTATGGGGAGGTCAGACCTCTCCTGACTTTATGGGATTGGCTGGGACCTCACTCTCCATTTTCTGATCTTTATACAATGCCCTGCAATACACAGATAATTACTTTAATAAGGCAGGTAATAAACACTATTAAGTAAATGAAAGCTGAGAGCCTGGTGTTGAAATGCACAATCTAATGCTTTTGTATGCACAAAGCCAACTTGTATAAGAGACATGGGTTTGTCTGCCTGAAACTGAAGCTGCTTAAGTGAGAGCTTCTTACATTCGTCATCTAACATGGTCCTGAACACCTCCAGAGATGAGGCATCCACATCCTCTCTGGGCAGCCTGTGTCAGTGCCTCACCAACCTCTGAGTGAAAAACTCAGAGTAAAGAAGAGAGAGGTCAGAGCTATAAAATCCAGAGAGTTATGGGGACTCTGGGCTGCACAAAATGTGACAAGCTCACAGCTTGCACTGGGTACAAAGAGAGGTAAAGGAAACCGTTATCTCTTCTTGGTAGTTCTTGGGCCTTCAACCCTGCAACTCTGGTTGCAGTGAGAAAGCCTATGTCTGGAGGGAACTCTCCATCCCTTCCTTCATACCTCAAAGTCTGCTGCCCAGCCACTACATCCAAACGTAAAGGGCAGAAGCAGACTTCTTGGACACCTCTATGGAAAAGCAAATGCATTTTCAATTAATTTTTCAGGTGTGCTAGGCACGTCTGTATCCTGTCTGCACATACCTCAGGGGAGACTACAGCCCATGAAAGAGCTCCCAGGAGACTGGCACTCTCATTACTGAATCTGCAAAGGGCCATTCAAAGAAGGGACTTAGTCTGGTAAGATGTTACAGACACAGTTTAACTCATCATCTATATCTTTATGCATAGGCATAAAGGTAGTACTTGATGGCTGAGCCACACAAATATTGACAAGAACTGAAGTTAGTGGCAGCAAGTTCATAGAACTGTAGAATCACAGAATCCTTAAGGTTGGAAAAGACCTCCAAGATCATCTGGTTCAACCATCCCCCTACCACCAATGTAATATGGGGTTTAGAACAGCCCTTATATGAGATCACCTGTAGCACACTAGAAAGTTGCAGTATGGTCTCTCAAATCTGCTAGTACTGAATACAGCTACTGAAATAGTTTTTCCCTATAGGAACCCTGGACATCATGCAACATAAAGCTTAGTGATGGTAAGAATGAGGTCCTGCAGTGCTGCCTCCATCCTGCTCCCTGAGATTGGAGGTGGCAATGACTCTTCCTTCCAAAAACATTGCGACCCATCTAGATTTTTCCATTGCCCTAGCTGTTTATTGTCATTTGTAACCACTGTTTTTGTGGAAATCTCATGCCACATGACTTCACATGAAGCCTTTTTATGGTTTCCAAGGCAGAAATCACTGTTGCATCAAACCTGTGCAGAACTTAATGGAATGAGGTCCAAGTCCCCAAAAAAGGCCTTTCAACATAGTGCTGAAATCATTAACATTGAATCATTACACACTTCTGACCTCTCCTGTTATTGTTCTTAATTTAAAATAGCAGAATCCAAATTATCAACAAATTTTCCCAGTGATTTGTGACACTTGCCTCTTTGGCCAGATGTATACCTTTTTTTTTCATGTCAATTCCTAGTCTGTCCAGTTTAGTCCTACATATAAAATTTTATTACCAGAGAATAACTTCAGACAGAAAAATCTCAAGATCTTAATTTCTGAACTGTTCTGTAATAAACGTGATTTATAAAATTTGTAATTCATACCTTACCCCACCAATAGGATTGTGGAATGGGGATGTGGTCTAGGCGTGCTCCACGAATTCCAGCTCTTCTGTAAGCCTCTGATGTCAGATCAGGGAAATTTCTGTTCAGGTCCAAGTTCTGAGCTGTCTGTCGGCCAATGACCCATCCATTGTAACCAGCTCCCTAATTTGGAATACAGAAACAAGTTCAGTATAACTTCTCATCTCAAAATGTCACTTTGTGGAAAAAGGAAGTGTTTAAAATGTCATTTTATAATCAGAAAGTATTAAAAGACATAAGAGACAAGTCAGAAATGTCTATACAATTAAAAAATAAACAAACAAACAGCAACAACAACAGAAAAAAAATAATAATAATAAATAAATAAATAAATAAAAACACAAAAAACATACTTATTACTCATTTTTATTTCCATGATTATTCTTACTAGCATACAGGAATCATTTCACTCACCAGTGATTTGACTCATGAGAGGAACACAGCGGTTTCTTACTCAACTCAGAGCAGCATGCAGAGTGGGTTAGAAGAGAAGAAAAATAAAAATAAAAATAATAATAATAAAAAATTACAGCTCTCACTCCAAGAAAAGATCAGGCAGAATGTAAAACCCCAAATATCATTCTAATAGAGCTCACTGCACAAGAAGCTCAGAAAAAGGTCCTATTTTCATGTTAATGATGTTAATGATAGAAGTGAGGTGAAAAGAATGGCAGATATATAATAAAAGTGCTTCTTTTGTATGTCTCCTTCAGACACCAGCTGATCTCTGAAAACTGCCATCCTTATGAAAGCTAGATAGTACAGAAAATATTCCCATTTTATTACACCTGCTTTTCTACAAGAGGAATAATATCTATTCCACAGTATTAAATTACATTTCCTTGCAAATTAATTTAAAAGTCATTAAAGTGAGTCAGTGGGCATTATGTTCTAGAGCTGATAACAGAGAGTGCTAAATGTGTGAAAAAGTAGCAGTCATTCCCACGTCAATGCATGCAGGGAGCAGGAATGACAAACATAGCTCTGGTTGATTTCTAGGTTTGTTCACATTGTCTTCAGAGACCAACCTACTGCCAAAGCAGCCTGGGAGCCTAGCTGCCTCCCATACATGACACTTCACTCCCAGTCTGTCTTTTCCAAAGGGGAATTTTAGAAACAGGAAACACTGAACTTTTTCTTTATAAAAAGTCTTTTACCTCTTCTGCAGCCAGTTCATATCCGTCTGGATTGAGTGAAGGCAGGAGATGAATTCTGGTGTTATTAATCAAGGTCTGAATGCGAGGATTCCCAAGAAGATATTCTGAACATAGATACTGTGCAAGGTATATCAGCAGCTCTTTCCCCACGACTTCATTTCCATGCATATTGCCAATGTACTTAAATTCTGGCTTGACTGTGGAATATAAAGTACTGAGATGCTTTATTTTGATTATGCCTGGATGGCTTCCAAAAGCAGAGTAACACAGACAGATTACTGATGAAAGTTTTATTTACACTAATTTAATGCATACACTGCTGTAAACAGTATACCAATTCCAGATGAATTTCACTCCATTACAAGTCAGTTCAGCAACAATTTGAACAGCTTTCTGGATGTGCGAAAAAAAATAAAAAATAAAAAATATCCATATCTTCAGAATCCCAAACTTTAAGTGGTAATCATTGCTCTAAGCTTTTGCTGGACTCATCGTTAATTGTGAGGAGAAAATGCTGCAAACAGAAATGTCAAGCTGGTTGGGAAGGAACAAAATACACCCCTGGCACTCTCACTTACCTTGGGCAGCTTCAATGCCTTGTATTGTCACACATCCTAGAAATGACCTGCAGATCTGTAATATATTATCCATGTATTTGGAACAGAAATTAGGTCATGCATAAAAAAGTGGCTTTTAGGCTAAATAGACTTGGAATAAGACTATTAGAAACATAGCCTCATGATTCCCTGCAGTTATTCTCTCAGTTTCCATCCTTCCTTAGAGACTAATGGAAAGTGGAAAATAAATGCCCTTTGGAGACACCCTTTCTTGTCTAGCCCTTCATCTTCATCTCTGATTCTGGCCACCCTCCCGCACTAGACCCAGGAGGGGAGCTGGCACAAAGCTATTATGCCAGCTAACTTAGTCTTGCAAAATCTCAGCTGTCCTGAGCAGCATGAAGCAATAGATTTAGAAGGAAATGTTAGGTAATGTGTTAAACTACCATCTTTTATCATGCCATATCACAGTTTTAATTTAAAAGCCTGGTTCACAGGCTTTGTGTTATCCTGGCAAATGGAGTATCAACTAGAAAAGACACCTGAAACTTCTATTCTTTACACAAGAGAGGAAGGACAATGGGCCAGGAGGTAGGAGTTTAGATCTTTGCTCTGTTAAAGACATCTGGGATCTTGGTCAGAATATATCTACACTATGTAAGTCAGCATGGGAGAGAGTAAAGAGAGCTAACACCAGGCTCAGTTGCCCTCTCTGCCTCCCCAGTGGCATAGTGTACAGAGGATACAAAAGCTTTACCTCAGGTAATAAGCCTGAAATATATTAAGTCAGATGTAGTTCCATTCTGCTACACTGCTGAGGCTACTTTGATACTGGAGCTAGTTTGATGAGAAGGAACCAGAGACTATTGCCATATAGCAGTGGCCGCAGTAGTCTACCCAGATTTAATCGGATTCTGTATTTGAGCTGGGATCTGTTAACTGGAAAATAACATCTAATACCCCCTAAGAAAAAGATCTACATTTTTGAAAGATTATATATGTTTTAAAATCTGATCTCTGCTGTCTCAGTGATGAATCTACAAAATCAGAGAATGAGATTATTCCTCTCTATACTGACAGGTATAACACTGACCAGAAGCTCTGTCCAGAGGATTGTTTTCTGTGCTGAATTGCCTTTTCCTTTATGTATGTATGTATGTATGTATTTATTTATTTATTTATTTTTATTTCAACATTCTATTGTACCTGAGGCTTTCTTGCAAGTTCTAAGGTTGTTTTTTTTTTTTTTTGTTTGTTTTTTTAGGATGTGAAGGGTTACATTTAGACTAGAAACAGACATGAGTTTCAGGAAGTATATAGGGTTTGATGGAATGACCAAAAGGTGACTGGGGAAGTGGTAAATGATGGAGAGGGCAGGTCAGCAGCCAAAAGATCTCCAAGCTTCTTCATAAGCTGGGCACAAATAAATAATAGTCACACCACTGCACCCACATATATGATCACATATCTGTGGGTGATCAAGGAATGTCAACCCTGGTCATAAAGTTAGTTTATAAAGTTAGGACATTGCAACTGTGCAGTAATTGCTGCAAAGACTCATCAGCCATCACTGTAATTCGGGAACACAATGGATGACAAATATTTTTGAGTCAACCTTTTTTACAGTTTAAGTGATATCCTGTTCAAAGAACCTGTTTTCACTCAGAGTGATAATCTCCTGGATTTCCCTCAAGCAATGCAATCAACATTGATATAACTCACGTAGTTCATGATGTCCAGGCTTGGTTGAAAACTCAATCACAAAAAGGTCCTTTCCTTCAAAACTGCGACCTATGCTGTAAGTTGTTGCAATGTGGGAGCATCTAGAAGCAGTCTTCTTCAATGTGCTCACCATTTGGGCGTACGAATGGTGTTTAAACTGAATAAATGTTGCTGGCAAGTCTGAAGGCAAATCTTCTTCAATTTCTAGTTCTCCTGAAAAGAGAAATTGTAAATAAGTGTTTAAAAACAAAGGATTTTATAAATGCCTATACTTTTCCACAAAATGTCTTTTTCAGTAGTAGAATTTTAGAAAATACATCTGCAGTCAAAATCTTAAATCTATGTAGTTCATCCTACACTGTTTACTTTGGCATATTTTGCTTGCTTTCAAAAAAAAAAAAAAAAGACAAAAAACATACTAATGCATATGTACACTGACACATATTTTGCACAATCTCTGGTTATAATTTGTTCTTTGGCATGCTTAGCACATTTTAGTGACAAATGTACAGATTTTTTCCTTTGAATCTGGTGGATCAAATTCATTTCTGATGTGATTCAAAATGTCTTGAGTTATTTGGATCTTCTTCATCTAAACAAAAATCTGTACAATCACCAATGAGATAATTTTAATGAGCTTGTCAAGTAGTCATGAATTTATGAGTGCATTAAAGGTTCAGTTTTTAAACAAAGTATTTCAAATATATAGACAGCTGTCAAAACTGCTGTCACAGAGGGCAGGATTTATCTAAATGCAAAGCAGCAGTCCAGACATCTAGTGCTGATCTGTCAATCTTTGTATATGAGAGAGAAATTGATGGTTCTAGAGCACAATTTATTTAATTGTTTAAAATAAGTGGCACAAAATGAATCACAACTTACAGGTGTTTATAAAGATGACAGTCTCAGAGGTTTTGTGCTGTAGACATGTCAACCTCAGTGAGATGATGTAAGATGTGTCAGCAGAGCTTCCCTGCTTCCTTACCTCGCAGCTTTGCCAGTGGGTCAAAACATCCTTCCTCTTCCCCAGCAAAAAAGCGATCACAGTCTAAGAAGTAGGGCCAAGCCATGTCTATTGCATCAAAAGCTGGGAGGCAATTTTTTTTCAGGTTTTCACAGACATGCCTGCAGGGCTTTATAACTTTGTCCTTTTCGCACTGCGGGGCCAGCACCGAGCACCCCAGGAGCCTCAGATCTGGATTGCATTCTCCCTGCAGCAAGTTGTGCAGAACACTTATGAGAATGTACTCAGAGCTGTACTCAATCACTTCTCGAGACTTCTGATCCAGGAAATTAGGATACATCGTTTGAGTATAGGCAACATCAGTACAAGAACTTAAAGAGATGTCCACGCATTTTGCTATGAAAAGGAGGTAAACATATGAAAAATGACTTGCTTCAACAACACTAAATAGGTAAATGACAAAATAACAACATATTTAACGAGCTTTTAAAGTCATTATTATTCACAGGTAGACTGGAGACAGTTTGCAATTCATTCAAATGAATTTGACGTTTAACACCACTTGTACAAAAAATGATGGAAAATATGCTTAGTCTGGAGATTGATTGTGAACAATTTGATGCAAGTAGATGTCATTCAGAATTAAAATGGCATCTGATAATTTGCTGGGACATCAGGGTTGTCTGATCAATAACCACAGCTCTTAAGATAAGATTTATTTGGATAATTCAATACCTAATCACCACTGAAAGGGCAAATCCTTGGCCAGAAAACACTGGAGTACCTGGCCCACATGGGATTTAATTTAACAAGTAGATTGGAAAACAGCAAAATTAACAAAGTCTGGTTTCCAAATAAAAGGTTGTCTTATATTCAATCAAATCTTATCATATTTAAATTAAGAGTACATAATGAGTTTATAAAATATTTGAAAATCCATATAAGAAAAAAATCCCTTTTGGTGGTGTTAATTTTCTGGTGTCCAATAAGGTGAAAACTCAGATTTCTGGAAAAAAAAAAAAAAAAAAATAGTGTGTTTATGATATCAGTCTCTCCCCTGTTCTTACCTTTGAGTATGGATTCACTAATAACTTGTGAGATCACATAGACTTTTTCTTTAGTGGTGAAGGCATTAGTAAGATATCTCTCTTCTTTGCTTAGCCACATCAAATCTGTGAGTTGAAAATCTCTGAAACTTCAGCCCCTCTGTGAAGTTTGATTGACATTACCCAAAGCATTCAAAAGTCATTCTGGGTAGTGACTCAGACATGCAACCCCATAAATGTGTTTACATTTATATTCTCATAAATCTAATATACTTTAAGAAATCAGGTTAAGGGGTGTCAAGAAGCAAAAATGCTCTTAATATTTACAGCCAACTCAGAGGTAAAAAGGAAGTAATAGATGTCTGATAAAATTACTGGATATTACAGTAGTGGGTCTGTGTTTCAGCTTCCTTCTCTTGCTAATGTCTCTGGCTTGTAGCAAATGATACCACTGTCATAACAGCTAAATCCTCCCCAGTGTGAGAGAGATCATCTCTCTTGGAACTAGAACTACTATATTATCAACATCAGAAATCTTGTCAGAAAATAATGAAAAAAATACTTAAGGTTTTGAGATTTTCCAAGGAGAAAAAGAAAAGTCACATCATACCTTTCTGTACAGTTTGGCATTGACCTGCAAATAAAAAAAAAAAAAAAAAAAGCATTATGGGACAGCAGCATCCATGGTACCTTATGTTAGGAGTTGCCCGGTCTCACTGGGGCTGCTGCAACTTCACATACACACAGACATACACACAAACACATATATGATCCCTCAGTAGCTAGGCTCAGTCTACCCAGTAGCAGGCCCCTGGATCCACTGGTGAACTGGTTGGCTCAAGCATTGACACTCACGTTGGTCTCACTGGTAGCTGGCTCAGACCTAGGGCCTCACTGCCAAGACCCAGGCTCCATGGTCTCCTCTCTAGCTAGCTTGGACCTCCAGGTCCCTCAGTTGCCAACTTTGAGACCCTCCAGTGTCCCCAGGATAACAGTTATTCACATACCTCTTGTCCTGTTTTCCTGCTAATCCAGCTTGATGTTTACTAGTAATTATACACACTGACACAAAACTGGTCCCCACTCTGGTCCCTCCAATTGCTGCACATCCAGGCACAGGAGGCACTCTGACCTGCGGTCCCAGGCATGCTGCTGGCAAGAGGAGCCCCATTCAACCACAACCATGCAGAAAAGAGGACCCTCATCCAGGCAAAGACTTGGAAATGTAGTTTAATAAGAAGACAGGACATACTGCAGTGATCAGGCACAGAGCACGGTCACACAAGCTCACTGACCAGCTGGTCTTTGGCTCAATTTAAAAAAATAAGGACTCGATAATATATATATATAAAGTGTAGTTGTATAAGAAATGTGGCCTATGTTTGAAATAAGCATTGTGCTGTGCAACCCTGACATTTCTAGACATATTTAAAAACTATAAGTTATGTGCCTAGCAAATTTCACTCATGGAAATTCAAGAACATGGTTTAGTCCAAAAGACCACAGGAGTCCACTTGTACATATCAAGATGCTTCACATATTTTTGCCTAAAAAACCCATTGGTCCCACATAATGTTGTGTGTGTAAATTTCTCGTAAAGAAATAAAGCCTCTGTTGGATGTGAGGGGACATATTTCTTCCCCATACTACTTCATTCTCTCTCTAGCAACTGCATTTTATAATCCATTTAATAACATCTTGAAACTAATTATTTGCCTTCCCAACTACTCTCACAGGAAAGTTTTTCCAAAAGCTCACTCATCTAATTGCTAGAAATTGCCTTTTAATTTCCTGCCTAAAAGTATTCATGGCCAGTTCATATCCATGTGTTGTTGTGCCAGCATTGTCCTTCAGCCTAAATAGCTCTCTGCAATCCCTGGTGCATGCTGTCTCCACGTGTTTATGGAGAGCAGTTAGATCCCTTTAGCCTTCTATTTACTAGGTCACATAAACCAAGCTCTTCTGACTTTAAGGAACTTGATTTGATGACCCAGGAGAGTCTTTTTTTGCTCATGTAGCCAACAATTCTATATTACCCTTCTCTGATTCTGGCAACAAAAGAAAATACTGTTACTAAAGTTGTTTTCATCAGTGCCTCATAGGAGCTAAGCCATTATGTTTAAGCTTTTTAAACATTGAAGGGCCTTGTGATGTATTGGGGAATCTGGCTACGTTGCTCTTTCTTCTAACTCTCACTGAGAGTACAGGCATCTAGCTCTTTGCTCAGTGAATTGAACATTTGTCCTCACAAGACATTTTTTATTTTTAAAAAATATTTTCTTTTTTTCCTACTAAAGAAAGTTTAAACTTCTCCTCCCAGCATATTTGTTTAAATGTAATAATCTGCATTATGTGTTGCTAATCAGTTGATCATTCTTTAGCCAAAATAGAATCATTATAATGAGAATAAAATTAAAACCTGGAATTTTATCTTGGAGGCAGACATTTAATTGGAAATGAGTCTAGTTCTATATTATGAATTGTCATTGATCCACATTATCTCATAAAAGAAATGAAGGATCAGACCTATCAGAAGCAACCTATCTCCAACACCAGCAAGTTCTGATAATCAGCAATCTGGAAAAAAAAAAGTTATAGCCAAAAAAAGTCATTTCCTAGACTGTTTCATTATGCTAATAGCAATAAACAATACCTGGTTCTTTAACAGTGCCTTCTGTCATAGAATTTGAGTATGTTTCCCTTACTTTGGAATGATCCTTCAGTGAGTTACCTACTAAGGTCAAGGCATTTGTAAAACAGCCTCAGCTCATCCAGATCTTGTATGTAGTGTTACACCTGGGGATAATCAAAGGAGATAATTTTGTGCAGTGTTAGTTGGGAAGGAGAAAGGAGTGATCACTTAGTGTGAGCTCCAGCTATTCTCAATGCTTATAAAATTGAATGTCACTTCCTCCTGGAATCTGGTTAGTTTATATCCTAATGCCATCACACCTAAAGCTACTCACAGGGCCTTGGACACAAGTCTGGAGTCAGCCAAATGTTCCACAAAGGAAAAAATTTGGTGTGGATGGGATCAGCTGGAGTTCAGCCAGGTCCCAGTAAGAAGAGTTATGCTACCTCTGGTTATAGCCAGAGTCATTAGCAATTAACACCCTTCATTACATTGAAGGGTTGTCGTGGTTTAACCCGGAGAGCTAAGAAAAAGACTGTATTGTTGCTACCCTTATGTTAGACTGGAAGGTTGTGTGCTGTGAGTGCAGTTCTTCATGGGTTCATTTGGGGAGTATGAATGGTCTTTCTACATGCCCTCATGTTTTCTCACAGATAAGAGCCATTTCCCTTTTGCCATGTCTGTGACCCACTACAAATATCCTTTTTGTTTGTCTCACTGACATACAATGATCAAATAATGAAACTGAGGCATCCACAGTTTTCCATACCACTTGTTGTGCAGGAGTGCTATACTCATCAGTTAGTTTGACACGTTGCACAAACCTATTTTCAATGGTGTCCCAGTATTCTGCTTATTCAGCTGGAGCAGAAAGGTATTCTGGCAACAAGCTGGAACAAGCAGAGTGAACCAAAGGGAAAATGCAGCAGGCAGGGTCTGGGCATGGTGCTGCTGCTTCCCCCTGCTCTGGCTCTCCAGCAGCAGTCTGACTGCTTTTAGCAGATGCTTCTTTCTGCCCAGCTGGCCAGAAGGAAAAGTGCTGGGAAGCAATGGATAGCTGATGGGAGACGTGAAACTTTGCTAAGTCATATCCTGTAGCTGGGTTCACGAGAGGTCTGGATCACTTTGTGAGCAGGAAAATAAGTTAATACAGGAGAGACAGACAGCTCTTGTTCCAGATTTTCTGCTGCTTAGTTTCTATACTTTGTAGTTTTTATCATATTTATTAGGAGAGGCAATCTATAAAGTAATATGGCTATTACCCATTAGGAAAGACACTGCTTTAAGATGATAGATTTATTTTGCAGGTGAGAAAAACAAATCCACATAAACAGATACTTTTCCTGTGGCAACTGAAGTTGTTCATCTCAGGATGTGATAAGCAGGGGCAACCTTTCAATAAAGGATAAAGCTTTTTAGGATAAACCTATGTTTAGATTCTGTGTTTTCAGCTACTTTTTGGCCTGAGATGTTTCTCACAAACTTGGAGCTACTGAGCCTCACTGACTGACTAGCAGTAAAACTGACACCTTCTTCCTAGGTCCTAAACTTAGATTAAGCCCCACGTATTTTCAGCATACCATGCCATTTTCTCACTGTCTGCCTCTGCCAAAGATGTCTATGCAACTTCTGCCATCTCAGAAGCCAGCTCTGCCCAGCCTTCTCTCTACCACAACCCCACACAGGCTGCCATATAATCTAAACATCAGCCACATCTCTGTCATGTAAACACCCATGAGTGAAACAGCTTGAGCTTCCAGGTTATCAGGAGTTAATATACATACAAGCAAGAAAGAAAAGGTCTGGCACAAAGCAAGCCTTAAATGTGTATGTGTGCTGATGTGGTGTTTGGACATTTCCTATGTTTTCTAATGCCAATGCTTGCATATGTTTGGGAGGGTGTGGCTCTGTGAGGGCCAAAGATAATTCTACAGTGCCTGTACTTATATAAATAAGCGTGGATGCACGTAACTGGGCCAGAGCCTCCCCGAGTATTTCTCAGAGGCCAGCCCCAGAGCTGCAGCTGCATACTCTCCTCCTGGAGCCCTGCATCCATGGGCTCTAGGTCCCTGGGCATAGAAATGACAAATCCCCATCCCTACTTGTCACAGCTTGCTTCAGCAAAGACAGCTAGGAGAGTTCAGCCTCCCCCTTTCTCTTTTTCATAAGAAGAACAACAAGCAATGATATACAAAGAATTTCTCAGGCCTCTGGATTAACTTGGCAGGCTTCAGCTGCTGTTTCTTGTGTGCTTGAAAGAGCCTAAAGCTCTTCCATTTTTTGAGCATAGGCTTCTCTGGGCTCAGAGGAAGACAGTGCTACCTCCTCTCATAGTCCCATTTGTGGGCAGGTTGCTACAGAGAGACCTTTTTCTTCCTGACCTAGAACAGCCTTTTCAATTTTTTATGTTTACTTTTCTACTTTAGCTTTTCCACCAGAGGTACAAAAACCCTTTCAGTAGCACAGCTTCTATTTAAGATTATGGACAAAGTCACTTACTGAAGAGGAGAAAAGCCATTTCAAGCTTTCTGAGCCTTCTCTATAATATACGCTTCTGGTTTTAATTTGCAAAAGCAAGCCTGAAAATCTACAATGCAGCACATACGTATTTTACTGCCAAGCTTACATTTTTTCCCCTTGATGATTCAGCACGGAAAGCAGAAAGCTGCTGTGATTAACCCTAACCCAGACAATAGAGCTCAGCTGCTACTTCCAGTGCCATGTCTTGGCTGTTTGCCTTTTCAAGAGCAATGCCAATAGGAGACTCATGTGCTTAAGGATATGGAATAAGCCCAAGGGTCAATCTTAAATTCAAAGTATCTAAATCATTCAGTAAGGCTTACACAATTGCATTGTTATGACTGACAGATTGAACAAGATTAGATGATTTATCTTGTACAGACCAGTAACCCCCTACCACGTTGCTGGCTTTCTAACGTTATTTTAAAGTGGAAGACATATGTATTCATTTTAGCCTGTTTATAGTCAAAGCCCCTGCTTTTCCAAACAAAATGTTTCAATTTCTAATCATGTTAGTATTGCTGTCTCTGTGGTTCTACATGGTTCATGGAGTCCCTCTATGCTGTAACACTAAAGAGGCCAAACTTACTACCAGCTGCAAGGTGTGAACACCGAGGGGCTGCATCATTTTGTAAAAGTTTGCAACAGCACCTGCAAACAGCAAAATACAGATGGCCTCCAGAGCTCACTCCTGGCTAAGGCACATATGCAAGGGCAGAAGTGGACAAGATCCCCAGCCACAAAAAAGGATTTCCAGCAAAATTGGAGGAGATAGAATAATAAAGCAGACCATGTGATTAACTTATTTTTCTGGATACATCAGAGCCTTTGTGAGAAGAGGACTATATTCCTGATATTAATCTTCTACTCTGGTAATTACTGTAACTGCCCCAGGAGAGTGATGCTTCTGCAAATGGACAGTAAGTGGTTTGCAAGATCCCAACATGTGGGTGGTAATACAAGCCTCTTTTCAACCCTGTTCCCTCACACGAAGAGGCCTGAAAGCACCTGGAAGAGATTAATGCCTAATCTGCCTTCACTTTGCAGAGCAAAATCACCGCAGGAAAAGACAAGCCGATGCTCATTATTAATCACCCTTCTTTCTAATCCACCTGCATCTTGGCATTCAGTTAAGCACCTATTTTTATTGAGGTGAAGGTGTTCCCACATTGATGATGCTACAGCCAGCTCTTCCAGGCTTGTCTCTATCACAGGGCTGTGGCTGAAGGTTTCCCACAGGTGATGGGATCTCATGTAATCTTCAGACCTCAACCCCAAATCTGTGAAGCTGCTCAGAGACCTGCCACTTGGCAACAGCTCTAAGCCAGCCTCAACAGTGGCCTGCAATTCTCTGCTGTTTCTGGTTATCCAGATGAAACTCAAATAGAGCTGTAGATATAGGAACCTTAAACAAACTGAGGAAGAGCACTACTGCCTGTCCCAACAGACTGTCTTGGTGTCTTTAGTAATGGGATTTCCAGTGCTAGCTCAGCTGTGTCTGTCTGGTAAGTGCTGCTCCAGGGAATCAAAACCCCCCAAACAAAACCCACTAAATGTGGTGGGTGTTTTTTTTGTTGCTGTTGTTTATTTGTTTTTTCTTCCCCTCAGCTGAGATGCTTTCCCAGTTGTGAGGGAAAACCTACCAGTTGAGAAACAAAAACACAAGAAGAAAAAAACAATACCAAAAACACCCAGAAGCTACCAAATTGGCTGAAGCCTTGCTGGGCTGCACACATGATGGTACTGCTATTGAATATGTATTTACTGTAAACCAAGATGAGCTGGCCATGTATAGGAATCATCTCTTGGTGTCTGGCTAGTAAAAGAAAGAGAAATCAGCTCAGATATGGGGAATGCAAGTGTTAAAACAACTATTACAGTGAGCAGGCCGAAGAACTCAGGAAATATTTACAATAATCTGCCAGAGGATCAGGGTTTTGGCAGGGTGATGGGAGAAAGGTGAAACCACCTATGAGGTTGTTAATGGGGAGCTGTGATACTTTCATAGCTTTACTTTGTGATTGTATATAGCCTAGAGTTCAGTTCCCACTCTCTAAGTGCTTTGACCAAAAGCTTACCTTAGAGGTTACCTTTAAGTAAATTCAACTCTGTTGAATGCCACAGGACAGAGGCTTGCATCCAATAAATTGAGGTTTTTATCTTTGATTCCACAATCTTTCCAAAACATTTGCCAAAATATCATTCCACCTTCTTTAGGCAGTCTCTACAGCTCCCTAGCACGGCCCTATCTTTTCATTAGGTTAGGCGTGTGAGATTGTAATTGACATCCAGCTTGGTTTTGCTGCAACTAGATGAGTTTTGGTTGAATGTGGTATTTTTAATGTTACAAAAGATTGCTAGTTACTTCAACAGGCAACTAAAATCTTAATAAAGCTTGAATTTTAAAGCCATGGCTTAGCTTCGTATTGTCTCCCAAATTGTTGTGTCCTCTGATAACCCTGTAAAACTGAAATAGTGCCAACTAAATCAATGGAGTTACAACAGGATAAACAAAGGGATTGAAATTTCAGGGATTGAAATTGCAATGGACAGACCAACCCTAAATCATTAAACTCCACTGACATGTGACTGCTGTGTCCAAGTGTGATGGTCACTGTCCAAATGAGATTTAGCAGTCATGAGAAGGGGCAGAAGCCTTATAGACAGACAAGTACACGGCCCACCAGCCTCAAACACCATATTCACAGAAAGATAGTTGACTTCCTGGCACATCTGCATGCTTAGCACCTCCTTGCACAGTGACATCCGCAACATTTATCCAATATTAGGCCCTGTTTCGATGAGGGGATGGCTCTCAAATGGCCTGAGCAGCCCAAAAGGGAGCATGGTAGTTGTTAGCCCTGGATAATCCCAAACTAGCTGTGTGACAGGAAAGATGATGTCAAGAAATGCTAAAGAGGATTAATGATTAGTGCTATGGAGTCTTTCTAACAGCCTAGTTGTGTCTCACAGCACTAGATTTTTTTTCCTGAGGTTTTGATTTCTGCGTGTTTACACACCCATACTTTAGAAACATCTAAGAAAGTATTCTGCAGAAAACTTCATCTTCAGATTAAAATAACTCATAAACTATTTCAGCAGTAAAAATGTATGCCCACATATTATTTTTCAATATAAGCTTACTTTCCCCATGTAAGCAGTGGTTTCTGATCCCATTTCCTGTGTTAAATGTAGCCAAAGATCAGTGTTGCTGAAATATTAGTGTAAAAAATACTAGAGCCACTGGTGGGAATCCAAGCAGCTCGCATGACTTGATGATAAAATCTGGGTTTACAAGAGCTGGAATTTCTTGTCTTGTGAGCATGCATGATGTAGTACTGCATTTTTTTGTTTTGACAAGACTTGGACACATCTTTCTCAATATGTCTAAGTAGGCAAGGCTCTCACAGCTTGGGCTTCCCCACACGGGTGTCATGGCTACGCTTCTGAACCATTTCTGCCCATGCCAGGCATAGTGGGGTAAGGGACCCAGGTGGTACCACTAGCCCCGGGGTCAAGGAGCAGCACATGAGCAGCTGGAGAAGCTCTGCCTGTGTGAGGACACAGGCATTGTTTCAGTAAGGGAGGAAAAAAAAAAAAAAGAAAAAAAGTTAAATAAATAAATAAATGGGGGGGGGGAGGGGCACAGCAGCTGAACTAAAACGCGCAGGTCCCATGAGGCTGGGGCCAGCCTGAAGCTCGTGAAAGGCAATGGCGTTTCTCTTTGTCACTTTGCAGCGAAGCAGGGTACACTATGAAGATTGGAACACTGGGAGGAGAAAAGCATAGTGCCTGCATGTGAAGCTGCTTTTTCAGTCAGTTTGGCTTTGCAGAAGATCTTACTCGCTGCTGAAGCTTAGGGAGCTTCCTCCCATCCCCATTGGTTAAACTCAGAGACCTTGGGAGGGGGGCAAGAGCAGAGCAGTGGGAAACACCAGGGGGTGGGAGAGGAGGTGGTACTCTGGTGCCAAGCTGCTCTTCCACCTCAGCAGCGCTGGTGACAGCCTCATAAGTGACTTCCAATGAGCTGTCCCATCTATCCCCCCCCCCCCCCCCAAAAAAAAAAAAAAAAGAATTACGGAGCAGGGGATGGATTTTACTTCAAGGCAGCTGCTCAGGCATCCTGTTTGCCTCCAGAGCCGCTCTGCCTGCCCAAAGCCCACACGGTGGCACCCCGGGGCCAGCTCGCGGGTGTTCCCACCACTCTGCCGAGCTAAGTCAGCTGCTTTTTGGGTTTCGAGGCATGTGACCTCAGCCCGCTTCTGCTTTGTTTTGTTTTGTTTTGTTTTGTTTTGTTTTCTCTCCCTGCTGCATTTAACTCATCCCTGCCGGAATATGTCACTGTTCAGAGAGGTGCGTGACGCTCAGATAAAGCGGGAACCTGTGCAGTTAGCTCCCCCTACCAAAGGCTGGCTACCTTTAGGTCAACATGCCAGGCTGTGCTTTTCTTGCCCGAACTACAGGCTAAAAGGCCAGTAAAACTCACTGGAGTCTGGAAGTGCTGCCTCCCCAGGGACACAACGCAGAGCTGAGATGGGATCTCTCCTCTCTCAGTGCCGTGGTCCCCAGCTGTTACTTAAAAGGCTCTCCACACACTCTATGGTGCCTGTGACACACATTAGTGAGTGTCCTGTTGTAGGGCTGGATGACAACAGTCATCTTGTTATTTTACTAAGCAGGAGGGCACAAAGCATCTTGAGTGGATCTTGGTATTGTTAGCCTAGTTTGGGATTGATTTCTTATTTTAAAAAGGAAAAAAAGAAAAAAAAAAAAAAGTCACAGCACACAGCAGAGCAAATATCATTGAGAAGCCTGCAAAAGCAGCTTCAGGCTTGCTGTGAGCCAGGCAGTAGCACTGCTTCCCTCTGCCCCCACTCCTGCACAAGCAGCTCAGGGCTTTACTGATGCTGCAGGGCATTGTGACTCTGGCAACTGAGGTCCATCAAGATCCACACCTGACATGAGGGATCCCTAAAGAAGGGAGACACTCACAGCACTGCAGCTGAAGACATAACCTACTGCTGCTGAGTATTGAAAATGGGTTCAGCACTGCAGCCCCATCTGTTTTCATGTGGCCATACATGACATTACCTTCCCTTTGAAAAAGGAAGAGGAAAGCTGGCAGGTCTCTGGGTGTCCAGGTTGCTACTTCATTCCTGGTCCAACAATCCTTATCACGAAGTGTCCCCCTTCCTCACATTGCACACCCTGTAATGATGCTGTCAGCTCACTTTCCCTGCCATTAGCCATCCTCTAGAGTTGTATTCAGCAGTCCAGCCCTTTCACGTGCAAGCTGTGTTTCCATCTCCTGCCTCTCCTAACACCCTCCCCTACAGACAGCACAGTTGCAGACACACAGAAAACAACCTGCCACGGAGTTACCCCTTGATGCTCCCTGCTTTTGCAGTCACCAGGATTAATAATACCCCAGAGCACAACTTTGATCAGCTGGAGCTGGAGCAGAATCAGAGCGCTCTGAGAAAGGGCATGCTGCAAACCACACAGCCTCTTCCTGTAATTGGCTGTAAATAGTCAACAGCGCTTCTCTTTGTGCAGCTTTATCCAGAAATAAAATCCCTTCAGGCTGCGGTAGACCTCACTTTGATGTTCATGGGAACAGCACTCTCAAATTATATGCAATACATGGCACATGGGTTGCATCGCGTAGCAGTTCAGTGTTAGTGGCAGTCTGTGGCTTATATTTAAGAACTGAAGCATAGCTGAACTTCCTTGGGTAACAAAAAGGTCACTTGCACTGACTTTCCTGTATTCCTGTAAACTGAGTCTTTTTCTGAATCATTTTGAATTTGAACCCGCTGAAAACAGTTTTCCTCTCCCTTATAGTTTTCCTGGAACTGACCTTGTCACTACACAGGAATTACTCCTCACTCACCTCCCCACTGTCCCCACATAAAAGAAATCTGAATTAAGCCAACTTGTTAAAAAAGCCATCACATATTTCTAAAAGTTATTCAATTTTTTTTTCTTTATTAGTCAAGTGGTTCCTGAATTGAAAGCTGAAGAGCTTTCAATTCATTTAGCAGCATGTTCCTATCTCACCTCTACTCTAATGGGCAGATCTGTCCTTCCAGCCAATCGATTCATACAAATTCCATGTTGCTTATAGCAAGCTACAACACACCCTCCAGCTGTCACATCCTAATAAATCTTCTCATACTTTGGACTTGAAAAAAAAAGTGACCTAAATCTGAATATAAGGAATTTTTTTTTAAGCAGAAAAACACACATGAGGTCGAAAGTTCACCTTCCTGTAATCTGACTGCCACATTCCTAGAAGGCAAGGCCAGAGATGGGGAGAACCCACGGCATTCCCCAGACAAAAAGAGGGACCCTACTGACAGGAGACTCTGTAAGTTGACAGAAAGACATATCTGCACATGGCCTTAAGACAATGATGGGAAAACTTTACATTCCCTTACTTTTCAAGCTTGCTTTTCTGTTTCAGAGCCACACTGCTGCTTTCTTTCCCATCCGTGCTTCCAAGGCACAACCCCAATTTCATCACTGGGGAGGGGGGTGCAGATTCCCAAAGAGCTGATCCCCCCATCTCTAGGTGAGGGTGACATCTCCTGCCTCTCTTGTCTTGAAACCTGAGCTTTTTTCTCTGTTCATCAGCAGAAGAAGGAAAGAGAAGGGAAAGGGAGCTTTTGGGGTGGTTATCCTTACCTAGGGTCTCCTGGCCGGTTTCGCAGCGGGGCGCTGGCTCGGTGGCCCTAAGCAGCCCGGTGAGGAAGAGCAGGAGCCTCAGGACCATGCTGGAACCCCTCATGCAGGCAGCACAGTGATGTGGCACTCACTGCCTGATGGAGTGGCTCCTCCACTTGGAGCCTCAGCACGGCTCTGGCTCTCCAAGCCGCGGAGGAAATCAGTGCACCACGAGGGCATGCCCACGTCTCACAGCATATGCAGTCCAGGCGTCAGATTTCAGCTAGCATTTGAGCTTGGAAAGCAAAAGGCTTTGAGGCAGAGAGGGAGGAGGAATGAGCTCTCCCTCCCCTCTGCCTCCCCACAGCCTCCCTGTTGCAGCCTGGTTTGTAATTTCATTAGCGGTGTGAGCAAAGGGGAGTCCTTGCGGGGATGTGCTGCTTTGGCTCAGGGTCCCACACACTGGTCTTTGGGCAGTGGTTCTCCCAAGGGAGAGGGGAGCTGCATTAAAGCCTGTGACACTGCAGCCAAGAGTGACTGCCTGAAGAAAACACAGGGAAGAGGCACAGAGAGAGAGAAAAAGAGACAAACAAAAGCAACTTTCTTCCCAAAGAACAGTGTTTCATAAGCAGCTTAAACTGTGAGTTTAAAATGCAGCATGACAGCATAGGGAATCCAGGCTGCATGTCCTCCAGCACAGCAAGAGTGGGAACCCAGGAAGTGGGATCCTCCTCCACAGGCTCCTCCTGGTCTTGCCAGTTGCTTAAGATAAGATTCAGTTTACATGAGTAAATTTGGAGGGTTATAAATCTTTTCTGTCTATTCCTATTAAAATAAAATGAAAGAAAAAAATCACAAAAATCTGAGGAATGTAAAAACTAAACAATATGTACTTTAACTGGATAGTTGTTCTATATTAAATGTATTTTAAATTATTTCTTTTTTTTTGTTATTTATTTTTTAAACAGAAGAATGTTTACAGGTATAGTGGCAAAGCTTGCCATAGGTAGGATGTGAATTCCCTCCTTTTTTTTTTTTACCTACACATGGAAAAAAAACTTTGCCCCCCCCCCCCCCCCCCCCCCCCGGATTTCCAAGGATTTTCTCTTCAAAAATGTGGACTAAAATAAACTAAAGTATCCTGTCTTTCCAGGCAGTGAATGTTCCCCTGAGGAAGGATACATGCTTACACACAAGAGCAGAAATCCTCACCTTGCAGTTAGAGTACACCAACTCCCGGTGATCGCTATCAGAGGGATCGGTAGGGAGTTACAGTGCTGTATGATAATGTAATCAAATGAACCACCCTGCAGGGGAAGACACAAAACAGGCTGACAGGGCAGGAGAATGCTGTATGCCTCTAAAAGTAATTGATGCCTCATCATGTTTGGGGGGTTATGCTGAAAGAAGGATTTGGGAGCTCAGAGGTAAAGGAAGTCCTCTGCTGATGAGTTCTGCAGGGGAGGGTGACTTTTCTTATCTCCAGTATTTCCTACTGCATCTGGAGACTGCAGAGCCTGCCCTGGGAGCAAACAGCACCAAAGCCCATCAGGGCTCAAAGAACCAACTTCTAAGGAGGAGAATAGAATTTGGCTACCCTGACCATACAGCAGTGCACCTGGGCTGTCACAAGCACAGTCCTGAAGGGTCTGAAGGGTCTCCAAGGGCAGGATGTGTTCCACCTCCTGTCCAGCTCCCCAGCACCCTGCAGTCAAGCTGCTCAGAATACCAATCTGCCACGTTCATGCTTGATGTGCTCAGGATGCATGTGAGCCCTTGTTGTGCACCTGGGCTGTCATTAGTATTATGGGATGCCTGAAGGAACTTCAGAGGCCATGTAAAAATTATTATGGCATGCTTAGGTGAAGGGTCAAAAGCAGTGCAGGGGAAGAACCAGAGTGTATCAGTGCAACAAGACAAAGAGGAAGGGAATAAATGGGGCAGCTTCATGAAAGCAGGCTGCCAGCCTGTGCACTTAGGTGACTGAGCCCTGTATGTCATTGCAGTCTTGTCTACTATCATATTAAATCCTGCCTTAGCTACTCTTTTTCTTGTGCAGTCTTCCTTCCTATCCTAGACATGAGTGCTGAAAGGTCAAAGTGCCTGCAAACAGAGAGACCAAGGTATAGTCTGCAAGGTCTGGGCTTCAGCAACTGGAGAGACCTGTATGTGTTTATATTTCCGAAGTGAATATAAACATCTGTCCACGTATGTGTATGAATAGTTTGTTAGCAAATGTCAGTCTGGATTAGCAGGCAAGAAGGAGAAGACCCACATCTGGAAAGACTCAAGATCTGAATCAGTGGCTGGATGAGTGACCTGTGGCATGGACTGAGAGCTTGTGCTGATAAGTGAGGGATCTGTGAATGTTGGTGGCAAGCCAGGGGATTCAAGCACCTGTGTTTTCACTAGTGAACCAGAGGGGGAAGAAGACTGGGCTCTCTGCACTTAAATTTCTGAACACTGTTGCTGCAGGGCTTTGTCTGGCAGCATGCATGTATGTATGCAAGCCGCTGTGGGAGATGTGCTCAGCTTTGCTGCTGGCTGAGCCTGCAATTGGGAACAGCGGCAGCAGTCATGAGCCTGGCACAGAAAGACCCGTGGACATCAGAATGTATCTGGGTAACAACAGCCATGTCTCCCAAAAATCTGGACCTGGCACCTGCATCCTGGTGTATCACATCATGAACAAACTCCACTGCACCAACTAAACAAAACCCTCAGCTGCTGACATAAAAAAGTTTTGAATTTCTTTGTTTTGCAGCTTTTATGGACGTTTTATATTAAAACAGTAATTCCGTTTGGTACCAAGATAAAAAAAAATATATGGCATTAAGCAGGGTAGATGGGGCCTAAGCATGACATTGACGTAGCTAGCAACACAGGTAAATTTATCAGTTTGTCACCATTATATTTTTTTTTTCCATGTTTGAATACGGTAAATAGAGAACAGAAAACCAAAAAATGTTATTTTGTTTACTGTTACAATGTTATCTGTTCTTTTCAAGGGGAAAAGAACAGATAACTATTCCTAATCTGTTCCTTTTCAAGGAATTTGATCCCAATCTTTATAATGTCTATCTGTGAAGTTTTGTCCATTCCAGTGGGTACAGTCACATCCTCTGGGTCCTCCTTTAGACTTGCATCTTTCTGAGGTGGATGGTAGTTCAGCTACTGCTCCCCCTATCCATTCAGTATTTCCAGCCAGTCAGCATTTCTACCTTGTTTAGTTATTTTTCAGCCTCATTAATGAAAATACACTAATTAAACCCTATCAATTAGGGCTGTGTATAGAACACTCGTCCTTCTCATATGTTTGTTTTGTGTCAACACTGAGTATATCAAATGGCACTACTAACATGTATAGAGTAGGTATACAGTCGAAACCTAAAAATATTAAAAACAGGTAGGGAAAAGATGGTTGAGAATATGTGAATGTACTTACCCATCTCTGTCATATCACTTCTGTGTTTTATCAACCTTGTAGGCTTTCCAGGGAGCTGACATTGGGTTATGGCTTATGATATATTCATCCTGATGATAAAACAATCTTTAATAATAATAATAATAATAATAATAATAATAAACAAAGAAATCCCAGAGTTACAGGCAGATGTAACAGCATCATCTGGGTTTAATCATTTTTATTTGAATCATTACAATATCGTTAAGTGTTAATTTAAATATTTTTACCAGATCTTATTGGGGACTACCTGTTTTCTGCTCAGACCTTATTCCCCCATGTCCTGACTGTGCTTAATGCTCTAGCAGAGATCTGAGAAAGGTCCACCAGGACTTCTATTTCAGCTTCTAGAGCTAAGTTAAAAGAAGGAGTAATGTTTGTTCTTTAAACATATTTTACGCAGATGCGAGTTAACTTTTAGCTAGGAGAAGTGACTATTTTACTCTAATGATATATAGGATATTCTGCTCTGCATTTATTAAGCAGAATATATATTTGGGGATTTTCTTTGTGTCTTCTGGGACCATCTACATTGTACTTGGGGAGCTTTTAACTTTCTCACAGAATTTTTTCAGCCATGCCTTTCATCTCAACTTTCAATTTGTTCCCCTTATGACCCACAAGATGAAACCAACTTTAGAAACTACCACACAAACATCCAGAGTCAGAAATTTGTTGGAGAGACTAAAAGTAGAGAGAGGAGAAAAAGACCACACAAGAATTTTCTTCTTTTCCTACATTGCACTCTAAGAGTTTAACCAAGAATGGTTCATGGACTGAAACTTTCTCCATGTCTCAAATATTCCGCAAATTCCCTGTAGCCTGCAGCAGTTATTTTTGATCATTATCAACCACATCCACAGTTGTACCAGCACACTAGGGAAGGAGTAGAACTCCAGTAGACCACCCCAAAGTGAACCAGCCTAGACATGATCCAAAAGCTAAACTTCCTTTAATGGCTCTAAAATTGAACTTTCCCTTCCCTTCCCTTCCCTTCCCTTCCCTTCCCTTCCCTTCCCTTCCCTTCCCTTCCCTTCCCTTCCCTTCCCTTCCCTTCCCTTCCCTTCCCTTCCCTTCCCTTCCCTTCCCTTCCCTTCCCTTCCCTTCCCTTCCCTTCCCTTCCCTTCCCTTCCCTTCCCTTCCCTGTTATATTTAGCATATTTTGCCAATTGCTTTCCCCAAGATTTTTTTACATGCTGGAAAAAAGTAAGCATTGACTGGGTGGGTTTTGCCCTATTAATATCAAACCAACAGATATTTCTTTACTTCCTAGTTAAGTATAATAATTGTAAAAGGAAAAATAAAATACCGCTCTTGAGAAAAATGCAACTTGTTTAAATTCAATACAAGTACAGCCAGTGATAACTAAAGCTTGTTTTCATCTTCTGTCTGACTTGTCACAGTTTGACTAAGTCAGTAACCCACAAAATTTGTTCCTTGTACTTCTTCCAGGTGATCCAAAGAACTGACCCTATCTTAAAGCAGAGGAATGTAATTAAAGCAGGAGAAGGCCTTGCCATTTTAGAAAGATTCATCTGGATATGTGCCTGTATTTTAGTACACCATTCATGTGATCTTTGTGCTTGCTTGGGCTAATCAGTAAGAAATGGAACCACTAAGGAAGTTTTTTTTTTCTTTTTTTTCTTTTTTTTTGATGACAGGTAAAAATGATATCTAGTTAAAACTCAGCCATGATCAAAGGTGCAAGTGATACAAAAACTGGAAGGAAACCTGGTGCCAGATGGTAGAACAAGACCACAAAGGAACTAAAGTAATAAACATGATGCTATATGCAGGAAAACGTGTGCGAAATAGCATGCACCAATCACCAAACCCTACCATCAGGGCACAACATTATTTAAACATAGTCATTAAAAAGATAGAACTAACATGAGGATCTTGTTATCCTCTCAAAGGCTCCCTTTTATTACTCCCACATGCAAAGTAGCAAAGAAGGATTACTGTTATAGGGTTGCTTTTTGTGGTCTTAGTTCAAGATGAAGCTCAGAGGTGACTGACTCTCATAAAGCAAGAAAAATAATAAAAATAAGTCAATGAATCACATAACTGAATATGTAATGTCTACAAGAAAAAAAGAAGTGTGCTCAAAAAAGATCTGTGCTGAGAGCTAAAGGTCTTTCTTTTCTTCTGATCGCAGATGGAGTATTAAAAATTAATATCAGCTCTACCAGAAAAGAACTTGACAGTCCTATTTTGAGACTCGTTTCACTTTGTCTCTCTTCCCTGTCTCACAGAACATTAATGCCAAAACATTCAAAAAAAAAGTCCTCTAGGGTTTGCTTTGCACATTTTCAGAGGTGCTGGGAAGGATTTTGAAAAAGTGACTTTGAATACTTACTTCTCTTTGCAGATACCCAACAGGAGAAAGGCTTAACAGACCCTGTTTCCTTGAAGACAGATCCTCAGCACTTTCCAAAGAAATATCATCCTCCAAGGCTGACATTCTCCAGGTAAATGGGTGTTAAACTCAAGCAGCAGGGACCAGTAGTCACTTCAGGTCTGGCCTGAAAATGTTGAGGATTTCAACTTCACATTTTGAAATAAGCTCCTGAGTCAAATAAAAAGTAAAAACAAATAAGCAAAAAGCAAACAAACAAAACCAGCCCCCCCACCCCACCCACCCCACCCCCAAGGAAAAAATTCCCCTAACTACAGAGTCTTTTTAACAGATCCAGAACTTTAGTCCAGTTTTGATTTTCCACATTCAAGAAATAACAAATCATTAGTGGAAACTACAGAGAGCCACTGGGCAAAGTTGCTATTGTAAGTTCCACTTTTTGCAGGAGATTGCCTCTAACCTCCACTTGCCATGTTCATATAGTCTTTTGTGGGTGACTTCAGACTAAAGGTGCTGGATAGAAATAGCAAAATAGGTGGAGCAACCAGGTTGGAGGCCATTCCTGGGATCATGCAGCATCTCATGCAGCCAACACATTCAGTATCATGCCACTCAGCCCCACAGATAAATCCCAAATAGACTGCCTGCTCACAGAAAACAAACAGACCTCAAAGCTGTTCTCCCAGCTGTTCATCAACATCTACTGGGCTTAAACCACAAGCTTTTTAGCCAGACCTATATGCAGCAACTTAGTTCCCTAAGGTTTTTGTAAGAAACTCATTGGTTCCTGGAAATGGATATCTATTTCTGATGTAGTCTGTTACTGTATCTCTGGGGTTCACTGGCTCAGGTCTGCCTCATGTGACTCATTCCAGGATTCAACTAGACTCCAGCACATCACTGCTTTCCATCAACCTTGTGTCACATTATTGTGCATCCAATGACATTAAAAACATTAACAAATTGGAAGGAATTTGGAGAGGGGTAACAAATAGTCAGTCTTAAGCACTGACTCATCATAAGAAATATGAACATAGGTTTCTCTTGGCCAAAAAAGTGACTAATTGGATATTCAGGAGTCATCTACGAGTATTTCCAGTATGTAAAACACTTCTGAAAAATAAGTTGTCTAGGACAGGCCAAGCCATAGTTATCAAGAGAACAAGAACAGGACAGTGAAGAGTAGAATAAAATCTATAGTGTGGGCAGCACCAGCCAGTGGGATACACTGTGGGAACAATACCAGTCATAGTCTATAGTCTGGGAATGGCACCATCAGTTAGTGAAATCCTCCTTGCAGCCTTTCAAAAAGGCTAATATTTTGGATTAAAACCTCTGTCAGTGTAATTTCACCTAGTGGTACTGATATCATGATGCTGCTCTGGTTAAAGACCCGATCCACAACTGCTAAGATTTATATAGATATGAGAAATGCTGTGTCATCTACATATAGAATCATAGAATGGTTTGGGTTGGAAGGGACTTTAAAGACCATCCAGTTGCAATCTCCCTGCCATAGGCATGGACACCTCCCACTAGACCAGGTTGCCCAAAGCCCCATCCAACTTGGCCTTGAACACCTCCAGGGATGGGGCATCCACAAGCTCTCAAGTCACTCACAAGTGGGGGTTGGACTCGATGATCTCTCGAGGTCCCTTCCAACCCCTACAATTCTGTGATTCAGTGATTCTGTCTGCGCAGCCTGTGCCAGGGCCTCACCACCCTCAGTGTAAAAAAACTCTTTATATTTAATCTAAAATGACCCTTTTTTTAGTTTTAAACCATTCCTCCTTATCCTATCTCTACACTCCCTGACAGAGTCCCTCCCCAGCTTTCCTGTAGGCCCCCTTTAGGTACAGGAAGTCCACTATAAAGTCTCCCCAGAGCCTTATCTTCTGCAGGCTGAACACTAAACACCATGGGAGAGGTTCATTGTCTGTTTTTTCAGCCTACAAGGATTCAGAACATGACCAATATCAGCTCAAAAGCCATCATCCGTGGTCCTAGCCATACTATCAGCTCCCTGAATTACTCTGACAGTGAGCTCTCTATGACAGCTGAGAATCTGTATTTTTCTGATGTTCCTCAATTTGTAATTTCAATAAGTTATCCTGTAGTGTTTTACTGTGATAAGAGAACAAAAGAGAACCACTGATTCATCAAAAAAGTTAATTTTACTCATCAAAACTTTGATTAGTCTGGGCCCTCCTTTAAATCACTAATAAACAGGACACTTTTGGAGTACAGATATCCAGATAAATACCTGAAGGAAGTTTTTTGATTTTTCTACAGATTACTGTGCTAAGCACAGCTCTCAGTAGCTACTTCTGTCTCCTTGAAAGAAACTACTTTTCACCAGGAGGCAAGTCCAAATTCCAGCTTTTCTCTAAGAGCAAGATGTCAAGATGTCAAGAAACCTTGCTAGCTAAGAGAAAGCCATTTACATACTATATTTAAGTCGGACCTGTTTAGTTTCAAGTTGCCAAGCAACAGCTACCCTGAAGATTCATCAAAACAATGCAACAACAGTATGTGAAGTTACAAAGCAAAAGGTTCTGGGATCCATTTCTCTGTTTTTTGCAGGTTCATATCTTGTACAATTGAAAGCCAAAAGGTGACTGACTAAGGGCTGAACCTGAGAGCATCAGCATTAGAAGTGAGGCTATTAATCTGCCAGTGTAATAACGGATAGTTAACCATTGCAGAACAAGCCCAGAGGAAACCAGGGTGTGTCCTCACATTGGGTAGGTTGCATTTCAATCCAACCTTCCCTTCACAAGGTTTATTGGGACAGTAGGTTCAAAATTTTCTTGAAGCTCCAAAAATAAAATTATTTCTCTGAGGAATTCATGCTGAACACCTTTTGCTTCTTGATTCAGACATAAATGGATATCTGGTAACTTTATGTGAAAATGAAAATGCAGCTAGATATGACAGCAGTTGTGTGCTACTGACTACAGCAATTTGTAGACTGTAAACCCAAAGGACAAAATAGATTTGGTAAGACTTTTGGTATGATTTCTTTGATTGCCTTTTTTTTCCCCCACAGCTTTCTTTCTAGTTTAATCAATTTGCATGTTGCAATCCTCCTCAGATGCACAAAATTAAAACAAAAAAGGCTGTGAGTGGAAAACTAATTAAAAAAAAAAAAGATCACAGAAAACTAAAACCACAGGGAAAATAAAAATAATAATAATAATAATAAAAAGAAGTGAGAACAGTGAGAACAACATCCATGTCCATGAGAACACATCAAGAAAAGAAGTGGTCTGCATTTCAGGTGTCACGAGAAAACAGAGGGAAGAGAGAGACTTTCAAATGTGTTAAACGGGGAGGAAGTGTGGGGATTGAGCAAGCATTCAGCATTTGCAAAGGGAACACAGGCCAGCAGAGATAGAAAAAGAAAATGCTGCTGTTCTTGTGTCTGTTCAGACACAAATCTGTTCTTTAAACCCAGAGATGAAAGTAACTAAGCAGAAGGGAATTTATAAATACTTACAAAAAACACTTATGAGCAAAGTGTGCAGTTAGAGAGTTTATTCCTTGTTCTTTGTGATAAATATTTTTCAAGAAATAAACAAGATTTTTAAGAAAGAAGGAAAGAAACTTCTGAGTTTGAATCACTTTTTAGCACCACTGTCACAGTGCTCTTCTGGTTCTTAGAAAATAAAAAATAAATAAAAATAAATATTTTTTTTTTTTTTTTTTTTTTAAAAAGGGAGCTTATGAGTGTCAAATTTAGTTGGCTGGAGTGACTGGCTTCTCAACAACAAGCCCAGGTATTCATCAGAGAGGATACCCAGGGAGCTATGAGAAAGCTTAGGAAAAAAAGCCAGACAGGTGCATGCAACTATCAGAGTCGTGGAGTGCTGATTACCCTATAGCAATGCTATCTGCATTTTGAGCCTGTTTAATAACTTTATTTTATCATTTGAAAGAAACCATAGTGTCCATAGTGGGCTGCTCAGCAGCTTGCAATATGTGATAGTAGATTGGACTTAGAGGTGAAGAAGATACTTCAGATATTCTTCATAGTATTTCTGAAGGCACCTGGTTAAAAAAAATGGCATTGAGTGAATGGACTGGAAAGATCCATAGTTCTTATCACTCAGAAATACCCTTTACCATATGGGCCCTGCGACATTTAACATACATGCTTTGCAATATGTTTCATTTGCATGAAGAGTGTACAAGAAACCTGGCTGGGAGCGACTCATGTTTCATTCATTGCTCACTCATAGAATAGAGCAGAAAGCACCTAGTTTCCATCATGCATCCTTAGAGACCTTTCACACTTTCATGCACCTACATGTCCTGGCAAGGCAAGCTGGCTTGTAGAGAGAAAAGAAACAAGGATACACATAAATGGGACCAGTTGTTTGGCCTGCATGACATCAGTAAATCACAGGGAAAAGCAGCTCCAGCTCCAAGCAGGAGCTGTTTGCATACATCGTGCCAGGTGACATTTTGCTCTTCAAAGTTTCTGGCACCAAAAGGTATTCATATATTTACAACCTTTCTTAAGGTCAGCTCTGCTGTGTCTCCAACTGAGCCATTAAATATTAATTGGACCTGCTTTCCAAAAATAAAAAGCAGAATCTCTAATTTACTTGTGTAATTAACACCTCCTACAAACCAGGTGTCCTCCTGAACCAGACAGAAAAAGCCATTTGCAATTCACAATCCTGAAATATGCAATGTGCTTTTGAGACAGACACACAGTTACTTGTTCAATTTTGCATGCACAACTGCACATAATTACTTCTGGAGAAAAATAAAATAAAATAAAATAAAATAAAATAAAATAAAATAAAATAAAATAAAATAAAATAAAATAAAATAAAATAAAATAAAAACAACATAAAATATGCCTTCCATGTGATCTAGTCAAGCCTTCCAGCTCATGTAGAACTGTTCTTTTCAGTATTTTTAAGTGCTTTATCTAGATGAGTTTGAACATCAACAATTTTCAATAGAGCTAAATTTCTCAGAGTTTGAATTCTAATCCAAAATTGCAAGAAAAATAAATAAAATTAAATCACTCGCTGGTCCATTAGAAGTTGTGTTAAAGAGCTCTGATTTCCACATGCTTAATGACCTAAATAAGCCTAACATTGCAAATAGCTCTGAAATTTAAGTTAGGTACCACCATTACTAATGTTAAAATAGGGTAAACATGTATTCATTAATTATTGAGCAGTGTAGATTATTTTCAAATGTATATTAGGTGTAAATTTATCCAGATGAAGAACACGTCTGATCTGCAATGAGGATAAGGAATTTGTGGAGTGAAAATTTAAAGACCTGGGGTCTTCATTGCCATCTAAGCTGAGAGACATATAAGTTTTCAGGATCACACAACCCAAGAGTACTAGTTTTGATTTTACACTTGAATTCAAGTACTTCCATCTTGCAAAGACTGAGCAGGCTGGGATAGAGGTCATACTTAAACCTTTTGGGAATTCATAGTCTAAATACTGCATCGTGTTTTTTGCCTCAGGAACTCAGCCTGGTTGACAGTCTCAGAGTTTACCTGCAGTTATAGGTGCTAAGCAATTGTAATAATAATAAAAATAAATCCTATTTTCTTTGGAAGAGGCCACTCTTTTTGATAAATGTTAGAGCACTCACTTAGGAAATGAGGTAAAAAGGTTTCCTTTTTCTATAATGGCAGATTCAAAACTCTATCCTGAATCTTGTCAGAAAATTTCCAAATCTTCAGGCTTGGAAATACTTCGGTGAAGGTGTGTTAAGAAAAGCAAATTGAAGTTGAAAGCCTCTTCAGTTACATAGACTAATTAAATTGTTCTGTAGAGTTTTTATTCTGACTGCGTTAGGATGAAGATGTCACTCAGGGAAGGTACAGTTCTGAGTTCCAGTCTACAGCCAAAATGAAAGTTTGAAGTAAGGAAGAGGACTATTTTTGCTGACATAGATTGCAATCAGAAGCTGAATAATCACAGCCTAGAAACATTTTGGGCCCTACTACTATTACAGTGAGGAAACAATATTTCTCTTGCATACTCTTTAACAACAAACCATTGCTGGGTCACAACTCCTTCACACCAAGGATGTCAGTGCAAGCATGACGGCTCTGCTACAGAACCAAGTATCATGATTTCCAACTCAACAGCAGACCTGCCAGGTATTTTCCAGTCTCCTGTCTTTTCTAGCAAAACCCACTCCAGGCTGTTGGGTGATAAATCCAGATCCACTTTCCTGGAGCACTACCTTCATGTTAGCAAGTGTGTCAGTGGCAAGATGCCGTTTTGGATATCACATTTCAGGTTTTCTGGAACAACTTCTGATCCAACCGTCAGGATTGTGTATGTAATGATTATTTTAGCTAAAATATTGGTAAGAGAATCCACAACATTGACCCCTCTGGTAAATGCTCCCACTGCATAAGATGCATGTTTTCATCTCTGTTAGAGCAGTAAATACACTGATCTTTTTTGCAGCATTTCGAAAGATGATGGCAGAGTGTATTTTCCCTCTCCCTTCTTCTACCCCAGAATAACCCAGGGCATAATGAATGAAGAACCAAGTTAATATGAGTTTTTCCTGCATCAGTAAACTGGGTGAATGAAACCATGACCTCTTAGTGAACACTTCCTACTCAGTAAGGAAAGTAGAACAAGCACTTCTCTGGTATGGGGTGAGGAGGGGATGGTGAGAAGAAGGGAGAAAGAAAAGATTACCTACAGAGCTAGCTCTGCATAATTAGCAGAAGATACCTTCTGTTACAGCAAAACAATGCACTTAAACTTCACTGCAAATCAAGATTGAGAGTGGAAATTAGAAAAAGAAGAATTACAGCTCTCCTCACCCTCCCTCAGTTTCTGGTGTCTTTACTCTTCTTTTGGAGCATACTGTAGACTTCAGCTTCCTAATTTTTCATGGAAATTAAATCTAAAAGGCATTCTGTAACATGCAGCAGGCTTGAGATTTTTTTTTTTTTTTTTTTTTTTTTTGTCTAGACCTAAGCACCTCCAGAAATGTTCAATGCTTTGCAAGATTGAGTTGTATTATGAAGTGCGTGCATGGCAACACCCTCAACTGGCATGAATCAGCTTCATTAATTAATTTAACAGCAGATGTTACAGTTTAACTATGTTCTGGTTTATACCTTTAAAATGTGGCTTTGGTTATGCTTTAGAGGTTTATTGATGTAATAGCTTTAGAAGATTATCATTATATTTTCTCTCATCTACTATTTTGTTGATATTAAAAAAGATTTTTTTTTTTGTTTAATTTGTGTGTGTTGGAAGTGATGGTTTAATATATTTAACTATATGTAACATTCTTAAAGTGAGCAACATTTTCTTTGGGAAACTAAAGATCAGATAAAAAATTGTGGGTATCATCAAACTCCTGTTTCCACACAGAGCTGTAGATTATCAAAGTTGACTCTCAGTGAAAAATTAGCATTCCCCTTGCCCCCTGCAAAGATGTTTGGTCCTTATGCTGAAGCTAGCGTGAAAGACAAGAGCATCAGGCTTTTCTTGCAGCAAGACAGAGTGGGGAGGCATGTGGAGGCAGACAGGAAGATAGTAGAACTGGAAAGATTCCATATACATTTTTTTTTTCTGAAATATTGTATTTACACGAGATTGGAGAGAGTACAAATACTTTACTAAGAAGACAAAACCATTATAATACATTCAGTTTAAACACAGGCAGAACTATAGATGCAAAGCACAGAGGCCTAAGGTACTCACAAGGCTAAATAATAAATAAAAAATAAATAGCTTCAGAAAGGCCTCGGAGATTAAAAGCAGAAGATAAGAGAACATAGTAATTGTTACACAGCATCACCTTTCCTTGACTTCAATGGGATTGCAATAAGGTGCTCTCCTTTTTCCATGTTGAGGATAGTGGGAACAACCCTCTTTCCATGTGCTGACTACTGAAACACTGATTTTACAAAACAGTTAAGCATCTACTTAATTTTCAGCATGGGAACAGAACAATTAACTTCAAAGGAAATTATATTTGTACCTAATCACATGCTTATATACTTAGTTTGACCAGAAGGAGTCTTCTTAGTGCTTAATAGGGTCAAATTCATTGTTACATAAAAAATAATTGTTCTTTAACGTCTTCTCTTTTCTTAAATATATCTTAGAATTACTTTAATTTTCCCTTTATATACTAGATTAGAAAATAGTAGCTTATCGAATGCCATAGAATATTTTGAAACATGTTTTATGTAATCAAAAGAACATTGTTCAAAAATAATTCCTACTTTTTTTTTTTTTTTTCCAAAGCCTGTTTAAATTTATAAATAAATAAAAATACATATAATAACAAAGCAGCTTTGTGTTTCTGGGCATTTGGCAGCAAGTTTGTTATAATATCTCTCAGACATCTCTTGGTATCTGTTAAAATCATCAGATTAATTGATCAATATAAAAGAATACAATATCATTACAATCCACCAAATATAGCCAATGCATGAAATATTTTACACATTGTATATTCCTTAAAAAGAATTAACATATTTTAGCCTGTTTTGAAACCAGATAGCTTCTGAAGTAATGTATCTTAAACACAGTGGAGTCTGTTACTTCTACTGCCTAACTGGTCTTTTTGTTGTTGTTGTTGCTGTTCTTTTCCCTCAATAAAAGCTTGTTTGAATAGGACTAGCTCAGTGATGGAACTACAGTACTATTTAACTAAACTCCATATATGCCTTTGTTACTGTTGCTGCAATTATTGTTATCATCACATACCATTGAAGTGCTAAATAGTAGTAATTCAGATATGTGGACTTTGGTTATGCTTGATAGAATACTGGCATATCAAATATATGTACCACTTCCTAAAGGCTATGTTACAATCATGATGCCTAGTAATAAAGAATAATAATAATAACAATCTCAGATTCAAAGTGCTGACCCATATCACTCACTTGAGGCACCAATACAATTAATCAATCAATTAAGAGATTTAATTTTAATGTTCAAAATAAATAGGACAGATCCAGGGCTGCCAAGGGACATGCACAGCACGGAGGACTCTGGACCTCTTCTTCCAAGCTGGGGATTTCTGTGCTCCCAGAAGACAGTGGGTTATTACATCTGATGCAGGATGCTCCGAGAAATACCAAGTCTTCAGACTCGAAATATTAAAAGCTCCCTCTAAGCTTCTCCAAAGGCTTTCTTAAACCCCTCAAGCCTACTCCATTCACTCAGGAGCAAGGCCTTGCCTTATATCGCACTGACTGCAGATGAGGGAAGAGCCTTTCAGGAAAGTCCACAGACATTACATTTCTTTAATGCAGCTTCCATACCCTCTAGACACCATTACCACTGTCAGCATGAGATGGAAAAGGCAGCTTTCCAACAGTGTCAAAGTCCTGTCTCACTCAAAGGGGAGTGCTTACCATGTTGTTAGTTTGTTCTGTGCAAGCAGTAATCATTTTCAGTGTCGAGAGAGCTGTTGTACCCTGATGATGGATACAGATCCCTCTTAAGTATCCTATTGACGATGTTGATCAGAACTTTTTTATACTGTTGACGTAAAAGTGAGTAAACAAATGGATCTGACGCAGCCTTACTGTAGGTGAGGCACTTGCTTATAATTCCCCAGTAGTAGTTTATGGTAACAAAAGGAAGGAGCTCTATCAACCTGTTAAACATTAAAGAGAGATGGAAACACTTGAGTGTTATGTTCACACTGAGTCCAGTGCACAACTCTTGCTTCATGAAACATTAAAGTAACACTTATTTTCATACAGTACATGGTCCCTGCAGGAGAAGGGTCCTCCTTGAATTCAATAAAGATAAAGGGAACTGTTGTAACAAAGCCACTAGGAAACAATAATAATTACCTCTATAGAAAGAGGGAAAAAAATGTGTTTTCATTGTTAATGCTCCCATACATTAGAGAAAAGAAAGTACTGCAGTTTATTGCTACATTTTCTGAATATTTAGAGTTGTGCTGGTAAGTGACAGTGGTCAAAGTGATCCATTACCCCTCTCCCTCAGCAAGCTTGAGGCAACATGGAGGATCTGGACTCACTCATCTCAGTTGCCTAAATGTAGCTGCCTAGTGACATTTGAAACAATTGGACATAACACCCGTGGGATCAGTTTGCTGCTTCTGGAAGCTGTGGGTCTCCCTTACATACTGTCATATCTGCCAACCTATGTAGAGGTTTTAGGTAAGTAGCATGTGCTTCAGCATTGACTTACCTGTGGAAGTTTCTGTGTGTATTTAGCTGGCTGCTATTTTGGCCAAAGAAAACAAGGAGACAACACTTTTATCATCATTATATGGCCAGCCAGCTGTCTCCAGACCTATGTCTCCTGGCCTGTGCTTCATGGATGATTAGTGGTCTCAGCACCTCAACTGAGATTGGTCCATTAATCATGGGTGGAGAAACTGCAACTAGGTTAAACGTTTTTTCCACAGAAGTGAGAGAAAACCTTCAGACTATTCCAGCAAGTGTCTGGCATACGGTTTATCTAGATTGGACAAACTCTCCAGTAAGGTGGAAGGAACAGGGCAAGAAGTTTTCATTATCTTTACACCTTTTGTGAAACCTTTTGCAAGTGCAAGAATATGCTATTTTGTTATATTAATTCCAGAAGGAAAAAAAAAAATCACCATGAGATAAAATATCCCTTTTCTGTACCCTAAAACATCACAGTTTGAAAATGTGAGCTCTGAAGCTTTCTCAAGGCTCAAAAAAACTTTTGGCCTCTTTCCAATGTGCAGAGCTCCCAACTTGCAGGGTGTTGAATTTTGAAGCTGTTCCAGTCCTCCAATCTCTCTGCATAGAAAAGCTGACTTACCAATGCTAGAACTGAACTTTGCAACAAGAAGTTGAGCTTTATAAGGAAAATTTCTCATTTGAATTAATAAAAATAAAATAATTCCCATGGCAAGTACATTTAAGAATCAGATGACTCCTGCTTGAAGCTGCTTGGAAAATTCCAGTGATTTCAAAACAGAGAGCACATGAAGGAAACATGAGGAATAATGTTTCCTTCATGTGCAAAATGAATATTTCAGACACTGAATGTAAGAAATAAATAAATGTATAATAAAGTACATTTGCTACATGGTTTCTTAGTTTATCCATTCCTGCAAATCATCATAATACAGGAAACATACACTTGATATTTACATGACTGACATTTTTATAAACACACCAAATAAGCAGAATAAGATATCTTTCAGTTATGAAGATAGATGTATTACTATATGTCCACTTTAATGTATTATGGGTCCAAATGTAATTGCGTTGAAGCCAACAGGGAAAAAAAAAAAAAAAAATCACTCAGATTTTAACAAGATAAAAGGCCTGGACAGAAGGGTTCAGCCTTATAAATATCCACCTGGATGCATCTTAGTATAATTTTCTTGATTTCAGTGATGTTACAGCAAAGATGAAATTCATCTGTTGGCTTTTAGTGAACAGATGAATATATTGCTAATGATCATAATCTCATTCACATTTATGAAATGAGGAGCAAACACTGAGCTCACAACACAACCTGAGTCACCAGGCCAAAGAGCAAGAAAAGAGAGGATGAAATCTCTCCCAGGGCCTCCGTAGAGATTACTTCAACACAACTGCACTGAAAATGGAATAAGAATGGAGAAGTGAAAAGACAGCAAATCCTCCAACTTTATTGCTTCTACCACCTTCTATTCAGTGTTGCCTAGACACTGTCTTGCCTTTGAGGCAAAGGGCCCCCAGGATGTCCTCCCCAGATGCTTCCTATTTTGCAGTCGCCGATCCCTCTTGGTCCTTGTGACTGAGGCAGAAGCTTTACCTTGCCATGCACATTTATATAAACCAATCCTCTGCCTTCTCCCTGTTGACACATGCAGTACCCATTTGTCACACATAGAAAATGTACCATCTCACTTTTGCAAAATGCAAGGTTTGAAGAAGGAAGACACTTTTATTTTAGAACTTTATAAGAAATTATTTTAGAAGTGTGTAAGAAATATCTCTACCCTAAAAAAAAAAAAAAAAAAGCGATGCTGGAATTTGCTGAGCCTGGTAATATTCAAATAGAAAGAAGATGGCAAGATCCACTTTGTTCAATACAATTATATCCTGATTATGGCTAAAGTGAATAGAAAATGACTCAGAATGTACTGAACACTGATCAATTAACCTTTTAACTCTGTGCTATAATGTTAATATTTGTAATAATCCTTTTAACTGCAGAAAAAAATGCAGTTATCCAGGTAATCAGACAGGAATCCTGCTTAACATCTAAATGGGAACTGAAAGAAATGTCATCCTAAAGGTTAAAAAACATTGTCATGTTTGTGCTCTGGCCTCAATCTGTCCCACTACCCATGTAAGAAAAGGGTAATAATGATGGTTGTAAATGACCTATGTGTATATGACTGTGTAAGTTCATTGGGCTAAAGCTGGCCAGTTTTGATAAGCTGGTGTGGCTGCAGACCCTGGCAAACTTGGAAGCAAACAGGAAAGCCTTCACCAGGGTGGTTTTGTAAAGACTAGTACACCTCCCTGAGCAGAAGTCAGTTCTCTCCAAAGGCATTTGAAAGCATTGTTGAATGGTGACCATTAAAAAATAAATAAATAAATAAATAAATCACTTGTGAAAGTTTTAGCCCATTTTAATTTAGAGACAAAAGGCTGAAATGCTGCAATTCACTATAGTTATGTTGGCTTCCAGCTCACTGATTTAGTCAAGCTTTAAAAATGATAACCATATATTGTATAAGGATTATACAAGTACAGAATAAGAATGATATATAACTCTTTTAAAAGGTACAGGCCACCAGAGTGGATGCAAATGATTCTGAACGGTTAGAAGCATGGTTATACATTCTTAAAGTCTAATTATTGGTTTTGCTGGGAGCTAACGCTCACACCTCATCACAAGTCCATGCTGCACCATTAGCAATATATTCACAGACCTTAACGTTTCCAGACACAAATCTTATCTGCCAAATTATCAGCCTGGATAAATTTAAATTATGTCACCTCAGCTTCCAACAGCAGCAAGCTTGGCCTTATGCTTTGAAAAAAAAAAAAAAAAAAAAAAAAAAAAAAGAGCTAATCAGAAAAAGTGGTCTGCTTTCCCCTCTGTTGCTTGGGTTGTGCTAATAAGGAGGGGTGGCGAGTGTTTTAAACTGCTTTCATCGCCCACTGGCGTGTAATTAATTCCTGGTACTTGTCCTAAAAGCCTCTTGCTCTTGGCAGAGACTCCCAGAGCTGGCAGCAAGGAGGAGAGGAGAGCCAGAACTCGCCGGGGCTCCCAGCGCAGAGGGCTGGGCGTGCGCGCGTGTACGCGCCTGTGTGTGCGCGCATGTGTGCGCGTGCATGTGAGAGCGTGCGAGTGTGTGCTCTCACTACCGGCCCCAAGTCTCCGTCGGGCTCTGCAAGCCCCAGATTAGTCGTAACCCTCCCCCCCATTCCGCGGCACCAGCATCCTCACATCAGAGGGCACACGGGTGTCTCGGGAAGTCCCCCAACCCACCCCAGCAGGCAGGAGATACTAACCTGGTGATAATGTAAGGACCAAAACAGATCACGAACGACCCTATAAAAATACTGATTTTCTTGGTAGCCCTCTGCCTCCTCCGTTTCTGCTCGTTGAGACAGCGCTGCTTCACACTGCAAAGGGAAAAAAAGAAAAAGAAGGTCGGTGGGTTAATGCAAGGGGCGAGGAGGGGAGATCTCCCTAGCCAGTGGAGAGAGGAAGGGACTCGTCCCCGGCCGGGAGCCGCTGTCCCGTGCAGGGCAGGGCAGGGCAGCCCCGGCCCCAGCCCCGGAGGAGGGCAGCCCGCGGGAGAGAGGAGCGCAGCCCTCACCCCAAAAGCAGCTCCCTGGTGCAGGGACCTCAGGCCACTGAGAGCCCACCCGCAGGCTGGGACTAGCATTTTAAGGAAGCAGGCTGCAAAGACACAAAGCACCGACTTCTGGCACTGTAAGCAGCGCCTGGAGCTGGAGGCAGGAGGGTCTCACCGGGCTGCCGAGGTAGGCAGGAGAACACGAAGGGGTGCCGGGGAGGCAGAGCATCCCCTCCGCCCTGGGGTACCCACCACAAGAGCCCCGAGGCTGTGAATGCAAACGCGCCCCTTACCTGGGATGGATGTCCACCAGCAAAACCAGAGTCTGCATGGTAATAATGTCTATCCGCTTGCAATGGAACCGAGCAACTTTCAACACCTTTAAATAGGTGAAACACAAGATCACCAGCGACAGCATGAAGCTGGTGGAGTGAAAGACGATGGTGAACACCGTAAAGCGTCTCCGCTCCGTCTCTTCCTTCAGGTGCAAGGTGCAAGAGGCATAAACGCTGCTGTAATCTACCCACGAGTAAAACAAAGATACCAAGGGGAAGGTGAGGGAGTGAAGCCACGAGTAGCCCATCAGTATCACAGCGTCCTTATACCGCATCTTGCTGGTGTAGCTCAAGGGGAACACCACGGCAATCCATTTGTCGATGCTGAGCGCTGCCATGCTCAGCATCGTGTTGGAAGTGAGGAAAGTTTCCAGGAAACCCACCGCTTTGCAGACGCAGCCCCCGAGGGGCTGCTGGTTCCTCAGGATCCCCAGCAGGGTGAAAGGCATGTTCAGGACGGTGAGGAGCAGGTTGCAAAAGGATAAGTTCACCAGGAAAACCCCGGCGACCTGCTTGCGGATCTCCGTACTGTAGACGAAGCATAGCAGCACCAGGAGGTTGGAGAGCAGGGAGACGACCAGCACCAGCACGAGGAGCAACGCCAGCAGCACGCCTGCCAAGTCCATCTCTCAGCGGGTCGCCTGCAGCGGGCGAGGGCAGGAGGAAGGGGGCATCCGAGCCGGCACCGCAGCCTCGCAAGCCGCCGCCCGCAGCCGTCCGCGCATGGTGCCGGGGGAGAAATGGGGAGCGAGCGGGGACGGAGGAGAGGGGGAGAGCACCGGTGGGACCCTGCTAGCAAGGGGCCGGGGCACGGGGGCAGCGGCACCGGGGTCCGGAGGGGAGGCACCGGGGTCCGGGGCGGCGTCGAGCCGGAGCCGGGGCAACGGGGCCAGGGCGCGGCGGGGCGGTGGAGTCGGAGGCTCGGAGCGGAGCTCGCTGTGCGCTGTCCGCGGTGCTGCAGCCGCCTCTGCCCCGACGGCTCCTGGCTTCTAGCCGCCGCCGCAGCCCCCCTGGGCACGGCCCGGCCTCCTTCAGGCACTGAGCATCTTCCCCCGGTGCCCAGCCCCTGAAATAGCCCAGGCGCGGAGCCTCCCGCCGCGACTCATGCGCAGAGGAGGAGCGCTCAGCCAGGGATCGCGGAGTCGGGCTGAGCCACTCGCGGGCCGCAGGCGAGAGCAGTAGGAAGCCCAACTTTCCGCTAGTGCGCAGCTCAGGAAGGGTCGGAGCTGGAGACGGGTTGGTGGGAGTTGAAGCGCTGCGCTGTGCCGAGCACACCCTGATGCACCGGCTGGATCAGGCAGTTCGGGAACCTGTGGCAAAGCTAGGCTCTGTGCCCCTTGGAACGTCCCCCCTTCTACCTGATTACTTGCCCTGTCCTATTTTTTCCTTTATTTCATAGTGCCTGGAGGATTTACAGTCACCCTCCGGGTATTCACGTTTTCCCCATCAGCCAGCAACACCGGGAAAGAAGTTGCTTGGCTAGAGACTTCCCTTTGGCAGCTCGGACTCACACTCTTAAAGCCCCAAATGACTGAACAAGTGCCTACATTAGAGTGGTGCTGGCATATCCTGTGGAAAACTAACATCTTTCTCTTACCGTTTTCCATTTACAATGACATGTTAGCAGGGCAGTGAGATGGTGAGAAACCTGCTTTATCAGATTGTGGAAAAGCTGAAAAGAGAGGCATGAAGGAGTCTAGAAATTCTTCCTCTGTACCTGCCAGGAAGGTGCATCATAGCTAATGCCCAGATACTGTAAGTCTTTGTCTTACAAATAAAAGTAAAAGAATGTTTTGTTGCATCAAAACACCGGTGCAGATATAAGCTGCCACATCCAATCACTGTCATATTTTACAGTTGATTGCCAGAACTGGCATGAAAAAAGGTAGCTCGCCCGCTATCCAAAATGACTATTAATATCCTAAGGAAATGCTGTATTGTATATATTGTCCCTACAATGTAATCTTGTCACGCAAGTGTGACCACTGTGTGAATAACTGTACACAAAACTGCTTGAAAGAGCCTGCAGGCAGTATGTTCTTTTTTTCCAACAGCATTTATAAGTTTTGGATCTGGCCCTAATTGAAAAGGTTGCTATGGTAAGTTATATGTCTTAATGAAAGAGCATAGCATCAAGACATGAGATGTGTTATTTGGAAGAGAACCAGTACTGTATTATTCCTCAGGATGGAAAGAAAATGAATGTTTTCTCTGATCAGAAAGCCATCATTTCCAAAGTTACAAAAGAGCAGATACATTGAGAGTGCTTATGCTTGACAAACAAAAATCCAATATATATCTGTGTGAGCATTTCAGAAAAAAATCTATAAAAGCACGATAGTTCTCTCAGAGTTCATCTGTTTCATTTCTATCATCAGGCAAACAACACTGCAGAGCCAAACACCACACAAAGGATAAGAAAGGACTGAACCATCATGGTAGAAGCTGGCTATATCCATGCAGAGGTTTTGCAATCGATCCCTCTCCCATATCAGCAGTTCTTAAGGGTTCCACTAGTAAGAACTCATCTCTGCCCTCCCTTTCATTTAATACTATCATAAGGTTATGGAGCTTTTATGTTAGCCATATGGGAATAGAGGCTGCCTGATGTCAGGTGGGGTAGATGTTATTTTATATCATCACAGAGCCAACCTAGATGTGTTGTTCTCTTACTGTGATAGATACCTGAGAAGTTATTTCTTGTTGGATCCACACAGAATGCAACTTCTCTCTTTCTTTTTCTCTCTCCCTTCTACACATACAAACATGTAAAATTTCTCTAATGCACCCTTTTCAGTTAAAGAGTTAATTGTTTCTGAAAACAAATGGAAAAAAGAACACATCAAAATATGAAAAAAAAAAAAAAGATGCCAAGAAGCATAAAACCAGGAAAATAAATAAATAAATAAATAAATAAATAAATAAAAGTGAAGCAGCGTGTAGTATAATCCCCTCTAACAATATTCTGGGCTCAAATAACCCAGAGGAGATTACACTGTTAGATTTCCCCCTTTGTTACCAGTGGTCCTTTGTCAACCTGCATAGTTAAACATGCATGACTTTTTGAGGGATGTAGGGCCTGTGTTTGCATTTAGGGGAAGCAACCAAAAACACACCACATGAGCTTCCTTTCAGTCTAACGTTCAGTCTGAAAATAGACAACCATGTGAATCCAGAAGGTTTGCAAACCCACTGTGGTTTTGCAAAAGCAAGCATCTGCCACCTTAGCCCCTGAAAACACATACGTGTTTTCCATGCTACCTCTATGCACATAAGCAGATATATGTAAACCTAAATTACTGGAAATGCTCATGTAGATCAATGTGAACACACATATTCTCCCAACCAAGATCTTAGAGTATTTACTTACATAATCAAGGAAGCTGTCTTGATTGAAACTGAGGACTCTGGAGACTGTTATAATATAAATAAGAAAAGGGAAAAAAAAGCAAACAAACAAACAAACAAAAAAAAGTTGTGTGCAGTTAATTATTCTTTAATAGACATAGTCTATTCAGTTAGCACAGATTAGGTAGAGTACTTGAGACTTTAATAGCTGCATCATTCATTAAATCTACACATTTATCTGTTCTAAATATTGACCACAACTTATTGGATTTAATGGTTAATGGACTGTATTCATTGGAAAGAGATGGGGGATGATTCAAATTCCCTTTCAGTTTCACTCCAGGAGAGATGTGTCATGCAAATTCCAATTCAGATCACAACTGCGCATAATTCAGCTCTAATCAATGTATTCTGCAATGGCTAGGAACACATTTAATTTGGTTCTAATTTTAAGAAAACACCATGATGGAAGATCTCAGAAAATTACATTGAATAATTTGCAAGTACCGAGAGGAGCAACTCCTTCCCCCAGCTTGTCTTATGACAGGTGAAGAGAAGGAAATTAAATTATATTAACCAATATAGGGGGAAGTGGAACGACTCACAGAACTGATGTTAAGACCAAGGCTTTTCACTTGTAGGCCACTCACTAAAAAGTGACCCATTTCAAAAGTGAGAAAGACTGGTTAATAGCCAGGAGATTTTTCAATATGTTCTGTAAACAGTTTTGGTATTCATAGTTCCCAATAAGCACAGGGAAATACTTATCATTACAATAGTAGCAGTTGTGGTATTGTTGCCACGTTAGTTTTAGTGAAGTTTTAGTGATGCTAACGTCCTTTGGTCTATCAAGACACAGCAGCAAACTAATATTCTACTTTCTTATTCCATTTTTTTTTTTTTTTTTTTTTTATTCCTCCTTTCTTTTCAGAGTCTTGCATTATTACGATTTGAACTATTGGGTCTTTGAGCAAGCAGGGAGGGCATCATTATCTTCACGAGTAACACGGCTTTCATTCTTGATGGAACAATAAGACATATAAGCAAGCAGATAGTAGTAATATAATAACTGACATGCTGTTAGTCTCTTCAGAAAAGATGCAAAGCTTGACTCATCATTCTAATACAATTCTGTTACTCTGTTCCCATGGCAGAATTCCAGTGGGCACATTTACTACCTGTGGAATAACTTTGTCATAAGGTTCTTCCTAATATGGAATAGAAGCAAACTGAAAGATCTTCACATTCCTCCTAAAGGAAAAAAAAAAAAAAAAAAAGCATAAAAAAGCATGTTTTTTTTTTGTTTTTTTTTTTTTTTTTAAATCATAACTACCTGGGAAGGGAGAAGAACAAAAGAAATATGAGGTTCAACCATGAAGCAGTTTTGCAGACTGAAATTACTTGAAAATTACTTAAATATTACAGTGAGGAATCTCACAGTTCAACAGATAATCTTGCAGCTGTATTAAAGCTACATGCTTGCAAAAACCTTCCAGACATATTCCTAGAGTCTACAAAAACTGATCTCAAACTAATTCAAGCAGAAAATATTTGATTTTTGAGGATGGAGTCAAGATTAGAAGAAAAACATAAAAATACCACAAGAATAACCAATTCTTGATGTTTCATAATGGAAATGGAAGTACACAGGCCCTGAAGGATGAAAGAAAAACAGCAAAATATTCACAGAATTCAAATCAATTTCAGATGAGATATCATTCTAAAAATTGATATGTATGGGTATGTGTCCACATTTCCTCTTTCTCCCACCAATTTGTTTTATCTTTCTGTTCCACAGTATAAGGCAGCAGGTAAAATGAGAATTCTGTATTGCAATATTCAGTTTTGTAATAAAACTGGCTAGATTTTTTTTTTCCTAGAATACAATGAAAAAATGTGAACACACACACACACACACAAAAAAAATGCTGTTCAACTGAGCAGAAAAATATATTGATTTCAGTGAAGTTCTGGTCGGGGGTAAAAAAAAACACTAACTGGCTTTTCTACCCAACACCTTCTTGGCTATAATGCAGGTCTGAAATACTGTTGGAGGAATGCTGTTCTCTCAAGCAAATGGCACAGGAACTTGAACTTTTGTCTTCCATAACTCAGTGTCGATTCTTCAAAAATACCCAGGCTATGCCCATTCTCTCATCAGACTAGTTCTAAAACAAGGTCACTCCCAATTTAATGGAATATTCATGACTTGAGCCCCAACTAAAATTTTAATTTCTGTAAAGGTACATTTATTCTGCAGTCTTTAGAAAACATAAAATTATTGATGAATTTCTATTGAATCTCAAAGCGAGAGAACTAGCCTCCTACTGTTTTAATCTATTTTGTACATTTTCTAAAGATCTAGTTTACACATTGGTTTTAGTCTGATAGAAATAAAGATTAAAGCACATTTTTCCACAGTGCATCACAAACGCAGTGTTTCATACTAGCAGTGCTATAGTATACCAGCTTGTTATAAAACTTATCAAAGCTGCAGGCATGTGGATGAAATTCCCAGGAGTCTTTTGCTGGCATTTTCACAAATGTGACAATGTTTAGCACTCCCAGGGGCCAGCAAACATTAAATGGCATTTTTCAGAAACTGCTGAGGCAATTTATTTACTGTTGGAGTGAAGTTCCAAGAGCCAACATATGAAAAAATACAGCATGTATTCTGCTGTACTCTAGAAATTCTCCTTTTTCTGCCTTATGTGCTCAAAATCCCCCACTCTTCTCACAGAGAAAGTCTGTATCTGCTTTCCTTGAGTCAATGCAAACCCAAGGCAAGTCTCTTAAAGCCACTGGGAAAACCAAGGCAGAGTAAGTGAAAGAAAACAAATATAAGACTGTAGAAAGAGTATGAAGCTTCTACAACAGGTGCCATTTTGATAATAGTTATTTAATGCACAGAGTGCTCTCAGCAAACACATCAAGAAAACATTAACCCTACTTTCTGCAGTCAAAGGGCTGGTCTGATGGGGATCACTGCTGAGCTGCACTGGGCAGGGATGCACCAAGCATGCCTGCCTTGTGGATGGCTGAATGGGAAGGATTGCATGCACACAACCCAGAGCTGTTTGCTAAGCTGTTTGCTCAGGAACCGTTTAAACAGGCACTCTGAATCAAAGGAGCAGAGAGAGTTATGCAGGATGGGCAAGACTCCTTGGGTTGAACTGAAGTTGCCCAAAGCAGGTACAGCAGGGGAAATTACTCCCGTGTGATGGCACAGTGCCCCTTGGCTCTGCAAAGCCCCTCCCATAGGACAGGTGTGTCATGTAACCCATCCCCTTATGGACATGCAGCAGACTGGTCCCCATAATTCAGTGCAATACTAGCAGCACTCTGTGTTGTACAGAAGTGCCCCTGCCCTTCAACCTTCACACTAATCTTTCTGTGGCAGTTTCTTGCTTGAATGCCTAAGCAGTAATTTGCCTTCCCCTAAGCTATCACTGTAGAGAGGTTTCTTCACACCCCCACTAACAGGTACAGCTTCTATGGGTGAAGGTAATCAACTGGCACCATCTGCTTCGAGGAATAAATAGGTTTTTTTTTCTTTTTTTTTTTTTCTTTTTTTTTTTCCAGAAATTCTGTAATATTTAGGTACTATCCTCCCATCACACCCATCCCTTTCCCCTGCCTACCCATCCAGCCACCCCCATATCCATACGCAGGAACATGTTCTTGCAGAAAAAAAAAAAAAGAAAGGCTCATAAGCAACTTCACTACTTCACTCAAAGAAACAGAGTTGGCAGGCAATAAATAAGCCTGTGCTATGCTATTTTCATGATAAATAAATAAATAAATAAATAAAAATACAACACTCACTGGGGCTAAGACATTTAAATGTGAACACAGGTTATTGTGCATGCACAGCTATCTCAGAGTCTCTATTCTCATGTACCTAACACTGTATGTTTCACTGAGTGTATTTAAAAAAATAAATAAATTAAAAATAATAATAATAAAAAAAAAACTTTCATTAAGGTAAAGAAAGAAAATCAAGGAACTGCCAGGACAAAATTGACACTGTAATGCAAACTCTGTGCTCTGGCATAGCAGGGGTTCCCACAGTAAGTGATGTTGCTTAGGAACAATAATAACATGTAGCTCCAAATCATTCATCCCCTCCAGTTATTCAGGAAGAGAGACTCAGTCTCCCATGAAAAGAACAGAAGTGAAGAATATCAATCCCTTCCCTGGGTCTTAATCTCAGCCTTACCTCTGATGGGGTTTCACCTGGAGAACAGGGAAGAAGTGAAATGTTGCCAAAGTCCAAAAAGTCTTAATAACTACACAGAAAAGGGGAACAGAAGTACCTCTTGGAAACAATGGCCCTCATCCAGCTCTACACCCACCTATGTAGAAGGGCTCCTTGCCCCAAAACATTACACTGGTTTGACCTTGCCCTGACTCATCCCATGTCTATGGCAGTAGAGGTTGAGTGACCCCTGGACTGGACTTTTGCTTGTTTGCCAGATAGTGTTTTTGCATGTTACATCCTCAAACCTTGTTCCTCAGGGAGGATGATGGGCATGTATGTCTTTCACGGGTAGAAGAAGAAGAAATGCCACATGCTACTTCTCTCTGGGAGGGCTCTGGGAGGTCATGTGCAGCTGAAACTCTCTATTGTGCCTGCCTTCTGGTACTCAGAAGTACCAGAAGTATCCTTGTGTTCTAGGTGACCTTCACTTTAAAGTCCAGTACAAAGCAACTCTTCTCAGTATGACATTTTTTCCACCTTATGATGATGAGATCCTTTGAGTTTTGTAGCTGAGAAGCTTCTGCAATTTCTTTGGAGGTAGATTATAAATTATGAATTTATTCTGAATTATTATTTCTGGTAATTATGTTCATTCTTGTGCCTCTTAAGGTCATTTAGGATTTTGTCTCTTTCCTGGATAATTGTTTCCATCAACATATCAGTAGTCTTGGAAACAGATAGCAGAGCTTGTACCCATCATCTAGCTTCATACAATGAGTTGAGCAAGTAAAAATACACTGTTCTGTTGTCATAAACAAAGCCATTCTGGACAACTGGTGTCTAGAGCTGCCTTGAGCTCTCTCTGCCACTTCAAAACAGGCCTAGTTGTTGGTATATTTGACACAGTGACTTAAAAAACAAACAAACAAACAAAAACATAATAATGCATTTATCCTCTCCCACTAGCCCCTCTCTCCCCCCTCCCCCCCCCAAAAAAAAAAAAAAAAAAAAAAAAAAGTTACAGGAGTTTAATTCTGGCATCTTGGATTACTTTGGATTACTTGTGTAATCTAGGGTAAAAATTCTGCCCTGTTTTAACCCAAACAGGGGGTTCAGACTACAGAGGACAGTAACTAAATTTCTGGGTAGCAGAAGGAAGCTATTTATTCTCTGTTGTTTAGTGAAACATTTAGAAAGCTTTCATTTTGTTCTGATGTTGAAAAGAAACAAATTTAACATCTTGAATTGTCTCACAAAATTGCTTTCTGTCTATTCCTGATCAACAACCATCAGCCTGTACTCTTTTAGTCTGCATTTTGTTATCCATCCTTACTTGAACTCCTCACTTACTTGCACAATGTGCTGCTCCCCATCTCATATTTGCATCTTCAAATCTATGTGCAGCAGTAGGTTTTTAATCTCTTTTCAGCGGTCTCTGCTTATAAGGAGAATCCCCGTACATTGTCTTTATATAATCAGCAGATATACAAACAGCAGATAATGATACTTTTCATAGAACCATGGCATGGTTTCGGTTGGAAAGGATCTTAAAGATCATCCAATTCCACCCCCCCTGTCCCTGCAGGGACACCTCCCACCAGACCAGGTTGCCCAAACCCCATCCAACCTGGCCTTAAACACTTCCAGGGAACACATCCACAGTTTCTCTGGGCAGCCTGTACCAGTGCTTCACCACCCTCATGGTACAGAATTTCTTCCTAATATCTAACTGAAATCGACCTTTTTTTTTAAGCTTAAAGCCATTCCACCTTGTCCTTTCACTACACTCCCAAATAAAGAGTACCTCTTCAGCTTTCCTGTGGGCCTGAACAGGCTGAACAACCTGTGGGCCCACAGGCTGAACAACCCCAACTCTGTCAGCCTTTCTTTGTAGGAGACATGTTCCAGCCCTCTGATCATCTTTGAGGCCCTCCTCTGAACCCACTCTAACTGGTTGATGTCTTACTTATGATGTGACAGTGCTGTTACTATTCAAGCAACATCTGAAATGTGTAAATTACTTAAAAATATTTTTCTGTGAGCATGAGACATCATCTTTGCTCATGTGCCTGATCATTCAAAGTCAGTGACGAGAAGAAGGAAACTTACATGCCAGGTCAGTGGGGAAAGGTTTTACTGGGAGCAGGAATAGGTAGCACTCTTCATGCAGCACCTCAGAGTACAACCTCTGAGTGCTGCATGGGATGGATGGTAGGAATGGACCTCAACCATGGTGGATATGGAATAATCACTGAAGAGTAATCACTGACTGAGAATATATTGCTATAACCAATTGCTGGCCTCAGTAACCTGAACACTAACGCATTCCCCATCGTTTATGAAAGGATGTATCTACTAAAAATGCACCAGGTACAGCTCTTTAGGCCAGCAGCATTCTGGGCAGCAGGTTGAGGGAGGTGATTGTCCCTGTCTGCTCTGTCCTCATGAGGCCCCACCTGGAGTACTGTGTCCAGGTTTGGGCCCCCAGCACGAGAAGGATGTGGACCTGTTAGAGAGAGCCCAGAGGACATATTATGACATTCTACCAAAAATAGCTATGCTATTATCTTGTTTAGACTGCAGCACAAATAAAAATTCAAACCTGATGACAGAAAAGTCCTACACAGGAAATCCATTGGTGGGGTTCTACCAAATTTATCTGGTCTGACTGCTTTCATTGTTGAGAAAGGTATGGCTCATTTCTGAAATGAACGCATCCAGCCTGAGCTTCAGCTGGGGCTGAAGCTAATATTTCTCTTCACCAGTTACTAAATTCTGCTACTGTAAACTAAAAGATTAAGTTCACCATTTTCCAGTGCTTAATTTGAGTGTTTTCCATCATGTGTATTTAAGAGTGGAAATCACATTTAAACACAGCTTTCCAGATGCCCTCTCAACAGCCCACACTTATCACATTGGGTCTGTAGAATACTTTGTTATATACTGAGAACTTAAATGAAACACCATCACACTGGCATCAGAAATAGCTGATTTCAAATAGTTACCTGAAAATCCTTGTTACAGTACTTTCTTTCCAAGTTCAGTGCACTCTTTCTTATAAATATATTCTTATATTTAAACTCCTTCTTCTATTAATTAAATTCTTATATTTAATTAATTTAATTATTAATTTCTTATATTAATTATTAATTAAATTCTTATATTTAATCTCCTTATAAACTCCTTCTTATAAATATATTAACTTATATTCTTATATAAGTTAACTGGCCCTACAGTTATGATTTTACTGTGGCTGCTTTAAAGCATATGCTGTATATCAATTTTTATTTAACTAAGTTATCCAAACTCCTCCAGTTTATAGACCTCTCCTCTTCATCATTTACTTTTCTTTTTTTTTTTTTTAAAGCTGAAGTGATTTTTTATCTCTTAAGTCTCTGACCAAAATATTAAATATCAGAGACCAAATCAATTCCCTGTTTTATTCTTTAAGAAATATAATCATTTGAGTTTTTTCTCAATTTAAGATTGCCTTTTATGTAAATTGATTTTTTTAATAGTAGCTAGTTCACAAATAAAAACTGACAACCTTACTTCACTACTTGAGAAAAGAAAAAAAATGTAGGTGTTTTTATGAAATAAAGATTGAAATCTGACCAACTGGAGATTCAGAATCTCCAGCTGATGTGCTGATATGAGTAACATGCAAGATGATTCTGCAAGCTATGGGGAGCAACCTTACAACAGAAACAAAAGTTGCAATCCCATAAAACAATGTGTGCTGCTATAGGAGACTAACATTATTTAAATAATGTCAGTGGTCCCTGAAGGCCTCCTGAAATGTAAGCTTTGTTCCAATTTCTTCCTGAAGTTGGTACAGAAACAGTTTTGTATATTATCTTTTAGCCTGATTAAATTCTTGATGATTCCAGTTAACAGCAAAAGAATATACAGATCTGAGTGTAGCGTTTTCAAATATGCATGTGATCAGCTCATATCAATTCTCTTTTCTCCTCTCAGTCGCAGCTGGCTGTGCTGCTTCCAGCAGTGCTCAGGCCAGCAGCTCTGCTGAAGCCTCAGTTTCCTGGTTCCCAAAGGCACTCAATAAGATTAAAACAGAGTGACTAAGCACATACCCTACTTTTCCAAACAGGTCTACAGACAAGGAAAATCCATCATTTCTGGTTAAACTGAAAGTTGAGAGTGTTTTCGTATGGCTTAAGTAGCAAAACTCACACCAAAAGACAAAACAAAGCAAAACAAAGCTAACAAAGGAAAGGAGAGGAAAGGAGAGGAAAGGAGAGGAAAGGAGAGGAAAGGAGAGGAAAGGGAAGGGAAGGGAAGGGAAGGGAAGGGAAGGGAAGGGAAGGGAAGGGAAGGGAAGGGAAGGGAAGGGAAGGGAAGGGAAGGGAAGGGAAGGGAAGGGAAGGGAAGGGAAGGGAAGGGAAGGGAAGGGAAGGGAAGGGAAGGGAAGGGAAGGGAAGGGAAGGGAAGGGAAGGGAAGGGAAGGGAAGGGAAGGGAAGGGAAGGGAAGGGAAGGGAAGGGGAGGGAAGGGGAGGGAAGGGAAGGATATATTTATAGTCAAAGTGCTGGTTGTGGAAGACTATGTGTTAATTCAGAAAAATAATGTCTAAGTGATCCAGGTAAATGTTATTTTTTGGCAGATTTGTCCTCTTACCTGGGATGGTATAAGTAACAAAGAAACAAATAAAATAAATAAGGAATTTTAAGTCTTTTTTCTCCTCTGGGAGTTTATATATTTGGCCACACTGAGAATAAACTGCAGCATCCCAGCATCTAGTTATCTCTTCATTGATTGCATTTAATTATTCTCAATTTATAGTGTTAATGCTGGAAAGCAAGGGGTGTCATATTCAAGGTTCTTTTCAGCTGGCTAAGCATTAATGGATGATAATTAACAAGAAAACCACTCTTCTTTGCCAGGCTAAAAGCAAATTGGTTATTTGGCCAATGTATATGTTTAACATCCACGTACCTGCAAAAATGAGTAGCAGTAGCACGGTAACTATATATGTGTATGTTGCATTAATTAATGGAGAACACTAGACAATCTTTTTTTGCTTTGTTTAAATTTCAGTTTCAAAAATGGTTTTCTATCATTTTGTCAAGAATAATACACTGGAGACTTTTTGTTATTAAATTGTACCTAAATACAGAGTGGTAAGTGCTGTTAACCATCTTACCCAGCTTGTGGAGAGCTGAGTGCAGGATAGGGCAGCAGTCAGAAGGTAACAAATAAGGCCATAATAAATCAAGACACTCAATTAGTTATGGTGTTTCTCATTACTTTGGTCCATTCTTTTCGTGTCAATGGAAGTAGAGTGTATTAAGCCATTTATCCAGGAAGACTTCATCTTTTGACAGATCTAACCTACCTTTTCTGTCTTCTTTTAAAATGTGAAGCAGAAACATCCCTCATACCTATTAGTAAAAGCTTACATTACAACACCTATAAGTACATGCTCACCTACCAGTTTTTAACACATTTTTGATAGCAATAGGCTGCATCTTTTGGGGCTGCTACAAAATTCCTAAGATATGGGTATAACAGCAAGTTTTTACACATGTTGAAATACGAATAACAGGAGGGCAAATATACACTGTAATATATTATGTTGTCATGCTACAGAGTTACTTATAATCAGTTTTATGTGTTTATTTATATATATACTATTTTTTTTTTTTAGTAAAAAAATCCTCTTTCATAGTAGAGGAACTCTAGAAGTTGAAGATTTAATATTTGGGAAGGCAAAATTATCATAAGGCTAAAACTACATTGAAGTGATCTGAAGTGATCATAGAAATATGTTATTGATTTGTATGTTCCTCAAGTCAGGGATTCTATTTGTATTTGCAAAGTACTCACACATTTTGAATACTAAGAATTTATTTTTACTTGTAAGTATTCCGATGTATTTCAGTTAGCTGGTTGTGAAATAAAATAGATCTCAATATTTTCAAAGAGAAAAACATCTAGTACCTCTTTATTTTTTAGAAACTTCTGTAGGTTTGGCTGTTTCAATTTTTCCTTGTAGTCAAATATAGCTCAGCTTGTTTATTTGTTTTATTTTATTTATTTATTTATTTATTTTTAATTCCCTTGGACATGTTTCAGGTAATGTGAAGTATTCAGCCTTTAGGATGTAGTCATCTTGGAGTTATAGACAAAAAACATTTATATTATTCATTGTATTTCTGCAATGCCAAGAGATGGTTCAGAGTTCCACTATAAAACTACTGTTCCAATACACAAAGTCATTTGATTTTTTTTTTTTTAATGCTCCATAGGAGAAAGAAGATGATTTCAAACAACAGATGAGAAAAGCAGAAGGAAGTAGCAAACAAACAAACAAAAAAATCTGATCAGCATGATTAATAGCTAACGTCACAATATAATTATTCCATTATATCACAGCTTTGTATATGCACTCTGAAATCACTGGCTTATTTTGTTCCTGCATCATATTGCAAAATGTTATCTATGTTCTTAATAATTGTCAATAAATACAGTCTTCCAATCTTTTGCTTCCCGATGCAATTTTATTATTAATTTGTTTATATTTATTTTAATTCATTTTATTTCTAATCTTTCAACCCTGTGTTTCTGCTCTTTCTAGGATTTTTAATCTCTAGACCTCAAAAATATGAATAAACCTCTGCAAAGTTACATATAGTTCAGTCTGCAGATTTGAGTCTCTCTTTTCAGCTAATACTGAAGATGTTTATATGCATGATGTAATATAATGAGATTTGATTAGTCACAATCAGTAAAGTATATATAGACACGCACCTTTAACAGTGGAGAAAGATGGCTCTTTATCAGTGCCACATGTTTACAATCTGTCAGGCAGTTTTCAGCCCACGTGAGCGTGCTGCTATCCAAGCCAATCTGAATTAATTTAGCAGTAAGACTTCATGAAACACAGTGCCAAGTGTTTTACTGAACTCTAAATATGTACCATCCTCAATATCTACTTCACACATTTATATTAAATATGTGGTGAGGGAAATTTTCAAAGATATTCATATTTAAGCATGGAACCCATTACCTTTCACTTACAATTTCACTTTAATTTACAAAGGCATTTAGGGATCCAGTTTCCATTGGTGTCCTGTTGTGACTTTGAAAGAAAAATTCTTGCATCCTCCCGCCCCCCCTCAAAAAAAACCAAACATATCTGCAAAGCAATGGTTAGCCTCCCTATACTTTACCTATTAAATGACTTTCAACCTATACTATAAAGAGAAAATGGACTATCAGGGACATCTTGTAATCATTTCAATACAAATTTTCACCTGTTGTGAAAACATATAATAATTAGTATGGTCAGTGTTTTGGAAAAAAATGATATCAAAGGTACTCTTGTTTCATTTCCAGTACCTGTGAAGACTTTAGTACTCCCTGCAGGGAACACAAAGCAAAATGTTCCGTAGTCCTCCAGGACTGGTGTGTCGCTAGGTGATATGCTGCACAGGCAATTTTGAATAGCATGAATTAGAACAGAGTAAAATATTGAAATATTCCCCCTCAGAAAAGAGTACAACTGAAGTCAGAGTTGTGGCGGAACACAACTATTCAACTGAGAATGACTGCTGTTCTTGCAGGAAGGTATCAAAAAGAAAAGAGTTCAGCAGGGTAACTTTTTAAACCATTCTGTCTCTTAAAATTACTATAAATAAGTCCAAGCAATAGTTTATTATCACCATGCAGTTCATGTATTGGATGGTACTCATATCTTCACCAAGTTTCCTTTGCACTATTCTGGCAGCAAGAAGAGGGTAGGTTTTAAAATAGAGGTTCAAGTAATAACTTTACACCTTTTCAGCTTCCAACAGCAGAAGAAAGATTTTGACACAAATGAGAAAACTCCCTGTTCCACTCTATTTTTGTTAGCAAAGAAAATATTGTGGAGACACTAGTGGTGATTGGAGACCTGGGGTTCCTGGTAGGCACCTAGCTGAACACAAACCTGAATTATGCCCCTGCTGCAAAGAATGCTGATGGTATCCTGGCTTGCATCAGACAAAACATTGCCAGCAGGTCAGAAGTGATCAATCCCCTCTGCTCAGCACTGGTGAGGCCAAGCCTGGAACAATGTCCTGTTTGGGGCTCTCTAGCCCTAGATAGATATGGAGCTACTGGAGAGACTCTAATGAAGGGTCACAATGTCCTTGGAGATCTTCAAAAGAATCTGGGGACAAGATTCTTTTGTCTGTCTGGGACAACCTGTTCTAGGTGGTCCTGCTTGAGCACAAGGGTTGAATGAGATGGCCTGTAGCAGTCCTTTCCAATTCAAATCATATTGTGATTCTATGACAATTAGAAAGAATCGACTCACTAAACCAAAGTTGTTTGCAGCATTGTGTCTGTTTTGATAAGATTTTCAAGCAAGGAAGTCATCAAAATTTTCTATTTTTAGCTTTCCTAGGTAGAAATTTCACCCTTTTCAGCTCTGCTGGGACTGAACTGTCAGGTGGGATGAGAAAGATTTAAATTTCTTTTCTTCTTATTTTAGGTCAAAGATTCATCTCAAATCTCACTTACCTGTCCTAATCCCTACTGTAGGTGAGGTTCTCTTCTGCCATGTTCTATTAGGAAAATAATAATAATAATAATAATAATAATAATAATAATAATAATAATAATAATAATAATAATAGCATATATTTTCAAGACTCATCAAAATTAAGACAAAGGTTGAAACCTCAATTTATGATTGTGAGATGTTTATTCCTTGGCCAATTGTATTTGTGACCTATAATTAGAGACATTGTGCTTTCCATTTACAGGAGGACTCATATCTGGTTTATATGCTAATTGCTATTGGATTTAATCTTCAGATTTAGCACAGTAACTTTCCATTACTTTTTTTTTTTTTGTATGGATTTTTTTGATAAGAATATTTAATAACCTTTGTATTGCAGCATTTTATGTTTTCCCTGTGAAACCATGTCCTAATTTTTATCACGTTCCTTACATTGCATTCTACCAGCTTAATATATATGTATATATATAACTTTTTTTTTTTTTTCTGTAAAACTTTCACATGACAAGCTTTAGCATCTCACAGGAATGCACCCAAGGCTGGGATTAAAAACAACAGAACCCCAAAATCATTGGTAGAGTTAGTATAAATCAAACTGAATTTCATGAGAAGTCAGTAAACTTGAGATATCTAAGCAAAGCACATTTTTATGATATCATTTTTAAGGTAGAATTCCTGAAATGCAGTCATTCATGTTACCATTATAAGTAAAGGTATGTCTTAGAGGAAATCCTGGGTTACTGGTTTACCCGGGTGTTTCAGCAATGTAATCAAGACTCTTTCCTGGAGCAACAGCTTTGGTGACCATATCTATGATTCTATCTGAGAGAAAATGAAAAAAAAAAAAAAAAACAAACAAAAAACAGAACAACCTCATCATAAAACAGACAAACTACTTGACAATAGATAATATTTGGCCAATAGATACTAATGGCCATATCTGGCCATTTTCTTTGTGCTGGGCAAGGAGTCTGACATCAGTCCATTAATCCTTCTTTCCAAACTGCTTGCTCTTTCTGGAATCAGGAGTTTCCCCACAGGTTCGACTGCCAGGCACAGCAGGTTTGGGGGCTTTTTTCTTGCTCTCTAGTATTAAAATGGATCCACTCACCAAGGTTTTACTTCTTCTTGTCTTCACCTAACAAATTTCCTGCTGTTGCAGGGACCTAGGACAGTGGTGATATCCATAGTTTCTCCTGCTATTCTTCATTGTAGTTTTATGCCTCTTGGCCTTCCATGGTAAATCTTCTTAATTCATTAGTGATATTAGGTATTTTTCTGACTGTAATGGCTTGGGGGGGAGGGCAGGAGTGGGAAGGTATAGAACCTATGTATTTCTGGGGCTTGCTGGACATTGGCTTCATACCAGCAGGTTCCTCCCAGTAGATTCCTTCCAGTGATGTCTCCACCAGGTTATTGATTGCTAAGTGCATACATGTTGTATGATGTAAGCCTGAACAGAACAGCGTTCATTCACTTCAGTGCTGAGGGTCTGATCTACATTACTTACAAATTCTTGACCTTTCAGCCACCGACTTCACCACATCACTTAGGTATTTCATGTTTTCAATTAAAAAAAAGTGTTTTTGAAGTCTTCCCTACTCCTACATACACCATCCTCACAGATCCAGACTCTCCTGTCTACTCTTAGTATATTTTCCTTTGTGATCATTCACTGAGGAAAGTATTGCTTCAATTGAAAACATAACATTTTTTTTATAATTCAGTTTTCTATTACTGTTATTTCTTCCTTTCTGTCTATTATTCTTGCTGTAATAACAGGTATATCCTTCTGTGTCTGACCAGTTGGTCTCTAAAACCAGCTTTTGGCATCCTGGGTTCCTATTAGCTTTTCACAGATTGAAAGTTTTAGCGCAGCTAAAAGACACTGGCAAGAATCATGCATACTTAAAGGTAATAATACTAGTCGTAAAAATCAATTGTTTGAAAATGGGCATATAAACAGATAAAATAAATATCTACAGTTATAATGTTCCCGCTTCTCTAATTGGACATTGTTCCCTTCAAAATCATGACCAATTTTCTACTTCTTACACCAGATTTTAACAGTTTAGTTGTTTTCTTTTCTTCCCATTTCATGGTTGTGTCAGAGCATGTCAGCTTGAATATGCACAAACAGACCTGAACTGGTTGGATTTAAATCCATGGCAGCTGCAGAGCTGCAGCAGCCTGGTACTTGCATAATACTGTCTGCTCTCCCTCATGTGAGGAGCCTTTGTCTAAGACAGAGCTACCTTCTGCCTATCAATCCTCAGTAGTGACACTAGTCTAGGTTATCTATCCTTAATATTCTTGCCACTTTTCGTTGAAACAGTAGGAACTTAAGTATGTCCAAGACTTCTATTCCTCTTTCATTTCTAATTGAAACTGGCCAATTGCAAACTATTAGTTGGGAATTTAGAGTAAAGTAGCAGACAGCATTTTGTTAGGAAACTGTAAAATATTAAGAAAAAGAAATCAGCTAAAATGCCAGAAGTAGGGAGTATGCACTGTTCTGAATATGTTAAAAATAAATAAATAAATAAATAAATAAATCATATATTTTCAGTTTAGCTCTTTCAGTCCCTGGTTTGCAGAATGAGTTCTGAAATTTGACAAAACCAGGGAAAAATGTGGGTGGGGAGAAGAAAGCAAGCTCAGGGCCTAATGACTCCTAAATGAATATCTGCCAGATATGGCCATCTTAAATGCTTTTGAAAAGTGCATTTTGCTCTGCTCAGTGAATGTGTATTTAAACAGAAATTAACTCCTTTTTGCCACCCACAACCTGGGCTGCTGCCCTGTCTCCTGCCCACAGAGTGGCTGAGTTCAGAGCATCCCCCTAGCCCAGGCACTTAGGGCAAAACCAGACTTACCCTGTAAGATATGTTAGCAAATGCTCTGGGATGTTGTAAATTTTGCCCCAGATAATGCAAGCAGGAGCTTGTCTCACCTGTGCTTTAAGTGATGGACAGCCAGGCAGGGTGTAGGAGGCAAGGCATTTAATTTGGATGTTAAGGGGAGAAAAGCCAGAGCCAGGGAGAGGAAAAAGAACAGGTTGGTAAAAGGAGCATAATGGGTATATTTATTAAATTGATGCCATGCAAGATGACCAAAGGTGACAGAATTTGAATTAATTAAAACAGTAAGGAAAATATTTCTTATCAATTGGAACCCCACCAAGTTAACAGCTGTAAAATCTCAAGTATGCTAATATTAACACTGTTGATCAGATCAATTACCAGCACAGGAAGCAACACCTTCCCATTTGTGAAAATGCCAAGAAACATATAGCCACAGCATCAGGCTGAGAAGTCTTTTAAGGTCACACAAATTTTTCATAGCACATTTCTTATTCTTCTTATAATGCCCTCTCCCCACACCATTCTGTCAATTGCCTTCTACTTTTCCTTCTGTCTTTGATATATAAGGGCTCTGGTGTGCATCAAAAGCCCCACCTCTGTGGAGTACTGTGAACTGAAGATATCCTACTTGCCGTCCTCCTTGTAGAGTTTTTCACTTTCTATTTTTTTTTTATTCCTTCATGACATTAATCATTTTCAGGAGCATCACCACAGAGATGCCCAAACTTCCTGATAGCTGTTATTAACTCCTTTCTCTGCTATATTAGAATAAACTCTGCAGGTCACAATAAATCATTTTTCTATGTATAACTAAATATTTTTTTTAATATGATTAAATTTTTTTCCCACTTCTTTTGGAAAGCATTTGGTAAGAAGCTGCAGGGAGGTTTGCCCTGCCTTTGCTCCCTTTTTTCTGAGCCACTGACTCCAGCCTGGGAGCAAACACAGGGCACTCCTCATACCACCAATGCCTTTACCCTCAGAATAGACACTGGGCAGCAGCATGTGGGGTCTCATGACCCCTAGTAGTTTCCCAGATGGAAATAAGATCTAAATATCTATCTCCCACCATTGGATCATTTATTTTGTCAGCTGTGTAGGAAGTTTCTCCCCACTGCTCCACTTATGTGAGAAGGCATCTGGAGGGACCATCAAGGTTCACTTTATTTATTTTCATTCCCCAGGCAGTTCTTTAAAGACACTGTTTAACTTCCAGAATAAACTGACAAGTGGGGTTAGGATTGTAGATATTTATACATATCTATATATGTGTGTATGTAGATTGTAAATATGTATGTGTACAGATATACATGTCTGTGTATATATCCTAAAGAATTCCTCAAGTTTCCCATTTCTGGAAGGTGCACATTATATTCTTCTCATAGACAGAGATGAGAGCTAAAAACAAAGGAAACAGTCAGTCAAAATGAAATCTGGAAGACAGGACATCTCTATGGCATGCCTAGCAGCAATAAGCACAACCTACAGTCTGGTTCCTTTCAGAACAGGCACCACATCTTAGGTGTTTTCCACAGATGGACACCCGACTACTGGAGTTAGAATTCCATAAGTGGGCCATTGCATTACTGTTTCTAATTAAATCAGATATATTGCCTGGTCCCTATCTCCTGCCTTTGAATATGAAAACTTAAGCTTATCATACAGTGATGTATTCATTCTTATGGGTTTGCAAATATTGAGCTGAAGCAAGATGAAAATAAGGAACTTCTAAAAATGCCCATCCAAAATTTTCCTCTTCAATTACAAAACAAAACAAAACAAAAAAACAAGTTTAAAAACAATATAAAAGATATATTTACTTTATTTTGTTTTGTTTTAATTTTTAAAATACAAAATTTTGTAAAAACAAAGAAAACACTATCTGTTCTGTAAAGATCTTTCTATTATTGCTTCAAGTGTTCTCATAAAAAACTTTGACATATTTCATAGAGCTGAAACATTTTGAAATGTGATTTTTTTCAAAATGTGATCTAATTAAATATGGATCTCTTTTGTTAATGATTATTTAACAAAAATGTTAAACAAAAGGTGTGATATTTTTATTTCTTAAAATAAATCATTCTAAGAAATTACAGTAAACCATAAGAACTTGTGAATATGAGTGTACAAATGCGTGAATTTTCAATAAAATGTTCAAAAATATTTTAAAGAGTACAATTTGTTTTATAAAGTAGTAGTTCAAAATTTTTTTTAAATGCTACATATTTAACAAATATATAAAAAAAAAAAAAGACAATAATGAAGAATATAGGGAATCATTGGAAAAAAATCTGTTTTTAAGAGAGGACATTTGTTGAATGATAAAAAAAAACAGTAGTAGGGATTTCTACACCCCTTTAGACAAAGTGTATTCTTCAACAGAGATATATCTGAGGCCTTGATACAAGTACACCCTTTTCCTCAATTTCTGCCCTGCCAGAGATTTATACGAACCAGAAATGTGTGGGGAAGAACCACTTTTATCACTCAGCAGTATGCTGGTAGCTATAAGTTGTTAGCAATAAGTGATGCAATTAAGTATTTCTTAGAGTGATCTTCATACATAATTATGGTTCAATTTGGAACTAAGCATCACTAATAACACTGTACCTGTTCTGTAATTAGGTGACTACCTCATATTTCTGATGTACTCATGAGCTGAACAGCAAGAACAAGCTACCTCACAGCCCTGTAAAAAGTCATCTCTTATTGAGACACAATAGACACCAGGTAGTCAATACAAAATGTATTTTAAATTCTCTTTCTAGAACAACTTTTTTTTTTCACAAATGTATAATTAAATTTCAAACTTGAATGCCTTGTTGATTTTCAATAAACATTTTAGTTTATTATAAATTTTGATACATCTCAAGTGTGCAAGGTGAGACATTATTTATTATAGACATTACAGTGGACACAGAGAGACCTCGGCAACCTGCTGAGGAAGCAGCTGCTCACGCTAAGCATCAGAGACCCTTTGCAGAGGGACATGTCCCTATGGTACCTGTTATGTACCATGAAGCTGACCCATGGATCTATAAGTGTATGATGTATTATTCATAACTGCCCAAGGCTTTTTGAGATGTCAGTGAGATGTCAGTACTTCAGATTTAAAAAAAAAAAAAAAAAAAAAAAGAGAAAGTAAACAATTAGCCAGAGAAGGACAAAGATGTTGGAAAAAGTATTTTTATGTAGACAGAATCAGGGTTTTGTTATAATCTCTTTCTTTCCAAGAAGAACAAGGGAGACTTCTATTTTGCTAGAAAAAGTTGATTGACAAGAGTGAGGTTTCCAAGTAGCTGAAGATTTGGATTTTGTTCCAGCATTGAACCAGTTAAATTCCTGAGCTAAAAAGTTGTTGCTGCCTCAAACTTTTCTATACCAACAACAGCTCAGCAGGATACCATCACGCACCTGTGCCAACACCTGGAGGAGATGCGATGATGGGCACCACTTGACTGCCACCAGCAGCCACCACTGTGACAGCAGCGTTTGGGAGAGTTGCATTACCTTGCGCAGCCCCATCTGTCAGCATAAATGTCTGGAAAGTAATGTTCGCTGAGAAGTGTCTGGGGCAGGGGAACCTCTCTCTGGCACTAACCCTGTTAAGACACCAGCTACTGAGCTAAGGAGGTCTGCTGCAAGCAGAAAAAGCATGCTGCTGCAGTGGGAACACACCTGTCACAGTGCAATGTCTGCTCTCCCTCACATTACAAGCAGCCCGGCAGTGATCACCATGACCTGTGGTCACCTGGAGGGAAAAACATGTCACTATTTATATTGTCTGTCTCGGCTGTGTGCCTCAGCTCTGGACCCAAGTGCAATTTTTGTAGGTATCATAAACATTAATAACAACAGTGAATATGAAGACAGAGAGCTGCTCTGTGAGTAATTACAGGTTTTTCAAATAACATAATTTCCTAGTTAACATTAGGAAAGTGACTGAGAATTGCTATAAATGTAAACATATGGATGTGGGTGCCTCTTTCCTGATATCAGCATTTTTCCTGCAAGCAATTCAAATGAGAGAAGTGCAAAAGGAATTTATTTTTAGAGTGTGCTTTCCATAAACGTTTATAGGGCTGAATGAAGTAATGCAGAAATTTTCAGAATAAAGGGTGCAGTCACCTTGAAATGCACACTAATACAAATTTTAAATAAAACTCGTAGCTCCGTTTTAGTGAAAACATTTTACAAAATATTGAGCTGAATGGCGGAGGAGGATTTGGACCTTCCTAATTTTTTCTTCATAACCTGAACAGTGGCTTTTTGTGTGGGTCCATTGGCTAGTGAACATGGATTACCATCTTTACTGAAGAACTTCAATTGGCACAGCAGGCCCAATGGCAGAAAAGAATGAAATCTCAATACTTCCTTGAGGTGAAAGACAACAATAAAGGAATTTTCTGTAGCCATATAATATTTTATTTTCCTCTAAGCCATCTGCCTTCCTGTTTTGTCTGCCTGCAAAGCCCATATTGCAGATTCATGTATATTTGCGCACATGTACTTAAATCAATGGATTATAAAGGGGAAGAGCCGAGGTACTGGCTCACATGCTCCACTGCTGTCTCAGCTGTGTTGTCCCTTCATCTGGGGCAAGCATTAGGCTCCTCACATATGACATATGGAATGAAAGAATAAAGGGCAGTGAGTTCCTAAATCCATCCTTGTGGGTACTAGCTGAAACTATAAATGTGAGGGAATTTTATAATATAAATTGTCAGAAATGCAGTTTATGGTGATTTTTCCACAGAAGCACATGTGGGGAAATGAGCACACAAGTTCTCATGGGGGCAATGGTCCTAGTTTGATACCATGTGCATTTATTTTACTTCACCAGGAAAGCTCATATTGGTGAACACTGATAGTCAGGAAAACCTTAAAGACCAGAAGGAAGAATTTTGCAACTGGAGAGGTTAGAAAACACCCCAGTGAAGACCCTCAGTGGAAGAAATATGACCAGTTCACTTGTGCTATGAATGACGGTGTCTTACTGCAACAAGCAGATAAAACCATGATTTTAAACAGCTTTAACCCACTAATAATTTGTGTTTCATCAACAGGGTACAAACATCCCCAGGAACATTTCCTTTGATTTCAGTAGGTTTGGGAACAAATTCTTCATGTCCTCATCAGACCTGTTGAGAAATCAGGCTAACAAAAGGTGAATTTCCCAGAAAGATTACAATTCCTTAGACCTGGTTAAAAGATAGGTCTTTATTTAAATTTTTATTTTGTTTTGTTGTTTTATTTTATTGTTTTATTTTATTTTTTGTTATTTTATTTTACTTTGTTTTATTTTATTCCATAGGCTCCAAATGACAGGATGGTGTCATCTAATTCACCAAAATAACAGTCTTACAAGCAGTGTCATCAAAGGAATATTTTTTCCTCTCCTGGTCATTAACTCTTTTCCCATCAGTATCAGGTTTAAGTCCCACTGTGAAGTTTCGTCTCACCAACACCAGGGAAGAAGAGGGTGGGGCCTGCACATGCTGGCTTATTAGGAACAGTTATGAGTAATAGCAGTATACATTGGCTAAATGAAGTTTTGCTATTAACAAAAAAGATAGCTGGAGAAATAAAGTCCACTCACTTGCTGAAGATGAATGGATTGATGCTGTAATAGAAACAGCTGTATGTGGCAAATCAAACATAGTAAAGTTTCAGGATGCAGAGATTGCATCCGGGAAGCTGGACAGATAAATATTGTCATACATTTCAGAGCTCTGTTTAGAAGCCAACTGGGTTTCTATGACCTATCTTACTTTCAGGGAACCTTCAAAGGAAAGTCCAAAATGAGAAAGCCCTACTAGTTTCCAGATACCTTCTTTATGGGTTTCCACCTTATCTACTGAAGTGAAATTTCTGTGGAATGCTGTCAGCCGAGCCAATGTCTCTCAGCAGGAAGCTGACTGGTAGGCAGAGAGAAAATGAAATAAGCCACTTGGTGTATTGGCAGCTCATAGAGCCAGGGTGAAATCAGAGCCATTGCAAACCAAGCTGTCTTCCCATGTGGAAAGGAGAATAGAAAAGATCTCTTTCTGGTGACTCCCTCAGATGAAGCTAAAGCTTCCTTTTTTGGGGGATGCAGAATCTGTATTCTGAGTTTAAAAATGAATACTGCAGGTTTGGTGACATATTTTGGGACATAAACAGGGAGGAATGGAGGCTAAAAGGCCAGATGAAAAAGACATTAACAAAATTAGAAAAAGGACCTTCAAAAAATACAACAGACTTTCACACCAAACTCAGCTCACCTTGGAATGAATAGTAGCAGTACTGAGCTGAAGCAGAGGGCCATAGAAGCAAAGCTGGTGTTTTTAACTCCTGACCTGGGATATGCCCAGGCTTTTCTGGCAGACAGGTGTCTCCAGGAGAAGATTCAGAGCATGTAGGTTATGCAGTCATTAAGCTATTAAATGAGGTGCTCTGAATCATGCTCTGCAGGAATGTACCGCTCTCCATTCTCCACCTGGGCAGCCTAGATTCCCAATTTAGGTACAGAGAATACCAACCTGAATAACTAACAGAATACTTACTGCTGGGCAATCATGTACAGGGATTTATTCTTTTCGAGGATAGTGTGAAGCCAAGGAAAATTAAGCCTGCTCTTAATTTTAGCTACCTAATAAAAGGTAGCAATGCATTACCCAAGGCATCCAAGTAGATTTTTTGACTTCACTGTAACGACTGACCTATGAAGTGTCCATAGAATGCATGCTTCAGTTAAAGTTATAAAAGTATATATACAATAAGACCTTTTTCATTTTTTTCTTTTTTTTCCAAATAATAGTATTCATCAAAAGCCTTAAGACATATAACTCAAACCATTAATCCAAAAGAATCCAGTAGATATTGATAGTTTGTTGGTTTTATTTCCTGATAACACTGTACTTTTGGTTCTTTCATACAGTTTTAGTTTGTTAATGAACTGGACATTGTCAAAAAAATGAGTCAAAAGAAATCTGTATTCTTTGTGCATATGCGCAGCAAGTTTCCCGGGGCTGCTCACCTATGAGTAACTTTATTTACAGCAGAAACAGCCAGACAGAGACTCATGTTGAGATCAGGCGTAGGCAAGCATTCTTGGCAGGAGCTTGGCATGGCTGCATCACTCACAAGCATGAGCTTCAGCAGCATTTGTTTATATCTGAGGCACAAATATATTTTTCAGTTCCTGAATTCCTGCTTCTCAGTGTACTTTAATAAACTGTAAAATTAAATGAAGCCAACACAAGATGATTATAAAAATAAAATTAAAACCAATGTGTATCCTGTCAAGATGGCATGCAGAGCATCCATTTGTAGTGCAGAGTGCCCTAAGTGCTCATGTATTTTCTAAAGTCTTAATGCTCTCTCTAGAAAGAAAATTTAAAGAATTCAAAATTCTTGATTAATGAATAGGAATTACAATTCTTTGAATAGAGAATGTTTTAAAGGGACAAATACCATGATGCTCTTAACTAGGACTTTCACTGGCAGTGAGGCTGCTCTATGCCAATTGCATAGGAAAGGCTTTGAATTTTCTTTTTCTCTTTATCAGGGATTTTGACAACACACAGCATGTCAACTAGGAAAAACTGTGTTTGTTTGTATGTTTGTTTTGTTTGTAGCTGGAGAAAGCCAGGATGAGAGTCCTGCAAAGTTGTCTTGGGGAAGGGTGAGGCGCACAACCCTGTGCTCATTAGAAAGTAACTGGTGGGCTCCAGCTCAAAGACCTACCATGGATAGCAAACATGCCCACTCTTATATCCATCAATAAAATAAAATAAAATAAAATACTGGTAAAGACTAATTGTTTCCATAGTTAATTCTAGTTTCTGTTATCCTGTTGCTTCCAGAGTTCCTATCAACTCAATTAAAATATAAGATTAGGGATATTCAGCTACCCTGAAGGTACTCAAGCCCCTGTGCCAGCTCTTCTGAGACACCCACCCAAGTCCATCATAAATGCGCAGGAAAGCCATTGGCTTAGTAACAGAATGAGTTGATAGCATATAGCAGCTAACTGGAAAGGTTTAATGTATTTATCACTAAAATGGACTTTCAGTCAATTTGTTTGGCTTTCTGTGTTCTTCATTGACACAAGGTTAATGTTTAGTATCTGGAAATCATGTGTTATATGATCCCAAATAGCTTATTATCATTCTTAACACTTAATTCTTAATCTAATACTACTTGGACTCATTTCTTTAGGGACAAATTAAACCTACTGAACTGCTCAAATTTCAAAGAGGAACAAATTGGTATATTAAAATTTGCCTTTTCATTTTAATGTCGTGGGTAAGTCTATAACAAGAGCCCATTCATTTGTTATTTCTTTCCAAGTGGGAGACAAGTGAAATTATGTAAGCACGATCCTTTACCATGTTTTGATGTAGAATTTGAAATGTTATCGGAAAAACAAAAACAACAAAGACTTGGAAATAACTTGGAATAGAACCTCAAACAAAGGACTCTTAATTTCTTGCTATATTCACACAGAAGACAAGCTATCAGGCCATTTTCCATATCTTTCCCCTCAGTTATTTTATCTACTATGAAACAGCATCCAAGTAAGAGATGAGAAATAGTGCTACTTTTAAACTTACCTTTCCTCTGGCCATTTGAGGAGGCTTCAGCTGTGGGGCTTTTCTCCTTCACAGTGAAGAAAGACAATAAATGTAAAAATGTCATGTAAGAGAGACAGCTATAAACAATAAAAAAGGAAATCATAAGAAAAAAAAAAAAAAAAAGAAAAAAGAAACAAAGAAAAAGAGAAGAAAAAAAAAGGAAAAAAAAAGGAAAAGGAAAAAGCAACCTTAGTTTCTTCTGACAACAAGTAAGTGTTATTATGCATGTGGTAGAGAGCTCAGTGTGGATTAAATTTGGAAGACCTGAGTCAAACTTATCTCTAAAGGAATAAAGACTACAGTGACCTTATTATCACCATTTGTTCATACTATCTAAATTTAGGCAGCTTCTTACCAGCTGCATGGAGATTTCAGACCATCCAGAGAGTTTCTGTAAACTATATAAATCATTTATAAATTGTATATATATAATTATATATACAAATATATGTAAATTGCATATACAAGAATGCTTCCCGCCTAACTCTGGATTTAAGATGCTGTCTATGGAGTTGGTGCTTAAAACTGAGATTTGCAACATCTGTCACTTTTATCAGATTTTACTCCTAATCCAATGCACAGTTCTATTTATCCGTGTCTGTTTCCTCATTCAAATGTAATAACCAAAGATAAGCGAAGCATAATGACATTTATGAAAACAAGCAGTCCCTCTAGGCAGCACGGAATATACTGTGTGGAAATTTTTGTCCTCATCAAAAGAAATCTAATAAAAATCAGCACAAGTGGAATAAGTTCCTTCACTGCTCTTACACAGCAGCCAAAATGCACTAGGAGGGTGAGAGTTTTTAATTAACAAAACATTTTTCAGCTGTCAGGCATAATGAGAAGCATAATTTATATACAAGTTATAATGTATAGACAGAGTGAATGAACATTTCAAAGCTGAAAATTTTAGTGGCACTAATAAGTTTGGCTTATATGGCTTTGCAAAAGACATAGTAAATACAGACTTTTTTTTTTCTGTCTTGTTTGTGCATTCAGTTTTTAATATTAGGCCCAAGATTAAATCTGTTTCTTTGTAAAGTAAAACCTTTTTTTGTCTGTGAGCTTGGTAGAGGAATTACTTGCTAAAGGTCTGTTGCCTGTATTTTATTTTATTATTATTTTTTTTAATGCAGGAAATCAGAGTAGGTGATCACAATGGTCCTGCCAGGTTTCAGATGTGAATAGAAATGAACAAAACTGACACGACAATGGAAGACTTTATTTTATTTTTTAAAAACTTGACAGGCAAAGAAATGTAAATTTAAATCTAGAACAGTGCAACATTTAATGTTTTATGAGCACCTAACTCTCACAAAGCCTTTTGAAATTCCTAGCTATTTTTCCTTTCATTTTAAAAGAAATTGGTTCCAGTTTTTGCACTTAATAATTTTCTCACAGAATAATTTATATCTTCAAAACAAAAGAATGCCTACATTTAAACAAACCCCTGAAAAATAATCTCTCAGAGTTTTCATTAAATAGCATTCCGGTTCTCTACACAGCTTGAGACCTTTTGTGGGGTTCAAGAGTGTTGAAATCTTCCTTAGTCCTGGGACCTCAGGGTGGGACCCCAAGAACACATGCAGGTGGATTTCTGTGTCAGCCTGAATGCCATAGTGGCCAAAATGGCTTTTAGTGTAGAAGTCATTCAAGAATACATGCTTCTCACTGCCTGTTGGAAATTGCAAAATTATTTCAGGATATTACCTAACAGAAGTCTGATCTTATAGTTCAATACAACTTGTCCAACAGCTGACCAACAATTGAATCTTCCCTAGGAATTTTACTAGGGACTAGATTTCCAGGAAAATCCATTATTTGATTTTTCTAGTAAATCTATTCACTTGCTAAATAATCTTATAATCTTGCCCTTCCCCCCCCCCCCCCCCCCCCCCTTTTTTTTTTTAACTGGACATATAAGCATGATTGATCCAAACATTAAAAGGAAAGACTGGAAATACCTATATGTTTTTGATTTCACAGTAAAAACAGGGAAAAGTGATGAGTATTTTTGGAATGATTAATTTATTATTCAGTTCCTTCATTCATGACACATCTCTTACCTAAAACAGGGATGTGCTTTTTTGTTTTAAACTAATGACCTTATGCTATTCTCTTTGGTCATGCAAAACTCCCACCGACTTCAGAGGTCAGGCATAGTGATTCTAGGACCACAGGATTTGACTCATGAAACATTACCCACAGCTACACTTCTATGTTTATATAATGATATACTCAAACTAAAACTTCTGCCCCAGGAATCCGAAGACTCTTCATGTAATAGTCAGATTTGATGAGTTTATATACATTTACAGCTCATGCTATTATAAACAAATTGAGAAGTCCACTATGAAGGCATAACCCTCAATACAATAAAAAGGGACAACCCTAGTAAAGGCTACAGTTTATTCCTGTTTCATTCAGTGATGCCTTTTTTCTGTCAAATTCACATATGCTTCTCAGTATCTTTTGCAAAGGGAGACTTGCACTAGCAATGGGAACACTCAAAAATATTAAAAAACAAAACAAAAACAAACAAACAAACAAACAAAACAAATTCTATAGTATTTATGTTTGTGAAAGAGGAGATTTAAGCGATGAATAAAACAAAGACATGCAATATATGAAATGGACACTGACCATGTTAGCTACAGAATACATTAAAACATAGGGAGTTACATCATTTTAAAAAATGAATGTAGACACATCTAAACTATATATTTATGACTTTATTACTATTATTTTTTTTTATTTTAATATATATTTTTTCTCTTTTTCTAGAAAGCTCCTAAGTGAACTAATCACTGCTAAGGTGAGAAGTAAAGACAAAAATGAACAAAAAGAAGTCAATATCACAGGATCCAGTTTATAAAAAACAGGAAAGTGTTGGCTAAGGACAGAGAGGTGCAAAGGCTCATGTTTTGATTTGTACAGTTTCCTTAGTGGGATAATGCCTCTGACTCAATACTGCTCACAGTCTGAGGCAGATTTACAAAGACACTCAGCTCATTGTCTTCCCAAGTCACCCAAACATGACCTTGCTTTACAGTGGGCACTCTCAAATTTTGCTGCTTCTACAAAGCTGTTCCCCATTTATGGGTTTCAAGGGAAGCCAAGCTCTCCAGGGGTCAGCCTCAGCTGTGGGTGTTGGACACCTGACAGTATATGTAGTCATGAACTGTTCTGAAAGCATGATTCCATAGATATGGTGCAGGCATGTTTGCCCCCAGGAGGCATGGCAGCAGGCAATCTCCCAGCTAGCACTGACTTTGACCCAAAAGAAAATTTGGCAGATGGTGAAGATGTGCTGACATTTCATCTTGATATTGTATCCTACACATACATTGTTTGGCTAAAAGGAATACACATTTTTAGAGGTGCCATCGTTCACATTATGGATAATGCCATTAATTTATTAAAACTGAAAGAAAATTTGGAATTAGCTGATTCTCCAGTGTGTTCTTCTTATTTATTTTTATTTTACACTAATGATTAACCGCTAATGGTTTATAATCAGCTTTCAGTGAAAGTGCCTGTAAAGTTGACACTGAAAATATTTCAGAATAAACAAGACTGGAAACAGTGCTAAGAAAATAAATTAATAATGAATGGTGTGGTATTAACTGTAGTCAAAATATGATCTCCCTAGGAACCATTCCAAAAGAATAAAGAAAGCAAGCTGAAAGCAATACATGGTGAAAGTGAGAGTTAACAAACCATTTGAAAGTCTCACAGATCTTTATCTATGTGACAATGAGCAACTTTCACTCCTATCACCATCAAGCAGTGCAGAAGCTCCTCTCACCTTGTGGCAAAATACTTAATCAGGCCATCTTGGAGGACTGGACTGTCCAGTATGGATCACAAAATTTAAATATCTTCAGTGTCATGGATAATTCATCCATGGCTTTGTTCACAAATTCTTGCTTACATTAATTTAAAAATGATAGGTATCATATTTCCTGCTGGGGATTCAAAACAGAGCAGAGGACAAGATAGTGGAAACAGAGACCCCAGATGCATTGAATCCAGCTGCAGAAATAGACCTGGGATTATTCCTGAAGATGCCACAAGATAATAACTATACAGAAAAGTATTTAAAAATATAAAGAAACTACTAGTGCAAAGCACTACTATACAGACACAAACTTGGTACCTCAGGTGCAGAAGCAAGTCAGAGAATAAGAAGTAATCCACATGGCAGAGAAGCATTTATGAGGAGAAAGATGGGAATGGTGCAGAGGGCATGAGGATAGAAGAAAAGGTTAACCTCATACTTTCCAAGAAACATGCTTGCATTTTATCCTAAAAATAGTTAATTACATACAATTGCAACTGTGGCAGTTACTATAAGTAACTGGAAGTTTACAAATAGATGAGTGTACAATTTTTGTATTTATTTATATGCTATCTATAGTATAACAAGTTTGGAAATTCCTGACTAACAACAGCTTCACAAGATGACAAAATGACCTTGCCATTTCTGCTTACTCATCTGTTTTTCCACTTTCGAAATGCCACTTTACTAGAGGGATGCTTATGCTTTTCATCTGTAGTAAATGAGTCAATTCTCCAATCAAAATCACAGCCTAAAGCACTTTCATGTCATCCTTCATGCCAAGCTCCATAGAATTTATGTAATGAATTTCTGCATTGACCCCATTGCTTCCCTGGTGTTGTTCTGACTGAGAAAAGCTCTGAAGTAGCTTGTGTTTTATTAATGGAAATTCAGACGTGGTCAAATTTGGTTTCTCAATGTTGAAAGCATTTTATTCATAGAATGTTTCTTTACCTGAAAATTTTGAATCTATTTTCCACAACATGTTTAAGTCCACTCTGAGAAAAGAGAGTAAAAAGATAATAATTAATTAATTTATTAAAAACCAACAACAGCACAAAAACCCACAACTGAAGACTTACTCGATACATCACATAGAGGTTTTATGTACAGTTTTGGAGCAGAAATCTTAAAGGGAAGCTGTGTGAGAAAAAGACTTCACCTGAGCCAACACAGCAGGCAAACTAATTTGGGTGTCACAGTCCCTCCCATTTGCTGAAACAGCTAAAAGTAACTTTATTTTACCATTCACTAACTAATCACTCAATGATTCCTGGAAAGGCTTCATGTCTTCCCTCTGGAAAAAAAAAAAAAAAAAAGGCAAAACAAAACAAGGAAAAAAAAAAAAAGAAAAAAGAAAACAAAGCAAAACAAAGCAAAATAAAACAAAACAATTTTAAATTGCTGTTCTATGGCTGAACATCTGAACATCTGTATTTTTTCACCTTTTCTTCTTCCAGCATCCTTTAGGGGTACTTGTGACCCTAGTCATCAGCAATGTTTTGATTCATATGTATTCATGTTCTGAATGATGACTTGAGGTTTTCAACAAAAATACCTTAGTAAAGCATTTTTTGTTTGTTTGTTTATATATATATATTTTTTTTTCCCCGAAATAGGATGAGAATAGATAAGATCTCTCGGCACTTTGAGGCAGCTCACCTAACCTTCCACTGTATCTATAATTCAGCACAGTGCAAGACAAGATGATTTGTGACAAATAAAAATAAATAATGCATGCTTTCAGAGAAAAAACAAACAAACAAACAAACAAAAAAAACCTATGGAACAAGAAAAAAAAAATAAAAAAGAATATAAAGAAAAAACCATGGAACAAGAAACACCATGCTTTTAAAAAATGACCAAAGGAAAAAGGGGGAAAAGATTATTTATCAAATATATGCAGATATGGAATTGCATAAGTTCAGAAGTCTGAAAAATAAAATATTCATAGCCCATTAATTGGGATAGTCCCATATAAACACACAAAAACAAACAAACAAACATTACCAACAAGAAGAAGTATATTATTTTGTTTCCTCTAGCTGATACACCCTGAAATTGCTATCAGAGAACTCAGGCTACTATCAGAGAACTCAGGCTACTCTCACACTCTCCCAGGATATGTATGACTGCTGGTCAAAAGCCAAAGGTGTTAAATTCTTACCATTAAACACCAGATCAGTTCCAGATAAATGAAGAAACTGATGCATAATGTTAAAAATCAATCAGAATTTTAAATTATTTCTGATATACAAGAAATTAAGATGATTTTTCCTCTGTGAAAGTTTGTGGCTACCATTTTACCTATTTTATATGAAAGCTGTATACATAATGGAAGTAACCTTTATATTAAATATAACTAAATATGCAACCAAATATTAGTTGCATATTCAATTACTTATTATCCAGTATTAGTGCAGATGTACTTGAAGGGAAATTATTAGCTGCTGCTTGGACCATATGGTTTATAGTCTAGTGTGAATAGAAGGATAGTTCAAAGGTAACAGTCAACTTTTTCAGATATATACATATTTTTGATATGTAAGTTAGTGAAGCAAAGTAAACAAGCAGTTATGATTTGTATAGGGAACTTCCCATACTGCATATAAAATAAAATAAAATAAAATAAAATAAAATAAAATAAAATAAAATAAAATAAAATAAAATAAAATAAAATAAAATCCCCATTTGAAATAAGAGCAAAAGACATGGAAAATCAAATAGTTTCTGCATGAGGACTGATCAAGCAGGTCAAGAAATCATAAACTTGAAAAGACATGACAAAGTAAGAAATAAAACAGATACATATATATGAGAGAGGAAAAGAATACAGACTGGTTCAATGCTACCTCCTCTAAAAAGACGAAGTAAACCTAAATGTAAAGGGCAGGTGTCAGAATGAAAATTACTAGTACTAGCAAAGAAAGCTGAAAGCTTTGTAAGAGAGTACCACAACTGCTAAAATTGTATCTTGGTTCAAGAGGAGACCATCCAACAATCCAAATTTATCACAGGAAACTACATTAATAGGTCTCAATAATTAACATAAATAAATAAATAAATAATGCAAAATTTGGAAATGAAGAGTAATCTGCAGCAATATCACTAGGTCTATCTTGTTCTGATATGATTTTCTGTCAAGCATGGAAATGGCCTGGAAAGTGTGACTGCTAAACATGATCTAACATGAAGGGCAGAAGAGATATTTCTAGGTGTTATGTGAGCAAAACAATGTGAGCTAGTTAAAATTATTTTTAACCAGAATATTTTGGATGGATTCAAAGGGAATTGTGAGAAGTAGTTAAGTAAGGTTGTGACTTCAGCCTGCTGAAGACACATCATTTAAAAGGTTTTTTAGTCAGTCACTGGAAAACAGAACAATGTCAACAGGTAAGAGCCAAGGCACAGGGAAGGAGGAGAAAACATAGATTTCAGAGGTAAAGTAAACCTTAATGGGGGGCCCAAAGAGATCCTGAATATGTGAGGTGGGTTTAGACATTTACATGTGCAAATGGCTGTAATGGTCTCTCCCAATGGGGTCAAACTCTGGGGAAAAAAAAAAAGGAAAAAAAAAAGAGGGGGGCTACTATGTATATAATAAAGACAGTGAGCATCAAGAGGATAGAAAAGAAGCAAGAAAAATAAATAAATAAATGACTGTAATTTAGAGTGTTGTTTTGTTTTTTTCTTTGCACACCAGATTAAAAAGATAAAAAAAAAATCCCATTTTAGCAAGGTAAAATATGAAAGTGCATTGCAGACTATGATCACTAAGATAACGGTTAGAGACGTAAGTATTCTTTATATTACTCTCAGAAAGCATGCACTCATGTTTGCAGACCTATTTTATCCAAATGGAGATTAAATTTTTGAAGAATCAGCCAGTGGCCAATTTTGTGTCCGAGCTATGCATTAGTTGTTAGATCTGTGCAATGAAGTGCAACTGGCTTTTGCTTCCCTCTGGCCACTGTGAATTATTAATTGCTGTTTATCTCAGAATTTGTCAGTCCATGGAGAATTTCATTAAAGAAAATGACACAAAGAGAATGAATACTTGAGATACCAAGTCCTCCACTTCCAGACTTGTTCAAACACATCTGTTCACATGATAATCTAATTTCAAAGCCATTAAGCTCTGTTTCAGAACAGCTTTACAACTATGAATCTCTGTGAAAATAGCAATCACAGGTGTGTCACAGGTGTGACACAAAATTGATTAAGTCATAAAGAATGTACACTGTAGGCAAAATTTTTAAAGAGCATGAAACAAAATAAGTAATCAGATATTTCAATATATTTCAACACTTCAAATTCTTTGATAATCCATTGGTACCTGAGCTAAAGTTTAGACATTTTTTGGTGTCTAAAAAAAAAAAAAATCAAACAAAAATAAACAAAACAAAACAAAACAACAAAAAAAAATACTTTTCTTTAGATCTCTAAGCTGATCTCCTGGAATACTTTGGCTCTATTTGAAAACTCAGGCCCATTGTATGCAGATCTCTCTTCTTTTTCTATGAACATGATTTAATACTTCAAAAGGAATAGTCTTTCAGCACATGTTATTTTCCAGTGTTGAAGTCATGCTTATTTGCACCTACACAAGAAGATTAACATGATGTAATACACAGAGTGCAGAAGTAATGAAATGCTGTTTACTTGCCTAGCTGTTATAGAAAAATCTATTGCTATCTAAGAAGGAAATACAATTTCAGATAAAGTTCTCTCAAATGTAACAGAGATGAAGAGCAGCAAAACCAAAATGGGATGATTCCAGTTTCAAATATAGATATATATATTATTGCAAGAATGACAATAAATTGGAGGAGTTAATCTGTGATTTATGCTTGACTGATGACACACTTTGGAAGTACAAGGCACTAATTTCATTGTCATGAATGAGACAGAATGTTCCAGTTGCTAAGTTCACCAGGAAAACATTCCTCAAGAAACTTTTTCACAAATGCATTCAGAAGAACCTTTGTTCAATTCCTCAAGACCCTAAGAACAATTATGTAAGGTCACAGTTTGATTCAGATTCCCCTTGTCCAGCAAAGCAGTTATTTCACTATGTTCCTGAGGTTGTTAAAACAGCCCTGTTATTCCCAGTGCTGAAATAATCCTAGCTTCACAGTAGCTTCATGACTTCGCATTATATTTTGTGCAGCTTAGCACAAAAGCTTAGCAAGCTGTGCACCTTGCCTCTGCAACACAGGTGATGGCTACTAATTGAATCTTGCCTTTGAATTGAAAGACAATAATCAAAATAATTTGAATAAATTGAAATAAATTGAATAATTGAAAGACACACCTACATCTGACCATCTCTTTAGAAATGTTTATTTTAGCTCCAGCTTTTACGAAGAAGTAACAATAGACATCGATGGTAACAATATCAGATCTAAATTAGAAAACAGCAAATGAACCACAGAAAGAATAATCAGAAGAATCATCTTATCTTCCAACTTATCATGTTAATAAAAGCTTCAGAGATACAAGTCAGCCTGGTTAAGCCTTTGCTACAGGGATGCATTGGCACATGCAGCCCACATTTCTTCATGTCAGTGGGCAGCCATAGGATACAACCATGCTGGGACACAGGTACCATTGCTTCTCCTCCCATGTAATAAAAGGCTCAGTCTTCAAAATAGGACTATAATGAAAGTTTACAATTTATTAAAGGAATAGAGGTAAGCAAACAGTGCTGTGTGCACCGGGAGTCTCTGCTCCACCAAGACGCACACCGGTTACACCAAGTAGCTGATTTTTATGCTCCTAGGCTAATATATATTCATTACTACTTCTAAAAAAAACCCACAGGGTTATTATAATTAGTTTCTGGAATCCAAACCCTCCTACTGGAGCATGCGTATCAGTCTCCAGTGGTCCCTCTGGGGGTCTCTGGGGGTCTCTCGTGCTGAAGGCTCATAGTCTTCCTCCCTCTTGTCCTTCTCCTTTGTCCAACTTGGCTGTATGTCAGAGACTTGTGCAACATCCCCTGCAATCTTTGTCTTTTAGTTGTTCTTAAGCTCTCCCCGTCTCCTTAATCTCCTGGCCAGATATCACAGACCTGCATAGTGTCCCATGAAATAGTCATAATAGCAGTTATTCTGAAACCCCCCAGATATCAGAGACTTCAAGGAAAAGTCTACAAATACATTTCCCTTCAAGCTCTCTATTGACACAGATTGCTAGAACATTCCTTTGCAAGATACAAGAACTATATACATTAACCACTCTGTTTTTCTTAGACTTGTGGTCATACAAGGGTATGTAAGACAGAAGGTCACATTCATCATACAGTGCGGCCCTAGCATTGTTCCATACTGACACGAATCAGATGAACATATCTCACATCCCATATCAAGTGAACTCTTCATGCCTGCAATACTACTCTGCAAAGGACAGCCATGAAAACAACTGCAGAAAGCCAGCACCTGCTTTTGGAATGAAAAGCAGAGACAAAATTCCCAGTTGCCTTAGAAACAACTCATTTGTTTACTTATTTTCTATCTTAAAAATAAATAAATAAAATAAAATTTATAGAATCATTAAGGGTGAAAAAGATCTCCAGATATCTAGCTAAACTCTTTCTCAAAGGTGTGATGGGTTCAAACTTTCAGCAGTGTAGGGCACTATGCCATTTCCTGAATACATCAGCAAGTGCCACTACCAGAAGACAACAAGACATATAACTTCAGAAATACTTTAGATTCCATTTGGAATCCAGTTTGGTTCTCTGGCTCCAGTATTTTTTTGTTGGAGAGTCATTCCAGAATCACACTATTACAACATTCCCTTAATAGTCACCATTAATGCAAGCACAGGTCACATCTACTCATCAGTACCTAGATTGCCTTAAGCTTAAAGAGACTTTCATGCGCACAACTGCTACTTACTGCTTGTATAAGCTGCCTTTCTCTCTTTAATGTATTTATAGAAGACAATAATATCCCTTCTCAATCTTTACATACTCACATTGATAGGATAGATAAGCCAGGGTCCTGAGTCATGAAACAGTTTCGTACTATCCTTACAAGTAAAATTGACTAAAAGCCTCTAGCTGAAAAAGACTGGTCTAAATTAAGCATAGCCATCCCTGTACCAACCATGCAGAATGGAAGTGAGGTCACTGAAGTCACAGCCAATAAGGACAGACACCAAGACATGTATACTCTGGGAGGTTTCATGACCTACAGCTGTGGGAACAGACTTATGTATTGCTCCAGCTAAGAACAAACACAGGCAGGACTGAGAGGATTCAGTTGTGCTGGGTGAAAAGACAGAGATGGCAGAATATCTGTGCAAGACACTAATGTTTCAAACACCTTCTAAAATTGATTTGGTCCCAAAAGATATATGAATCCTTCCATTTTGTTTTATAATGGCCTTTGTTTTTATTCACCTTCACACTAGCTGTATTGGGCTTACATGGCAAGATTTTAGTAGCAGGAGGCTGCAGGGGCTTCTTCCTCTTTGTAGATCTCTGGTTCTAGGAAACTGTCCCATGTTAGAAAAGAGACAGCTCCAGCTGACTCCAAAAGGGACCTGCCTCTGCCCAGAGCTGAGCCATGAGCATGATTGGGCCCAGGGAGAGACGACTGAAGAAATGAAAAAAAAAAAAAAAAAGCCATGTCAGCAGCTGTGAAAGAGGAGTGAGAAACAGCCCTGAAGGCCCCAAGGTTGGTGATGAAGGAGGGCAGGAGGTGCTCCAGGCACGCAGCAGAAGTTCTTGTGTGGCCTGTGCAGAGGCCCCTGGTGGAGCAGGCTGTCCCCCTGCAGCCCATGGGTCTCACATTGAGCAGATCTCCACGCTGCAGCCCATGGAGGAGCCCCCGGTGGAGCAGGTGGATGTGGCCTGGAGGAGGCTGCAGCCTGAGGAGGAACCCTGCAGGAGCAGGCCCTGGGCCGGAGCTGCAGCCCGTGGAGGGCTCCCACACAGGAGCAGGGAGTCTGGGGGGAGCTGCCGCCCAGGGTGACCCGTGCTGGAGCAGTTTGCTCCAGGGGATGGATGGACCCCATGGTACAGAGCCATGTGGGAGCAGTTCTTGACGAGCTGCTGCCTATGGACAGCCCCCACAGGATCAGTTTGGGAAGGAAGGCATCCTGTGGGAGGGACCCCACTTGGAGCAGGGGCAGAGAGTGACTGAGAAGGAGAAGTGGAGATGAAGCATTAGGGACTGACTGCAGCCCCCATTCACCGTTCCCCTGCGCCACTTGAGGGTGAAGGTGGAAGAGGGTGGACGGGGGCAAGGTGTTTTTAGTTTGCTTTTAGTTTCTCACTGATCTAGTCTGTTAGATATAGGCAAAAAAAAATATTAATTTCCCTATGCTGAGTTTGTTTTGCCCGTGATGGCAACTGGTAAGTGATCTTCCTGTCCTTATCTCAACCTTTGAACCTTTCATTATTGTATTTTCTTGCCCAGTTCCTTTGAGGAAGGGGAGTGAGAGCAGTGTGGTGGATTTTAGGTAGCTATTAGTGCGAAACCACCACATCAGAATGAATTAAATTAACATGATCCACTTTTGTAGACCATTGCATTAGTTTTCAAGCACAATGACAAATAAAAAGTCCCTGGAGCATAAATAAAGGGGCATATCTATAAGGAGGGTCATCTTAAACAGCTCTGAGGAAGAGGGCTCTCGGTATTTTAATAGGTATGTGGAAGAGCCAACATTATGGGAAATTCTGACACTTCAGAACAGGAGGCTGATCAAAGGAAGAATATTCACCATTCAAGCACAGATGAAATAAGGCAATGCACCGTGAAAGAACAAACAACTTGTAACACTTACAGGTTAACTGCACAAGAGTTTTCATGGGCTGAAATACATTGAAAGAACCACTTGAGAATTTCAAATGCTGGGACATATCAAAGAGAAAAGATGAAAAAAAAAAAAAAAGAAGAAAACAACAAGAATTTTAATGAAATGGGGCAAGCAGTACTGTTCTTTAACTTAGTCTAATTACCAAATGTATGAAAGAAGTAAGACAAGAGGATAATGTAATGGCTAAGCAAAAGGGACAACAGCAGTGTGTGAGAACAGCCTCTCTGCTCTAAGGCTGAAACTAAGAAGAATCTAAAAGAGGCTATTATTTAGATCCAAATTTCCCTCACAGAATTCAATTACCAAAACTGACCTCTGAAGTGACCTAAATATGCCACAATCAAGTCTTGGGTTTACGGTCTATAGTTTCTGACCAAGAGTGCTGTGGAAGACAAGTCACTGAACAGATACACGAAGTACCCGATATTAATTGCTCTTTTTAGTGAAAGGCCACTGGGGATATGAAGTCTACTTTCAGCTATGGTTGGCCTGAGAATCAGGGGTTATAAGTGTCTTCCTTACATGTTCCCAACTCTACTACAAGGTTAACGTAGTAAAATGTGGGCTAGACCCACTGCAAAATATTCTGATGGGGGATTGTGTATGTACAAGAAATAAGCCAAAACAGGTTTGTAAATAATGAATAAAAGCAATCAATCATATGCAAGAGAAAAAAGACATTACCACAGAAAATGCCATTATGGGAAGGGCAGAATACATTTTTCATTTTTAAATTGATGTTAGCACTATATTGAAAATGAATAATGCTTTCTTTATCACTTACGTAATTTTTTTTAATTATTATTATTATTATTTTTATCAGCAGAGTCAAGGATACACCCAAATGAAAACAGATTTTGTGTTTCCAGTTTATTCAATGTAAATTATGAGGAACAAATTCATCATCGGGACTATTATTTACTAAACTGGTCAGTGAAGTGCAGAAGTTTAGTGTTTGATTCTCCAAGGTACAGAACAGCATCCTGTAGGCTAGAATTGGCTGAAGTAATTTCAGAACAACTAGTGGTCACAGTGTTTATAAGATTCCAGGAAGGACAGATATAGAAATGAAATACTCTATAAAGCCAGTGGCCATGCCTATCTTCAAAAAGAAGGTGAAGAACAGCAACTGAAGAAAACATTGATTAGTGAACAACTATTTCTTGGCAAGGAAATGAAGAGCAGATAACAGAGAATTGGCAAGAATAATCTTTTCTGACTCCACTTAAAAAAAAAAAAAAAGAAAAGAAAAGAAAAGAAAAGAAAAAAAAGTTAAAAAAGTTCTTTTAGAACAAGATCATAAGTCATTGTGGATGGAAAGATGAAGTAGATACCACATATTTAGGTTTTGGTAAGCCTATTAACTTTGCCATAGGACAGACTTCCAGGGAAATGTGCTAGAAAAGAGTTTAGCTACTAATTTCCAGAGAGAAATTCATTGGATTCAGTGACAAAATTGAAAGCCCTGTCAAGCAGGGATCTCCAGATGTCTGTACAATATTTTAATTTATAATCTGGATGATGGATGGTCAGTATGCCTATTAAAAGTGCAGATAGTACAAAGCCTGAAATGACTGTGCGGAGGCTGTAGGATGGGATAACAACTGAATAATGATCTTGACAAGTTAGAGAAATGGTCTAACTCTGGGATGAAATTCAGCATCTGAAATTCAGCAAGTGCAAGGTTCTAAAGATAAAGAGGAGTAATCAAGTGGACAGGAATCAGAACATCTGATTTTGTAGCCTTTTTGTAGAAATGTCTTTCAAAATAGGGGTGCAGAAAGAGAGGAAGTCCAGAGAAAAGCAATGAGACTGAAATATCTGGAAAATATTGCCTCTGGTTGCATGAGAGGAACAGTTGAAGGAATCCAAGTTGTTGAAAAACTGACAGGGAAGCATCAACTGTCTGAGTTTATGAAGACGTTTTAAAGTCTCACAAGACTTTTTGAAAGTTCTTTTTGAAAAAAAAAATAGAATGTTATAAAGTATTCTTCATATCTATGGTAGACAGGACAATGAATATTCAGACATTAGCAAAATTATTTCATTGCAAGCACTGATTTACATGAGCATTTCGGTTTATTGCTTTGGGAAGTCACAAAGTTCCCAACCCAGAGGTCATTTTGAAGATTAGGCAAACACCTGTAAAGAATGATAAATGTATTGCTGATTGGGATGGATTAAATGACCTTTGGAGGTCATTTTCAGCCTTGTTAACTACACTTACACAAGCTTGACAATTGTAAGCATCCTAAGTATTTGCCAGAATATGTTTACTCCTAAAGTACTTTCAGTTCTCTGATGGATCAGCTGTAAATTAATAGAACATCATTTGTTTGGATAAGAACAGTGTACAGATCTCATTCCCACATTCTGTATGTCATTGCACAGTTATCAAAACACCAAAAACAGTGTGGATATATGGCATATCATTTGCCTTATAGTAACCTGTCCCAGGAACTCTCTTGCTCTAAGGGAAATGCAAGGTAGTTTACATGCTTTGAAAAATAATTTATCTCAAATATCCTTAGAGTTTTCAAGAGTAAAAACATGCAATTAGACAAGTTCCATGGGGCAGCTGATACTTTTTAAATGTACAACCAACCTTGTCTCACAGTAATTTATTCATGTAGCCATACCCTTGTACTCAGTGGAAATATAAGGTAATGAATTCCAGTCTCTCACAGAATAAATAATTAATTTGACTTGTAATACCATACTGACCTCTTCTACACAAACCTGAAGAAGTATCAGAGACTGCACAGAAAAATACAGTAGAGGCAAGGAACCATTCTATCAAGCCTGCATGTGGGTCGCCCTGACTGAAGGTCGCCAGTCCATTTGCACTGCCCCTATGCACTGCTATTGCACAGTTGTCTGAAAAATGTCCACATATACAGTCAGTCAAATTAAGTATTTTTTTTTTTCTCCAAAAAAGGGGGACATCAAACACTGTGCATGTGAGCATGAAGAATATTGTGCTGGAATGTCAAGGTTGACATTAGAATAACCTAAGACCCAAGTCTAAAAATAAGATCCTCTTTACACATGCAGCCTACATCATGTCAGAACAGATACAGAGAGATCACAAAAGGTATGCCAAATCCTAATTTCTGTCTGTCTTCTCAGCCCCTGTCATAAATAGCTTTATGACTCTTTCTAGCTTAACTCCAAATACTGAGGCAACTTCTCTGAAGGTCTGACGGTCCCTTGAACAGGTCACCAAAATGTTCTTTGCCTTACGTGGTTTCATATCATATGAAAGCAAAGGTAACATACTTTTTTGCAAAATCATAATTCAGAAAAATCAGAAAAGAGATCAGAAAAAGAAAAAAAGTCAAGAGAATCATAAATTATAAGAACAATGATTAGAATCTATAGGAATGAACTTGGGAATGCTGGAGACCCCAGCATCTCTCCAGTTACCCACTTCTTCAAAATCTGCTAGAACCCTATTTCTTTTGAGAAACAAAACCAGGCTGAAATCAGCCACGATTTTTCACATGTTTTTGGCAAGAAGCAGACATCTCAGAGTGGCTGCTTCTATAAGAGACTACAAAATACTTTATATATGGTCACTCAGGTTGTGAGAATAATTCTGGACAATTAAGTTTCTTCACAAAAGCAGCAGAATAACAAAGTTGTTCAGGGTTCCCTGAAAGGATCCAGAGAAATCCTGGAATGATAAATCCAGAGAAATCCCAGGTAACTTCAAGCCCCTTTTCTCCCTCATTTTTTTTTTGGGGGGGGGTCAAACGTTGCTTTTTTTTTTTTTTTTTTTTTTTTTTTTGAGTGTTCACAACAACGGCACAGCTCTGACAGTATCACTTGCAAGAGGCAGGGAGTAAAAAGAGCCTCATCATCATGGGAGAACTTCTCCAGCTCCATGCTAGAAACTTTTGTGGGAAGAAAAAGCAGTTGCTGCAATGCTCACTCTTCCCCCAGTGTACCACAGCCCCTCTTGAGGACCACAAGATAAGAAAGTTGTTGAGAAACCACTCAACCTGACTCTGGAATTTTACTCTTTTAAGCAGTGATTTGCATAGAATAAACATTACCAAAAAGTTAATGATACTTTAACTTTGCTGTTGAAATGACTTCATTTCAATTATGCATTGCAAGATATCCTAGAAAAGTGGAACAATGCTTTTTAAGATGCCCCAGACCTTTTCAGGAGTTGCAAATCATTCTGCTTCAGAAGGAAAACAAGTTTCCAAATATCATAATTTCTTACAAAACAGAAAATCAGAGTTAAATTAAGCTCTTTCTGCTGTCCTTACAGAAACCAACTTAGAAAGCGTATCTATATTTGTTGGTACATATCTAGGGAGGTGATGAAGAGATTTCCTTATGTAATGATGTTGCCCACAAAGAATATATACTGTCATCCTTTTGAGTTAAAATAAAAATCTTAAAGGCATCATAAAATGGTTCCAGAGCAATAATCAAAAGTGATACATTCTATTCACATGCTGCTTAATACCTAATTCACAAAAAGTTCAAAAATAAATCTGATTGTGATGATTACTGAAACTAAAGACAAAGGGAGAGTGAAGTCAATGAACTGCCATCTTTCTGCAGACATAAACTCCCTGGAACAATAGTGAAAAGCCATCACAGATCTTTAAGAGTGCTCATCTGTCCACCTGCATAATGTATTTATGACAGCTTTTCAAATATGGAGGACCAGCTTATATCTGTACTGCCTGAGGTGTATGATCAAGATTTTTTCCTGAATTTCAAAAATGCATGTGAGTGGGAAGGCAGCTAAGGCATTAAAAAGAGTAGTTGTATGCCATTTTTAAATTCAGATGTTTATAGATAAGTTTCTGCTTCAAATGACTAGCTTAATTGCCATGTTACGTGGGTTTTAATTTGTGTCTATGAAACAGGTGCTTTAGCTCCTTCCCTGAACAGGAGACAGTAGAAGTATGAGTAGAAGTATGATGCCTTTTGTAGGGCATCCTGCATTGATGTTGTCTGCTATGATAAGGCACAGATGATCTCAAGTTCCTGACCTAGTCTATGGTTCGGTGTTCTCTCTGCTAAGAGCACACAGATAAGGTGCCACACCTGCCTATTCTTCCTTCCAAAGCAACGTATTTAATGTGGAGGACTGGGAAAATAAATAAATAAATGTATTAATGAACCATTTTCCTTGTTGGGGAGGTGATAGGAAACAAACAAACAAACAAACAGAAACCAACAATCAAACAACTTTGTGGGGAAACCTAGGATAGAGCTAAACTGATTTTCTGGGGGGAACAACCTCCAAATTCTGTAGTTTACAAGCCAAGATACTTATGTGCCAAGGAAAGTTGTGGGTTCTGAGGGCTGTACCCCTTGCACAGGTTTGCTGTCTTTGTTTCCTTGACCTAAAGCAGTAGTAAAGTTTATTGATTATATTGGCTTCCCATCAGCATGATGGTCTGCCCCATCACCAATTGGAACAGTGTTGCAAGGGCCCGGAGAGCATCCATCAGCTCCTGCAGTCTAGTTGCTGGGACTTGGGACTGGCATCTTTGTCCCAGGCTTGGCTCCCAGCCTATGTTGACCCCCATGCAAAAGAACATGGAAGAAAACTGAGGCAGATTTAGAGCAATAGTCAGAGAAAAAGCCAAGTCTGTAATGAACAAATCAATGCTGGTTGGTAAAATAAGATTATATTCCTACCTCTATCTCAGTGAACAGTCTTGTCCCAGTGGAGGGACAGGCTGAGAAATGACAAAAATAGTTCTGGCAGCTTGCCTTGGTATAGTTCCCAAGAAAACTTGGGTACAAAATTATCTCACCCAGGGGGTGGCCTGTGGTATTGGTTTCAGTATAGTTCTATTTCATTCATGGCTGATATTTTTATACACTGAGAATGAGAAAAAAATCGGACTGAAGTCAATCCTGTTGTTCATCCCCAGGTTCTCTAATATACATGTCCACCCTAATGAGTAGTTTACTTTTAGACCTCAGTTATTTCTGCTTCTTTCCCATGAGATGGTGCCTGGTGTTTGAAATGGTGTTTCTGTTCCCAGTGCTTGCCATTCTCATTTAGTCTAGACCAGCTGAAAAATACATAGTCAATTCCCACTTCCTTCCTTTGCAGAATTTGCAGTAATAACCTGGAATTACAGTTCAACATCAAATCATTTTCAGCAGACAGCTTTCAGCAAGTAAATACACTCAGCTCGCCGAGCTTTTGTCCTGAAGTACAAAAACTATCCAAATTAAATCAGAATTTTACAAGTTTTCATTTTCGCATCATGGTCTATATTTTGTTCATGAACCATAACACATGGTGAGATGTGAACTCTTATTTGTTTGAACTTATGTGATGCTTTTAATATCAGATTCAGATTTGGGGGGCAGAGGAGCAGAAACAAAACAGTGTGAAGGGGCCAACCTTAGCACCAGTTTTACAGCAGCTACTCTCTTGTGGTGTATAATTACCCTCTCCAGTTCGCAGTGAAGAACTGTGTACCTTTGAGAAATATATAAAAGCCTTTTACTTTTTGGAAAGAAAAAAAGAAAAAAGAAAAATGAAAAGAAAAAAGAAAAAGAAAAAAAGAAAAAGAGAAAAAGAAAAAAAGAAACAAAGAAAAAAGAAAAAAGAAAAAAAAAAGAAGAAAAAAGAAAAGGGAAAAAAAAAGAAAGAAAAAGAAAAAAAGAAAAAGAAAAAGAAATAGAAAAAGAAAAAGAAAAAGAAAAAGAAAAAGAAAAAGAAAAAGAAAAAAAAAAGGAAAAGAAAAAGAAAAAAAAAAAAGGAAAAAAAGAAAACAAGAAAACAGCTTTTCAGGGGTAGGAAGTATTTGAAGTACCACTGGAATACATGTAAAATGAACTGAGGAAGGAAATACTTGCTGGCATCCACTGCATGAGGGTAATTTTAACAAGAACAAAACATACACACACACAAAATATATATATATATATACACAAGAACCCAAAACCATTCAGTGGTACTAGGAGGGTCTATATGATGCCAGCAAAAAGCAAAGTATAATTCCCTGGCTGGCAGCTGAAACTGTAGTTCAGAAAACTAAAGGCAGAAACAACGATTTGAGGTTTTCGAGTGAGGTTAGTTACCTGTTAGAAAAAATCAACACTGGACTGGAAATTCTCCATTCCCCACCTGGTCTTGCTGCACTGCAAAAGCATTCAACTATCATCTTCCTTACAAGTGTGTCTCTGAATACCTAGGCTATAGTGGTTGCCTATCACCACAGTAAAGTGGAATTTATCTTTAAGAAGCCTGAACAGATCCAGATTCCTGTATGTTTACCCAGACCACAAAGAGCATTCTGTTCATCCACTTCCCTGACTACCAACCCCAGGCTCTCTTCCATTTCCTAGGACCATTTCCTAGGACCACCTGCAAAATCACTTACACTCTCCTTAGGCTATTGTCAACACCCACTTATTTGGCAAAACATCAAAACAATTATCTACCTTGACGGTTATTTCTTTTCTGTTTAAGACATGCTTCCTTCCATCATGGAATGCCCTCCTCCCTACTGAACAGATGTACAGTCTCACTGGAGTTTTCTCCCCCCTCTGCTCCACTTTTGCCCTTTCTCTCTCATCATCTACTCCATGGCTTTTTTAATTTCATAAGCTCTACCTCTGGGGAGTTTATGCCATGTCTTTGAGAACTACAGGAGGAGATATCCCTTAGCTTCTTGCTAGAAGACAGAGAAACTGTGAGTATAGAAAATCTTTTAATTTGATGATAAGACAAAAAAAAAATCTTTAAGGTTTAGTTCTCTAAAAATGTCTAGCATTTTAACTAGATAAAACAGCGCTAGTCTAGACATAAACAAGAATGTGGATGCAGTGTTAGTACAGAAGAAAACATATTCCATGAAATTCTACAGTATTCCAGCAAAGCGCTTCCTTTGAAGAACAAATGTAATGAGTATTGAAATCTGGAATCACAAAAAAAAATATATATAATTCTATAGCCTAATACTATGAGATACTCTCTTTTAGCTGTATCTTGCAACTATTTCACTTTAACTAGATTTACAATTCTATCATGAAATACGTCATATGAGCATTCACTTTGCTCTTCCATGCAGAGCCAATGCTGCAACTACAGAGGGGTATATTTGTGAGACTTGGCACAAGTAGCAGCCAAGCTTTGGACTTCCCTGGGCTCTCAGCTGCTCATCTCACATGCTGCTAAGATTGCATATGCACAGCTCAGATCTTCAAACTCATAAGTTTCTGTATTTTAGTAAGGTTTTCCATTTGTTTTTAAGAAACTTTTATCTTCATGTCAGAGGGGACATATTTCTTTAGGGGTAAGCAGATATTATTCTGGGTGACACAAACTGGAAAAATGTTTCTCAAAACAATCAAATGCATAAAATTGCTATTGTTAGAAATCAAACCAGCTAAAAACAGGCTAGATTTTTATATATGAGAGATATTTTTAAACAGGGTATTTTATATACTGGGAGGGTGAGGTTTAAAATACCAAGTAACCTAAATATGTAAGGATGTGATCAAATTCAGTGTACAGAGCAATATACTAACTTCAAATATCTTCATACCTGGAAGATGCTGTAATCCCAGTACAGATGTATGTTGGGCTGATGCCTGTGATGCTTAACAGACCTGCTCTCATTTTCCACTCAGCTTTAAAGTGCTGCTCCCACTCAGCAGGTTCCTCCCATCTGGAGGAACCAGGGTCAGAATGGTTCAAGGCTACTCCAGTTTTACATCCTGCCCCCTTCCTTGGCCTTTCCTTCTGGCAGTGAGAGAGGAATAAAGCATTCCCTGACCTGCGCAAACATCAGATTATTTCTCTTTAAAGGTGGCCTTTTCTTATGCCTGCTACTGCGCAGGAGCATGTCATTGCTATTACCTGGATGTACGGTTATCATGTTTAGATCAGATAGTAGTCAAACAAAAGATACTTGGGGTTCCATGTTATTGCTATACACAAGGCCTTCTCCATGTGAACTAATATTTCAGATTCCTTCTGCTGTAGAGGTGGACAATCATGGCTGGTATAGATGTGGTATATTTTCCCCCTGGTAGTAACAGAGCTGAGATAGTGGCATAGTGCTTGAGATAATACCCTTCCCCTGTTCACATGGTGATACAGCTTCCAGACAGTGTGGAAACAATACTGATTGACTGATACAGTCTCCTCTGGACTTTGCCAGAGCAAATGCATGTGTATGTTCCGTGTTCTTCTTTAGAAATTGAAACAAATCTGTACCTCACTTTGAGTGAGGCATTGTCAGACAAGACCACGTTCTCTACCTCATCAGCCTCTGCAAGAGTGCAGCCTGCAGATGGGGCTCCCAAGCACCCTGTGGCAGGCTGGCAGTATCCTGTGGCATGGGAGACCTCAGCACCAGAGAAATCAGATTAGAAGAATGAAGAGTTGAGTTTAAGGGTGTAGGGATGAAAATAAACAAACAAACAAAGAGAAAATGCATGAGAAATGCAGTTAGAGACATCAAGGTACCACATCATGTGCCCTCACAGAGTGCTGTGCCGGATGTACTTGGTGAGCAAAGACCTACACAGGGCTGGCAGAATAGCCTCAGGACCTACAGGAGATGTAGGTGTCCCTAGGATGGAGCTGGAGGCTAGACAGGATAGCCTAAGGCATCCCAGCTGGCCTTGAAAATCTGTTTTAGGCAACTGACTCAAGCCCTGTGGAGAAAGTATTTCTTCAAGAACTATAAACTAAAAGGAACTCCAGCAATAAAATTATATGTTCTTATTTTGCTTGCCATCTCATCTGTTTATTTACTACTATATATAAACTATATGTCCAAGCCTTGAAAAAGCTCCTGCATGCACATGACAACAATCTAGTTCAGGTGAAAACAAAACCAAGTATCTATCATGCAGGAGTGAAGTTTGCAAGCCTAAGAATGGCTTCTGTGAAAAATATATAACACAACTTGAGATAGGGAGACAGAGCTTCCAGGGGAAGGAATGGAATGGTCAAGAGATGCTAAGCCAAAAGGCTGATGTGAAAGGCAAAAGATGACCCTGCCTGTGTGAAATTCCCCAAGGGATAGGAGCGCATCTTGAAACAATCAATGATCATAAAGAAAAGTATGAGCACAGGGTGTCGGGAAGACTTCTGGCAGGTGCTTTTCAGTTTAAAATGGATGATGGAAATTGCATTTTAGTTGGATAAATTTAAAACAAAAAAAGTCAGCGAGAAGGAGCTGATAAATCTAACAGAATGTTTTTCACAGCACTCACTTCTTTTGCTCAAATAAGAGTGAAATGACCAGTTACTTCCCCCACACCCCAAAGTCTTGCGTAGGAGAAAGACATGCCTTGAAACCTCAGATTAAGCCATTATGGTGGGAACTCAATCTGTGCCAACTAACATCAATGACGATGGACAGACAGAACATGTCTGGACAGACCTCTCTCTGATACCCATGTTTCAGCACAGCAATGCCATATGATCATTTTCTAAGCCTGTAAAAGTCAGGAAGCCATCCTTGCTTTGCAGACCACTAACTTGAATTTCAGTGCTACAAAGAGCTGCATTTCTAGTATTTCTTGCTGCAGGTCTGCTAACTGACTATACTAGATGTTTGCAGGAGTGACTATTCATTAATGAGATTAGGCAGTAATCAATGAAAGCAAAAAGTGGGTGGGCTCAGAAGGAATGACTCTGGAGAACTAATTAATGTGTGGACATGCCATATGGGTTGGCAGCTCATGATGTAGTTCACTACCTGCTGCCACAGTTGGCACTGCACCAAGAAGGATCAGTGCATCTGTCAATCCCTGGGATCTACAACAGAAAACTGCAGTGCAGAGAGCTTCAAAACAAGTCTTGAACATCAAAACTCTTCGGTAAATCCCTAGAAGAAAAAGCCTAGAAACATCTATTGTAGAAATAACTATCTTAAAAATAAAATATGGATTTTTTTTTTTTCCTAGGCAAAACAGAATCAGAAACCTGTCTTTTTTTCTTGTTCATCCTGTTCAGTTGCAGACTCATCTCTGCTCTCTAAATCTCCTTTAATTATATTAGTTGACATCCAAATCATATGATCATATGTTTTCTCTTTGGATATGTTAAAAAAAAAAAAAAAAAAAAAAAAAAGATCCTTCAGATTTTAAGCTTCATTCTCCACCTTTCCCTCCCATCTTTCCCAGTTTATTTTAATGGGATCCAGCTTTTCCAAAGAGGTGTTGTATCGGTTAGGAAAAATATACTATGAACAAATTACATCCCACTCAACTGCTTGTCGTTAGCCTCCAAGTACTTCTCTCCTGAAAAACAAACTTGCTCAAGTATTTATGGTTATTTAGCCAAAGTGCAAGGAGAAAGATTACTATTCTGCTTGCCTTTGCCAGCTGAAAGACATATGGCCTAGTTACAAGATGCTGGCAGGAGTTGACACCATCACTCTTAAAATGGAAGAATTGATTTTTTAATCTGACAGTGAATCACACAGAAGCAGCAGAGTTAACCAGGTCTACCTTGTGCTCTTGTGCCCAGCAGAAACCATTGATTGGGTTCAGTGTATGGCTTTTTTTGTGGAGGGGAGTAAGTATAAAATCAAAAATCAGTGGTTCTTGAAGATTAAGATCCTAATGCAAGCAAAATGCTTTGTCCTAAACACCGTAATCTATATTTCACAATAGATAATTTGAGTTTCGCATAGCTATATCACAAAAAGGCAGACAGTGCCTAACTCTCCAAAAAATTTTTAAAAAATAAATAGAACAAAATTACCATGTTTGTTCTTCTTCCCCCCCTGCTTCATCCTAAGTCAGATATTCATTCTGATCTTACTTCTAAGGTATCAGACTCAACATCAATGTATGGATATAAACTTTGCATAGAGATGTAGCTGACATTCACTCTGAATCAGTGGTGGGGCACAACTGCAAGCTACATTCCTGTCCGAGCTGAATGCAAGTGCTACTAGGAATTTATTCTACAAGACCTTCTTTAGACTTTCTTGTGGCCTGATACAAATTCCATCTAAATTATTGAAAAATACACTGTCAGCTACAACAGACATTTGATTTATTTATCAATGAATTAAAAATAGCTATCTCCTTGGATTAAAAAGAGAAATACTCTGCAATATTTGCTTCAGAGAATGAATCAAAGTAAACACGGCTTTCAGCTAAGATGTTTATGTCTGTCTTATGCATCAGCAGATTTGATCATAGTGGAACTTTAATGAGGTATTTGTGCAGAGCAGTTGAAGTTGTCTAATTACCGACTTTTCTAGGAGCATCTTTTGTTCCCAGTGGGACCTGGCCTATTTTCAGAGTAGACTGGCTGGAAAGAAAGGATTAGTTTACCTGTCTCTATTACTGAAAGCTAACATGACTGAAGGCAGTCGACAGTGCCCCTTTGTACCTGCTGAGAAAATTCTCTCCAATTAGACTTTAGGTTCAACTCAATGCTTTAAATGTTGCGCACACAATGCGTTTGACTGAAGCTTAGCAATAAGGAGACGAGCAGCTGACAGAAGTTTGCAGGCTCACTGAAACTTATAAAATAAATTGCTTTTATTAATCTTAGGTGAGAGAAAGTGCAAGTTTGATCTGAGTAGATTTTGACACTCTTGTCTCTTCACAAATAACAAGGACATCATAGGGTGAAGACACCATGATGAAGCAGCTTTCTATGCAAAGGGAAATTTTGACCACTAGCCACTAATTCTGCTGGAAGTATAGAAGCAGTATAGAAGTTAGCAGTATAGTATAGAAGTTAGGATGAATAACTAAGATACCCACAAGAGAAGCTCCTCAAGAAAGTACTGAGAATGGAATCAGATAGTTGTAATCTGAGTTATGTGGGGAAGAGATCAGATGGATTAAGAGTATTCAAAGTGGCCATCAACCTGAAAAGGGAGCCATTAACAATTCACAAGAGGGAATGGTAGACCAATAAATGTATTCATGTAAAATTTCAATGAATAATGAGTAGTTGGTGCACAATGTCCTTTCTTCCACCAGAATGCTGGCCTTAGTCTGTCAAGTCTAGGAAGCTCTTTTGGGAAGAAGTAAAAATGAGGTCTTATTGCTTTGTTTGCTCTAAGGACTAGATTATTTTTATCCAGGAGTGACCCCATCACTGGCCTTATTTCCAAGGAAAGTAGTTGCAACTAGATTCCATAAAGTACTCTATCTTTAACATGGCAGATGAGGTTCTTCTGGGAACAAGGGACAAAAATCCCAGACTATAACTACAGGTCATAGCATTCTATTGAGCAATGATTCTAGCTTAGAACAAGCTAGTTAAGATAAGGAAAGCATCACAACAGCATTAACTAAAATAAATAAATAAATAAAGCTATCCAGACAAATCAAGTCTGCTTCTTAGGAAGTGTCATTAACCATACATATGGTTATATAACCATATAATTGAGGGTAAAGCAGCGTTGTTCAGTGGCTGGACCTCTTCAAGCATCCAGATGTGCTCATTTGTTTGGTCATTTCTGTGTGCCTCCGCATACTATACAGAGACCTTCCAAAGGACAAGAGCTCTGCTAGGGCTGTTCTGGAAACACACAGAAGTAGAATTATGGGTTTCTGGAGAACATTACAACCAGACAGACTTGAGAGAAGCTGGGTGAGATACTCTGGATATCATAGCTACAATTCTGCTTAAATCATGCATTTACTGTTGTACTGTGTAGGATTTACCATGTGTTCTTGGTATATTACATCCATATCTGATCTAGTTAAGTGTCTTCACCTTGGTAGAGATGGGCAAAAGAAGGTGCAATATCTTTTCTGGAAAGCAGAATAAAAAGTGTTTGCCAAAAGAGAATCTGCAGCTACTATGAATTACTAATGAATTAAATTAAAATTTACTGTCCTCTAATACAAGGAATTGTTATTACAGTAATATGTGAAATACTGTTCATAGGTTTTAAATGTCCAACACTTTGTAATCAAATCTGGTGTTTAAAATTTACAAGCATGATATTGCAGTTTTTGTGTTTTCCAGTGAGGAGGTAGGAGATGGATTAGTAGGTACAGATTCAAGTCTCCATGGACGTATGTGCACTGAAGAATGAGCACAGCAGCTCAGCAGAAGGAACCATCCAGAGACAAAGCATGGCAATTATCGGACATGTTCACCAGCTATTTCTGAAGCTTTATGGAAATATCTGGTAACAGCCATTTAGCCTGACACATCACTCTCCATCTTTTCCTGCCAGTACAGGCAGTCAAATCACAGTGGAAAGTTTATAAATGCAGGAGTTAAAAATACCTCTAGCTTAAGGGTTTGTTCAATGCAAGACTGAGATATGTGCCTCATCTGAGTGTTGAGATGTAATACCTGTACTACACCAAAGTTCCAAGTTGCAACTGTTTTTCACCTACTAGGGCATCCTCCCATAATGTACTTTCACCCTTCACATATTCCATGTTTTCCAACTACATAGGCTTTTCCAAACTTATCTAGAAGTTACAGGCTATAGAATGTCTTCTGCACCACAGAGATTAATTAGAAAAAATTGTGTCCAGAGGAATATATGCATACTTATTTATTATGTATTATATTTATCTCTAAAATAATTCACAGGGGGTTTTTTGTTTGTTTGTTTGTTTGTTTGGGAGGGGGGTGTTCTAGGATATGGAAATTAGCTTACCATACATATCTACACTCTTGCAAGTCTCCTGTCCTATGGCATTCATCTCCAGACTGATTCCATATATTTTATATGGAATTAACATTTTATGAAAGTTATAATCACATTTTTATTCAAGTGCTTATTTTTTCTGATATTACTACCTTCAACAAGTAAAACAGATGCCTCTGGAAGTGTTCAAGGGCAGGTTGGATGCGTCTTAGAGCAACCTGATCTACTGGGAGGTGTCCCTGCCATAGCAGGAGCAGTGAAAATAAGTGGTCTTCAAGGTCCCTTCCAACCCAAACCATTCCATGATTCTGTGATTCTGAAATATGCCCATCCCATGTCAAAAGGAACTGTAGAAGATGAGTTATTAATATTGAGTATAGCTCCAAGAAACCTGAACTGTTGCTTATATATATATGCTACCTTCCATATACTGTAACACTAAATTGTGTTTACCCTTTGTCTGAGGAGAGATATGGGCTGGAGAGTTTGGAGTAAAATTTTCTTTTTGTCCTAGATCATGTCTCAGCCTTCTTCTTCTCAATCCAACCATTGGCAAGGTGATTAACACATTACTGAAAGCTTTTTGGCAAAAGTGTGTTTTCTTGATTTCTGCAGTGTTACCAACCTGCACCTCCAAGCAAAAAAAAAGAATGGTAACCTTGAAAGAAATTAATAAAGAAGATATCTTTCAGGTGACATGGCTACAAGATTCTTATCAAATACTACAGCTGTAGCAAAGTACCAAAGGCACTCTATTCAGAATTACAAGACGGTCTGCTGTGAAGGCCTGTAAAAATACATGTCCTTCAGCTACTTAAAGGATAGTATCTTCAAACCACTACATTCCTGAAACATAAAAAGAAAGATGAAGTTTTGGGCCAACCAACAGGTTTCAGAGCCTTTATTGCCTTTTAGTGTTCTAAGGAAGGGTTGAGTTCAGACTGTAGATATCTAAATCTGAGCACCTAGATATAGGTATCACAATATCTACATATCTTCTCTAATCCATGTTAATTCTGGCTAGAGAGCCCAATGAGATATTCAGTTCCCCATCAGGTGAGCCTACATATGATCAGTTAAATAACTCACCTGCTGTCCCAGGCAGCATTGTTGCATCACACACAGCTGTGTCAGTAACATCATTGTATCCTCAGAACACCCCAGTTCTACCTTCCCTTTTAATAGTTTAGGATAGAAGAAATTTATTAACTCTGTGGGATTATTTCCCATTAAACCACTTTACACTGATTTGTACAATCTACTTATTCTCATGAGTGTAATTTATCCAAAACTATGCAGATTGGTGCCATGGAATTCCTAGTATTGTCAAAGATTGCACAACAGTGATAATAAACCCTAAGCACTGATTACTATCCCACCAAAATAAATAAATAAATAAATAAGAATAGAATATTATTTTAATGATAATGAAGAAATCAGTTTGGAATCAAATGCCATGTTTCAATCAGTCTGCAAAATAATATAGCATTAAATAATCAGTAAATTATTTTGGGTTGACTGAGTGAAGGTTGATATCTGCTCAATTATTAGATTGACAGACATGTTTTCATAAATAGCGGCATGAATGTGCAAAGGGCCCTAGCTTGTGTGGAAAGAATAGTAATATCCTATTTTTTAGCCAGAAGTTGTGTAGGTAAGGAAAGAAATTCCCTCTATACCGGCTTTCAATTTTACTCTGAGGAGACCTAGAAACATCCGTCTCTTCTTGACAAGTGATAGTAGACTGTACAGGGAAAAAAAAATAATAATAAAAAAAAAAATCAGTAAGCACATTTTCATTGCACTAAAAGTCAGAAAACTCCCTCTGCTAGACTTGAACCATAGCTAAAAGCAATAGTCTTCATTTGAAAATGCTCACTCCCCGCCAAAACTTTTCACTGTAGAAAGCAATAGTTGAACATCCCAGGCACTTACTTTCAACTCATATGGAGATCTCAGATAACCAGGAACAACATACACACTGATTTCATAGGAAATATTCTAATTGTTCCCAGAAGAGTAGGAAGATGATGTCACTGACTTATGAACTATTATCTTTACATTGAACAGGAGCACATTTATACTTAGATAAAATAAGGGCTGCGTGGCAGATTACCAAATTGTATCTTCTGCCATGACCTGTACACATTCTCATCCAGTTCTCCCCATCACCGACACCTCCTCCAACATCTTGTAGCATGTTTGTCACTCGTCTGTTCACTCAGTCCCAGCAGGAGAAATATTTGCAGTTGAGTGTCTTCTATAATAATCCAGCTGGCATTTAGAGTCAGCAGACCAGTTTTTGCCTTTGTTGCAGAGAGTTCAGTTGTGTGCGGGTGGAATTCATCTTATCCAAATATAGTCCACAGAAAGAAATAAGCACTGCTGGCTAAAATTTGTCTACACTATTTTAGGCATTGACCTCAGAATAAGAAGATTTCTGCCATCAAGCACCTATTTCTCTTTGCTGACAGTACAGTGAGCCTGTGATGACTCACTCAGTTGTAGGAGTCTACATCTGGTCCAATGAATCCTGACTGGAGTCTCTTGAAGATAAGGGCAAGACCTTGAATTGGAGGCAACCTTTTATCAAAAGCTAGCATAAAAAGCAAGTGTGCATAGTAGCCCTCACTGCTGAGGAGGTAAACTACGTTGGAAGTGAGGTTCTTGCCTGCTAAGATTTTAAGACATACACAATACAAAATGCTCCATGATTTGGTAATATCCAAGTTTATTCCTCTTACACCTCATCTTGTTCTGATGTATATTACTGTCCAAGTTGGTGTTACACATTGATATGTGGAAATCTTGACGTTTCAGTTATTAAAAAGGACTTGCATAAATTTGGTAGCTTCTGACAAATACAAAAATCATTGATTTAAAATGCCACAGCTATTCCTCAATGACAGCTTATGCAGACAAGAGGCAGAGCTTTGAACTTCAGCAATGTGGTAGATTGACACCTTACCTGCCTGGTAAATATATCTGATTGGAACATCTTTCAAAATCTCACTTGTAATGACCTAAATATGAATCATTTATGAATCCTATATGAATCAATTTTTTTTATTATTATTATTTTTTGGCTGTTGAAGAACAAACTACACATTTCAGAATGTTTATCAAACTGGTATTTTAAAAGGTATTAATGCACAAATCCCAACGTAGCATTGTTTTTTAAATTAAAAAAAAAAAAGACACCCATGACAAGAATGTTTTTCATATCTGCCATTTTTTTTTCCAAATGCTTTTGTGTACTCCAGTTGTAGTCCAGTGAATCAGATATCACACTTTCTCTACAACAAAACTAGAGTCCAGTAAATGACATAAGGGGAATGTTACCTGCAATGTTTTCAGCATCCATCAAGATTGTCACTAGTGCCAGCAATCAGAGTTCAATGTAAACAGGACATTCAAAAGTAAGTTTCTTCCACAGATACTTAAAAGTGTATCTCATCAACCCAACAACAGATCTGAAAGCCAGGAAAAATCTTGACAGCAAAAAGTCTTTAGGACTAATCCCCAAATCCAAACAATAACAAAAAATGTAGCACTTCTAAGAGGATAAAAAAATGCATGAGGGATGAGTATATTCCCTGAATGAGAGGATACTCATTCTGCATCTTGCTACATGGACATGCAAAAATGGGAAGAAGAAGCCATGGAATATGCTTTGAAGCCATATAATTATGAAGCCATATGCTTTGAAGCCATATCTTTTATTTATATGAAGCCATATCTTTTATTTATATGAAGCCATAATCTTTTATTTGTTTAAATCCATACAGTGTTTTGTACATGTTTGTAAGCAGCCATCATTGCACCTCCAGGGTGCTTGTAAGCCATCCACTCATTTTCTTGCTTCTGTGGTGTGTTTCTCTAGTGGAAGACTTCCCTTGTTTTTTTGACATACATAATCATTTTAAAATGACTTTTTCTGTGATTTTGTTCCATGCTTTGTTGGCAATCCCCATTTACTTTATGTTTCAGGAAAAGAGAGAGAGAAGAGAGAAAGGAGAAGAGAGGAGAAAGAAAAAGGAAGAAGAAAGAACAAGGAAGAAAGAAGAAAGAAAGGAAAAAGGAAAACAAAAAATGAAAAAGAAGAAGAGGAAGAGGAAGAGGAAGAGGGGAAAGGGATGTTTTTTGTTTTTTTAAATATTAAAATCTGAATCTAGCTGTATTTTTCTCAGTTACATTAAAAAAAAAAAAAAGAAAAAGAAAAAAAAAAAGATTCTATACATGACTAGATGGCATTCTAAGGCATAGAGTTGGATACTGATGTCTCAATATTTTCCCTTAGAAAATTGAATTTGTTGAATTCAGCACAATGTAATGTTGCATTTTCAGTCATTTTCAGTCATCCTTACTTTCTCTTAGCTGTAAAGAGAAAATGGTTCTGTTCAGCTGAGTCTAGATAAATAGACAAATGTGTCTGTTTCATTTGCTTTATGGATGAATAGGTAAATTACTTTGAATGCCTATGTCCTAATTCAAGTTCTTTTTTAATAGTATTTGCCAAGAAGCAACATATTTTAAGGAAGCTTTTAGCTACAAGCTAAGCCTCACTTGACAAAAGCAGAAAACAACTATGAACATTCTTCAGGAGCTAAGTTGCAAGTCTCCAGCTGTCAGAAACTGAACTGTCTGTGAACACCAGTTGAGCCTCAGTAACCTCACACTGCACAATGCTGCAGAGCAGAGCACTCAGCCAGCCATCTCCAGCACCAGCAGCCACAACCCTGTCAGCAAAGCATTCTTCCAGGGCAACTGTCTGTCAAAAAACAGTATTAATTAGTATGAAGCAACGTGCAATGTTAGTATGATGCAGCATGATGCAATTGTAACACAGCTTTACTGCTTCCAGGACTCTATTATCTTTGCATGCTAGTTTACTTCAAATTCATTTGGATATCACATTGATTAACATATACATATTCTTTGGGGTTTAAAAACCACACCCAGATAAACAGCAGGTACACAAACAAATCCAACCCTGAGACTTTTCTGCTTGTTTGTGGTACTTGGTTCTGCTTCCCTACCAGCAGCAGAGTTAGCTAGCTCCTCTCTTCTGGGTGAGCATTTCAGCTGCTATCAGGTAAGAGCTGTGACATTCCCACAGGACACCCAGAGCAGTTCAGATTGCATGCCAGCCTTCTTTCCTGGGCAAAATCAGTGTAAGCAAAAATACGTTTCATTAATAAAGTTAATGCCCAGAGACCTCATTCAAGATCAAATCATTAGAAATTATATTGATTTCTTTCTGGAAGAGGTCAGACATGAGGAAGAGCTTGCAAATCCTGCTCTGTAACATGTTTTTCTGCCATATTCAAGAGGCTAATACAAATTAGATTTTTTACTATACTGTCTGTGTCAAAAGTGACAGGCTTAGAAATAACTCTTGTCTGATGAAAGACATGAGCAGGACTGAAAGCAGAGTGGAATAATTTCAAGTTCAAGTTGGTCCTGTGAGCAGGGATTGCACTAGATGACCTCCAGAGGTTATTTGTAACCTGGATTATTCCAGGTTACTTCTTGGATTAATCCAAGAATTACTTCTTGGACCAAGTGAAACTCACAGCTGCCAGGCAGAGAAGGACCTGGGAGTGATGGTTGATAGTCGGCTGAATACGAGCCAGCAGTGTGCTCAGGTGGCCAAGAAGGCCAACGGCATCCTGGCTTGTATAAGAAACAGTGTGACCAGCAGGGCTAGGGAGATGATCGTCCCCCTGTACTCGGCTCTGGTGAGGCCGCACCTCGAGTACTGTGTTCAGTTTTGGGCCCCTCGCTACAAGAAGGACATCGAGGTGCTTGAGCGGGTCCAGAGAAGGGCGATGAAGCTGGTGAGGGGCCTGGAGAACAAGTCCTGTGAGGAGCAGCTGAGGGAGCTGGGCTTGTTCAGCCTGGAGAAAAGGAGGCTCAGGGGTGACCTTATTGCTCTTTACAGATACCTTAAAGGAGGCTGTAGCGAGGTGGGAGTTGGTCTGTTCTCCCACGTGCCTGGTGACAGGATGAGGGGGAATGGGCTTAAGTTGCGCCAGGGGAGTTTTAGGTTGGATGTTAGGAAGAACTTCTTTACCGAAAGGGTTGTTAGGCATTGGAACAGGCTACCCAGGGAAGTGGTGGAGTCACCATCCCTGGAAGTCTTCAAAAGACGTTTAGATGTAGAGCTTAGGGATATGGTTTAGTGGGGACTGTTAGCGTTAGGTCAGAGGTTGGACTCGATGATCTTGAGGTCTCTTCCAACCTAGAAATTCTGTGATTCTGTGATTCACTCTGACATGTATGGGGAGCTGAGTGATCATCTCAGGCAGCTCATAAGTATTTTCTTTGAGAGTTATAGCTGATATGAAAACAGAAATGTTGGAAAGAGTATGCAGCATATCATTTTTTCTTTAAAAAGAGTGGAGTAGAAAGGCAGAAGTGTCATAATTGTAGCCAGGCTTGGTTTCTTAAGTGCTTCCTGTAAAGGTAAAAAGTCCCTGACTCTGCTGGGCAGCACTGAGGCAACAAAGAGATATTTTGCCATCTAACAGTAACTTTTGAAGTAGCTTGAATACATTATAGGGTTACTTATACCATGTTTACAAATGTCTGCCCTAGCTGAAATCATTGTAAACTATATACAATTGCTCAAAAAATCTCATGTCAAAAATTATCACTATAAAACTAGGAGAAAGTCCTGTGGCTTTCTGAAAATAAATAAATAAATAAATAAATAAATAAATAAATAAATAAATAAATAAATAAAATAATAATAGATAAATAAATAAAATCCAGCTTCCCCTGGCATTTCTCTGATTTCTATTACTGACTCATACAAGAGTCAGTAATGTACAAGAGTGTTCTTTATAAAATTTGCATATGATCTGAAGTTCATAGTTCATTTTCATCTGAAAATGTGAGTCGCGAGCTCTCTGTAGAATTAAAAAGAAAGAAATACCTGCATTAGCTGGAGTAGCAGTCTGAAATAAATAGGATGCAACTGAACAAGGACAAGCGAAAAGGCAGGAATAATAAGCTACACAAGTGGAAGATGGGGATACACTGAATTAATATAGGCTTTGGAGAAAAGGGCCAAGCCTACAAATTGACTGAATATGCAGTGTCACACAGATGCAAGGTATCTATCTACCTCCTTCTGGCATGGAGGAGCAGGTGGGTTTTATGCAAGATGTGAAGTAATCCTCATCTTCCTTCCAACTATGGCAAGGCCTCAGTGGGGATTCTGCCTGTAGTCTGGAATACCACAATTATAGAAAGATGGGAGCAATTGTCACATCAATAAGAGAGCAGCAAGGATAATCAGTCCAAGGAAACGTCATGTTGGGAGCAGTTGAAAGAAATGCAGTTGAATTTAAAGACTGAGAGGAAATGTAACAATCTCAGGATACATAAAAGGCTGCTGCAATTGCTTTGAGAGCATTTCCTTGTGAGGGATGTGTATTCCAGGATTCTATAGCACTGTGCTTCTGGTAAGCAAAGCAATATATGCCTAATATATGCCTAATATATGCCTAAATTTAGGCCCCAGGTGGATCTATTCTCTCCAACATAAATGCCTAACCTGTCAGTACAGCACTGTTCCTTATTATGGTCCATGTCAGAAGGTGACCTATAGGCTGTTGCAAAATGCCATCCTACATATTCACAGGTGCAAGCAAATAAGAAAACAGGATGGTGGAAAGCAAAAGTTTTCAACAAATGTGGAGTGCTACACATGAAAAACATCTTTGCCCTATAGTATAGCCTACAGATTGTAAATAGAAGGGGTCTTATCTTCTTTAAACTTTTGAAGGCTGATTATGTGACTATGTGGTTGTCTTTTCAGGTCTCCAATCCATTTCAGTTATGTACTTATTAAACTATATTCAATGTAAACTGAGAAGGAAAAGGAGGGAAAAGAGATACATTACGAGAATTCACCTAACATATGATTTCTCAATCTTTTTCTGGAAGAGAAGCTCCAAAATGAATGCTTTCCCTCAACCTACATCTGGTCATCTGCACAGCCCTCTCAACTCCATTAGCTTTAACAGGCTTTCAAACAGCTAGTTCATGAAGAGACATCCACTCCATATGCCAGTGATTTAGCTCGATGCTTGAATCCTACTGCAAGTAGGATTTTACTTTCTGCAAGAACCTTCACCTATCCATCTGTTCTTGGCCTTTTCCTGTTCTTACTTTACTGTCGTTTTTTCTCCTGCACTTTTAGCTTCTCTGCTCCTTTCATGAAGACAAGCTTTCACATGAGCAGCTAAAAAACCTCCTTGCTCCTTGCTTGTGCTGTGTGATTCCCTGGAGTAGAGACCCTCACTAAATTCCAGAAAGGAGCTAAATTTCTTTGAAAAGGTCTTAAATAAATGAACACAATTGAAAATAGACTTCCTTTGCTGAAGGACTTGTGTATGTGTATTTTTAATGGCACATTTTCCAGCACTGGAAATGAAGGACAGCATGCCTGACAGCTGCATCCCTGTCTCTTTCCACTGCCGTGGAGAGGGAACATCTTGTAACAATTACATAGCAGAGTCCTGTCCCCATCCTGAGTTGTCTGCACTCTGCTAAGACAAGTCCTGCCTTGACATTCAATTCATTTTTGCAACTGAGCAGCATTTGTTTGCACTTCCTCTCGCCTAAGTATTAGAAAGAATAGCTTTGCCTCCCCCTCCTTTGTAAAGAAACCACTTGTGATTTTGTAGATGCTCTAAGCTTCTGGGGAAGAGAATAACATATTTCATCAAAACAAAGAACAACCTGGTCACTGATTGAAGCATTTAAATTCCATGTGTTGTGAGAGGGAACAAAGCATAAGCAGAAAAGAAAGTGCTCTTGCATTCAGCGTGCATTTTTCTGCAAACTCTCCTCATAACCCTGGGCTTGAAAGGCAGCTGAGTAGCAGCACTGTTTGCAGCTGAGAAGCAGCAGTGTTTATTTCCACAGGCAAAAGCTCTTGCTGTAGCTGAGGTCTCTTTTTAACTTTTGCAAAGGCATTGTCAGGAGGTGGGAAGACATTAATGGAAGGATCAAACAATGTGCTGAATGGTAAATATTGGTGTTCTGGCTGATAAACAGACAAACTGAAAAGGCCTAACTACATCTTTGCAGTTCTTGGAAAGTAAACCCAAGAGCTGAACCCACTCAGAGAGACATTCCCCTGAAATGTCTGTATGCAAGCAGTTTGTTTCCTTATCAGCTCAGTATTAATCATAATGAAAGCTGATTATATTGCAGGCTGTAAGGCATACACTGACACAAAACTGCAGACATATACAAAGTTCAGTATTTTTCATCCATATATTAGATCACTTTCACAAAACCCATGTGCAAAAAGGCTCTTGTCTGGAAAACTTTCAGACTAAAGTTGGAGTCTGTCCATGCAGAAGCCTGATACAAGAAAGCACACAAAAAAAAAGATCTTGTAGAATGACCTTAAAGAACCTTGCATCTGTACCATGACCCACAGAATCCATGGAAAAATATTGTTACAACTATCTGAGGGGAAAGGATTAGCATATTTGATAATAACATTGTGGAAGGAGGTAAGGTTCTGAAAGGATGGTTAGCAATCATTGACTGGACTCTCTCTTTTCCTATATGAATGTGCCAATTCAGTAATTTGCTTATTTATCAGGGACACATGGGTTTAATTTAACCTTTCAAGGGAAATTTGTCTCCCCTTCCACCTCCCTGCCCACGCTGCCCATAGTAGTGCTTAGAAATGCATTTCATAGGGCTGACAGACTCCTTGATGTGTAGCCAGACGCCTAACAAGCCTAGAAGTCTGAACTTGGCTGGTGTTTGCTGAAATTTCAGTTTCCATAGGTTTGCCTTGTTTTTGAGCTCAGGATCACTGGGGGACCCTTCTCATTTTGCTTCCAAAGTTGGAGAATATACTTGAAATGTGAAGAGCTCCAGCCTTCCCCATGCTATAACCTTCAAAAATGAATATTCTGGTACAGACCAAAACCTTTTTTTTTTTTTTTTTTTTAACAGCAGTAGAGTAACCAAGTAGGGGATTCTATGTTGAGACTTATCCATCTTCTCAGGGCTGTTACAAATCAACAGGCAGCTGTGGACAAGTAGTTACCAGAACAGTATGCTTCACAAGGTAGCAGAATCTCTCCACAGGAGATTTTTTTAAGAACAAGGCAGACCAGCATTTGTCAGTTATGTCCTGGGTAGATCTGAGCTTGCTGCAAGGCAGGTCACAGACTGCCTGACTCCTGCAAGCTCTTCTGAGCCCCTTTTGCTTTTATTCCAGGTCATTGGATAATGCAGCATCTTGTTCTGTTTCAGACTTCTGGACCATGGTTTACATCCTCTACGTTTGAAGCTCTTGAGATCCAAGCAGTTTTTAAATGCATTGCCAAAGGAAACCTTCGGGAAAGGGTTGACAGGTTGAGTGAAGAGTTTACAGAGGAAAAGCTATCTGCAACTCTTCAGCAAATTCTTGCATTAGCAGTGGGCACACCCCTTGTTCTCTACACCAGTGAAATAAGTCTGCTCTGCTTACCACAAACCTACAAATAAGAAAAGTGCAAGCAATTTAAATGGGAAGGTGAGGATGAGAAGGGAGACAGGCTGCAGGGCCAGATGCCTTGAAAAGTGTATAAACACATGCCCTACCAGCTATTAGTAAGAGTATGTCTGAGGAGGCTAAAGTATTTACATCTTTCACCTCAAGATAAAAATGAGAAACACATTTCGGTGCTGTGTACTTTGTTTAAATGGTATGAAATTGAAAAACATATGCATCGTTTTAAGGGCGTAGCCTGCAGCTTGCTTATGCTGAAGTCAGTAGTCTCAGAACTGAACAAACTGGGAAGATGTCAGAGATACTTCTTACATGACTAACACAGCCACTAGAACAGCTGCCCACAGTCAGCATCATTTTAGCACCCTTTTTCTGCAATCCTTCAGATGTGAATAGAGAACAGGACACAAGCCTGGACAAAGTCATCTAGCAGGCCATGATCTGCCACCTTTCGTACCTGCCACCTCTTTCATGCACTGACTGGAAGTGGTCAAAAGTAAGAGACCTCATCCCAAGCCAGATGGGCATTTATGTGATGTGAGAATGTGTGTGTTCCTACATTTGTGTCTGCCGGGGAAATAGTTATAGTTTTGTCACGGAAAAAGCTCAGTAAACACAGTGGAGAAGTAGGAACCTCATCAGCAAGGAGCTTAAATATTTAGTTGAAATGGGACCATTCCCTTTTCTTTATTGTAAGAAAGCTCCTCATTCAGTGCTAGAAGTAGTTTATTATTTGCTGTTATAAATAGCAACCCCTACTTCCTACCTCATCTAATTTTTACCAGTATGACAATTTTTTCAGTCTTAGGGCCCAATTCTGACTACCTGCCTGCTGACGTTACATGGATGCATAACACCATCAGCTCTAATGTAATAGCTCTCTATTCATTGAGGCACAAGCAAGATAAGAATCTGGCCCTCAAAGCATGATTTAAACTTGACCTGGATGATTCATGCCTTTCAGATCTCAAAATGAGATTACTGCAAAGTGCTTTATAGTGGGCTGCCAAAAGGGCTAATCCATTCCCTGAAGCTAATGCACAATACAGGGACTTGATTGTTATCAGAGGTGGGCAGAGTGGGACCTGCCTACTCACTACTTGTCTGTCAGCATTTGCTGCTTTTTGGTGCCTAGAAAAGGTCTACAGATCTGCTTTTAGCTTTTAAAGCTAATAACGGACTGGAAATTGTTGTTGCCAAGGACATCTGTAAGTGTGCCTTAGGGACTTATAAATACTTCATAATATTGAATCGTTCCCGCTTTTGCTAGCCACAAGAATCCCATCAGACCTGTGAGTGTAATTTCCAGTGACTCCTGTCAAATTGAACATGAAAACAAAATGGTGGATACTGCCATGCATTTCACTTGGACCACCTCTACAAATAGCCTGCTATTAATAGACAGGTAATGAGCTGCCTTTCAGACTAGAAGCCCTCCACCAGTCTTTCATGATCACATTTTAATTAATTTGAACTTGGATCTTCCTGTGTGAATTTTCTTCCTTCACCAAAAAATTTAAGCCATTTCCATTATATTAAATGTATTTTCACATTTCAGATTTTCTCTTATAAATGAAAATAAAAACACAAGTTCAGCTTCCTAACGTTACATTGCACTTGCATGACTCCAGGCAGGTTTTTCAATACACTCTGCAAAAGCAACCAATGCAGCAGAAGTGTATTTCTGCCCATGGTATTATTTATTCAGAAATCCTTTCCTGCAAGCCTGGAAGTGGCTTCAGACCCTCCACCCCTCTGTAATGACAGAAGGCTGAATGCAGCTGCAGAAGCACTGGGAAACACTGGAAAAGAAGAAATAAAACAAAACAAAACAAAAAGAAGTATATGCTGCAATACAAAAAAAAATAAATGGTGATGTGTTAGACACAGGAGTATGGTTGGTAGGTAGGTAGAGACTTTGCAGTCTTATTCTAGCACAGTGAGTGTCCCTCAGTACACAGGATGACTTTCTGGGAAGCTTAAATTAGTATGCACTTTGTCAGCCCATATTCTTTATTTAATAGAGACAGCTGGATCCCAAGACAATCCCATCATCAATCAACACTATCAGCTGTGGGTATGATATTTATGCAGCTGATTCTTCCCTGCAGTTGCAAAGTTTATAACTTTGGAGTTACAAGCCTAGTTTAAGGTATCTGAATTTGACAGTTTTGACAGAAAAAGATTGGTGAGATTAGCTATCATTAGCAGGATCTAGGGACAATAAATGAGCGTCAATTCTAGGACATGTATTCACTTCTATTGCACTCAAGTGAAGCAATCAACTGGCACCAGTGGTCTGATCCTTAAGCAGACCAGCAGTTTGCTTACAAAGGCAGGTGACTGCAATTGTTAATGGTTACATTATTCCTTGGTAGAAAAATCTTGGCAACACTGCTTAAGTGCAATATATTTCCATGATCCAAAGGCAGTAAAAAATCTATTTTTATCTCAATTTCAGGTATGTCTGAATTTAAGAAATTAAGACTATGCTGTCATATCAGCAATAAAGCTAAACATGTAAATCTGTCTTTCTTCCACATCTATTGTTGGTTTTTCTACTTCAGTGTTTAATTTGCTGCATTTTAATTTTTAAGTACAAATCCTAAATTATTTTGATTATAATCTCCACTTCTAAGTCATTTTTAATCATGGATTACACTGCTCCTTGTGAAATAAAGCTATTTTGGCAAAAACTGTAGAAGCCAGCATGTGAAGCCACATAATTTACTTCCTTACAAAGAGCCATGGCTTATTTATGTTTACATTCTCTTCACAAAACATTTAAAATATGCACTTCATTTATTTATTTACTTAATTTATGACATTAGGGTTTGGATCATATTACAGACTTAAAAGAAAGTCACAAGAGCAATTTGTCATTGCTCTCTATTTGGCATCAATGAGGCCAGCTCTAGAACTCCAAGTCTAGCTTTGGGCTCCTAGTACAAGAGTCCCAGGCTCTTCCCAGAAATGCACAACATCACTTTATTCATCATTGTCCTCCTCCCTTCTGCTGCTATCCCTTGTTCTACATTTGCCCGTGAAAACTGTACCTTAGATATTTTGCGGAACTGTGCCAGTGTCAATGTCTGCATAGCAGTGAAAGCACAGGTCCCCAGAGATCTTCCTAGGAATCAAGAGACAAAGAAAAACAAAACATAGAGGAAATGTCAAAATACAGGGTTGCAAAAAGATCCACTGCATCTCAGACCAACATGTTTGTTTTCTATAGATGTTCTCATTGACCCTTCTCCAAAAGAGTTTCAGGAATTCACTGCATAATAACTGTCTCCAAGGCCTATGTGGCATTTAGAGGTTTTAAAATATTTTGTCTCTTATACAAGTAGTTTATAGTTTCTCTATCTTCATGCTTGAAATATTTCCCTGCAGAAGCACAAACTCTCACAGAAGGGGAGGACATGAGGCACTCTTGCATAAGCCCATCAACATAGATGGATTTTTTTCTTCTGTGTTACCTTTCATACAAGGATCTGTGAAAGGTATTCAGAAATACCTGAGTGTAGGAAAAACACTGACTTGAAACAAAGTCAGAGCCTAACTTTAGCTAGGCTAACAGAAACAACACTTCTCATTCTTCCCTAAGATTAACTGACAAGAACTTTAGAAGCAAGCTACCAATCCTTGAAAACTTTCATGGCCTCTTCTGATGAAGCCCGCAGCAATGAGCTTAGCTGAGCTGTGCTCTGCCCTTCAGTGACAACACACAAGATACAAGGTTTTTCAGACAGTGTTGTGTGACCCAAGCACCATGAAACCAGCATTGCTCCATATTGTGATGTCTCAGAATTACTTAGACTGTCTCCTGTTCTTTCCAACAGCTCCCAGAAGGATTTATCCAGGTTTCTAGATATATTTTTGCATCCCTGACATGCTTGGCTTCTCATATACCCTCCTGCTCAGAAGCTAATAATTATACCAGGCTCTGTGCTTCCCCCCCTGAAATTACCCCACTTTGTGCAGACAGGATTTTCCCGTAAAAGTCTCTTTCCTGCTGCAGACTTAGAAGTTACCAGAACTTAAAGAATTTCCATGTGTCAGCTGGGCCATGGTAGCTTTTCATATGCATGTTTTTACCTTGTGCTAAATCAGCACAACTCAGCAGAGCTCAGTGCTGAGTTAAGCCCAGTCATATTAGCCTTCACTCACCATGGGTTAAGCACATGCAAGTAATTATGGATAAACTCTTAATCTTATCATTTTCCAGTCCTCAGAACAAATATTGATGATCAACATATTGTTTTATAACTAAAGATTTGGACCAGCCTTTGTGCTTGCCTTGCACTGGGGAGAAAGCCAGCATGCTGGAATCATTGCAACTCTTCATGGGAACAACTGCTTGCCAGCCTGAGGAAGGGGTTCATCACAGGGACTCCTATCACTCATCATAATCAGGCTCTTCAATAGCAACCTGGTAACAAATAGTGGTTTTGCAGTTCTGATTTCCTATTGAAGTTCAACGTGGTGCCATCTGCTTGCCAGATTTTTACAGCTATGCAAACATATTTTGTATCTAAAAAGCATTCATTTACTTTTTCAATGTTCTTGCACTTTAGAGTAGTAAAGATCACTTACTGTCATCTGACATTTTTCTTTGTCAGAGATTTAGCAACAACTTTAGCTTGTGTGCTTTAAAAAAATAATAAATAAAATAAAATAAATAAAAAATCCAACCAAGAGGCCAAGGAGACCACACCTTCAACAAAGCTAGAAAGAAATGCTTCAAGCTTTGTGGAAAGTTAATGTATCTGAGCTGTTCAACCCAACAGATCTTCACTGGATGTCCAACCCCATATCTCCATTGACAAGAACTAGAAAATGCACAAGATAAGTAAAATTATAGAAAGAATGCAAGTTCAGAGCCAAGATTTCTTTTGCCTGTAGTGAAGCTATAATTATGACTTTATGATTAAAATAAAATCTGCTGTAGCTAAGCACTGATATTATCTTGAACAGCCCAGTGACTTGTCTAATGTGTGTTATTTAATAGCAGTCTTCAACAGACCACTGATGATACAGATCCCTCTTTTGGAAAGACAGCAAGAAAAACTCCTGTTTTAGCAGATTAAGTTCTCCACAACAAGTCATGATCCAACTGTTTCCCAGCCACCTCTGTAAATAAAATGAGGCTCTATTGTTGTAGTAATTTAGTTCCTAGTATTTTCAGGCTGACAAAAACAGTCCACCTTGACTAATCAGCAAAATTTAGTAGATATTTATTTTTCCAAACCAACCTTGCACATCTAATATCATGTACGTATTCTTACAGTGGTGGCTACCACAATTAGATCTTCTCACTAGAGAAGATCTAATCAGACTTAAATATAAGCATGCCCTTCTATAGTATTTTCAAGTCAGATAAAAATTATTTTTATTAGGACACCATGCTGCTTTTATATAGAGATTCTGTAAATTCTGATAGATCTAAAGTTCATAAATATGCTATGGGTAATTTTAAACTGAAAGCATTTGTTCTATGATAAAAATGTTTATGTTTCATACCTGCGTGAGTAGCTACCAACATATGGATAACTGTTCTCACCTTTTCAAACACCACTAGCAACTCCTGTTGAATTGGTAGTGCATGAGCAGAAAGCCTTAAAAAATAATCCCACAGTGGCTATAAGCTGATTCATTCAGTCCTCAAATGGCTTGAACATATGCAGAATAGTCCCCTATGTTTGCAGTATTTGCTTCCCAGGCATTTAGTTTATGTTCTGGAAATGTACCTATTTTCCATCACATGAAAAATCTTTGAGTGGGAAAAATTAGAAGCATGTAGTTGAAGTATTCTATTTTTGTCCTTTGTACCCATACCCTTTAATACAGCAATAAAATGAATTTGGTTTCATGCAGAAGGATAAAACAAAGCCTATATGGCCATAAAAGCAATTAAAGTTAAATAACAATCAAGCCTTTGAACTACAAAGCCGGTATGTCAAAGTCTGCTCCTAAGGACAGAAAACATGGTCTACTTGTACAATTGCAAGTTCCATAAACCTTTCCTCTGGGGAATTTATACAAAAGTTTTAGGAATTAACTAAACATTTGAACAGATATGATGATTTCAGAAACCAAGCAAATTCTAAACATGATGCATATCACATGTCAAGAGTATGTTTTACCTCTTTATAGCAGTTTCTGAAGTTAGCTAATCAATAGTCATGAAAACCTCTAATTTGCTATGTAAATAGGAATGCATTCACTCACTTTGCAGAGTGCAAAGAAAAAGAGCGGTTCCCAGAAACACGGTAGGTTGAAATGCTGTGACTCCTGCTTGTATTGTTTGAAATTCTGACAGCTGGATTCATAAGATAACCTTGCATGAATTCATTTCAAGAGGTAGTAACTGGCTGATTTCTTTCCCTGCCACAGGTGCTTCCAAACATGACAATTTGTCAGTTTTTCTAGTGCAGAAACTGAAAGAAATCTGAGAACTTACACTTTTGGGGGTAACAGGGGAAGTATTGCAAGAGATATGATTAAAGGCAGAGTTAAAATTTTAAAGACAGATGAAATTATAACTTCATTTCCTAGGGGGATTTCCTTCAGCAACAGATAATTAAGATGTTTAATTCTGGGCCTCACTCGCCACTGCCTAAAAATCTAAACATTTGGTTAAAATAAAGCCAAAATGCCACCATTTAAATTTCATTTCATTTTAAAGCCTCACAAATGGAAGCAACTCTACAAAATATAAAGCAATTTGGAAACAAATGCTGCTGTCTCTCATTCCCAAGTGAGAATCTTCTCAGACTCACCCAAACTATGATGCTCTACTTTACCAGACCATCTGATGGAGAGAGATTCGCTCTCCAAATGTGAAAATCCACCTCCCCGATGTACTTTTTAGCAGTTTTTAAATGAACTGAAACTATAAATCAAGAACCCTACGTCAGAAAGGGCAAAAGATTCCCCCATATTTGGTAGTTAATGCAGGAAGAAGAGCCAGAGAAGGAAATTTGCTTCAAGATCCTGCCACAAATACATCAGGTCTTCTCAGCTGCAGTGGGAGAAAACCAGTAGATGCTACCTGTCAGTAAGCGCTTGTGCAGAGCACAGCCTATCTTGTAGCTTGTGAAATACGGCACATCCTGTACATGTGTTTGAGCTTCTGTCAAGTCCCTTGCATGGTACAGCACTAAGGTGTGTGTTGGCACACCTGTACTTTGTCCTTGCTGGGAAATTTTCTAGGTCACTTCCCACCCAGCTTGGAAGCCTTCCCAGAACAGAAGACACAAGTAAGCATCATTTAGTTCACAGTGTTTGGCTTTGTTGTAAACAGTTGATTTTAAAGTCTATCATACACCTGGCATGGTTTTGTGGGCTTATGTCAGTATTCACTTTCACCTTTCTCTAAGTATCCTACATGGTCAAGGTGGGAAAGGAAAGAGAAGAAGCCTTCTTGTCATCCACTCACATTTGAGTGTTTTCTGTTCTTCTCAAGACTGCCATCCTCATCACCATTTCTCTTTTTCTGGTGGTGTTTCCCATGCCAGAAGACGTGCAATGCAGGAGGCAATAACCAACATAACCCACTCACCATGGGAGGTCCCCACCACTGGCCATTCTGTGATCCTTACTTTCCTTCCAATTTGTGCCTTCACCTTTTCCACCTATCCTAAATATTTCTCATTCTTCAACCACAAAGTATCCTTACTGGAAATGTACAGTACAGCCTAGTAAGCAGAATTCGGTGCACATGTTTCAGTGGATAGGATGCTTACAAAATCAGTCAATTCCTTCTATGGAAAATAACTATCGTAACAAGGTCTGATTTGAGATAGTACAAAACCCCAAGGAAATGAATAAAAAGCACCACATCTACCATTATATATATATATATATGTATATATATATATATAATCAGTCTTATGGTTCAAAGTTAGTTTCTTCTTCTCCTTTCCTAGCTCCAAAAATTCCCCAGGGAGATGCAGACACAATTACATACGGCCTTTCTCACAGCAGATCTGAAAATCTCTGCCAGATGCTGCCCAGAGTAATGTGCCACCTGTGGACAAGCTGCCTGTCCTGGCACCCAACTGTGGCCTCCATCTGAGCACTGCAGGCACCTGCCAAGGGCAGGGTGGGTTATCTTGGCTTGGAACCAAGGCATGTGCAGGAAAAAAACATCAAGAATGACCAAAAAAATCCCCCCAAGATTGAGCTGAGGCTCTGAGGTTCATCAGAAGAAGAGAAAAAGGGAAAAGTTCACCTTTGAAGCCATGGAAACTGAGAGCAGTAACTGTTTTTTAAATGATTACTTTTTTCCCTCTTGTCAACTGCACAAGATCTACATCTGTGTTGGCCAGACTTGAAAGAACACTTTATTTGCCTATCACTTTTTACCTGAGAGAGGCAGAAAAAAACAGGTGTGAAGAAAATGTCTTGCAGCCCTCCAAGCTGTCTCCCTTGCAGGACCAGTCAACTTGGTGTGGAGGAGGTGTTTCCAGGGTGAAAAACAGAAGGACTGAGGCAGAAATCAGAAGTGGTCAGAACTGAGCCTCTGCATGGCCAGCAGAAGGATAGAAGGAAGGACAGACAGCTGATGATGTTCCTAAGCCCCCCTTTCTCATACCCACCTTGAGCATTTTGTCTTGGCCAAGCTCAAATGTTCTTCCCAGGTATTGCACATTTGGGAAAGCTCCTCTAACCGGGAGCAGCCACAACAAAAATGTTTCCCCATGCAGGACATCCAAACTGCATCTTTGTGCTCCTTCTACTGATCTCCTCAGTCAAGCAGAGGGTCCTGCCCTGCTGGCAGTTCCTCAAGGGAAACCAAAAGCCACATCCATCTCATGGTTTTTGTTGACACCCCAGTCTAGGTAGAGCTGGTTTTCCTCCAGTCCTTATATGTGACACTTTGTCATCAACTTCCCCACCGTCAGTGGCTTATACCATCCATCATTTCTAGAACAATGGAAATTGTTTTTTTCAAATGCAGTGATATTTCTGTAAACTATAATTCTGTATATAAGTATAATTGGTTGTAAAAAGCCAGCACTACAAACAAAGCCATATCACAGTCTGAAAAACAAGGGCTTTCCTCTAACCAGCAGCCCAAAGTCAGTGCTTTCTATTTCTAAAATGCTTGTATTTATGGTAGTCATATAACTAACCTACAGCCCCCAAATACTTTTATTTTGTTGGCATGCTAAACCACACCTGATTCCCAGCACACCTCGAATTTCAGTGCAATACAGAAGGATGAGTCAATAGATGCTAATTAACACAAATAAATTAATTAGCACAAGTTAATGCCTTTTTGCATTTGGATTAAATAAGAGAACAAAGAGACATCAATCAAAACTACTTATGAAAGACACGGTATATTAAATTAGTCTTTACTGAAATCAGGTGTACTACAAGTCACGTAACTTTGAATATTCTTATTTTTGTGGAAAAAAATATCATGAGGAAACCACTGTAACACTTGCTCTAGAAAGCAATCACTGGTATCTCCTGTATGAACATTCACTTTAGCCTTTACTAAAAAAACATCTTAGCCATCCTCAGCTCTGAGTTTTTTCCCTATCAAACCATGAACACACTCCAGACAAACACAATTTCAAACTGTCTCAGATACAGATAGCAGGAGGGAGTCAAACGTGTCCCAGGCAGTGAAAAGACACTTCCCAAGCTGAAGGTGACTCTCATAATAAAGCCATATGTCATGGAGCAAAGGCACATGGAGCAAAGCCGTAGGGAGTTATGGAGAGCATGATTTAGCTTTTTGCCCCCCTACATAAAACACCTGGCACCCCTGCCACTTGCTGTAAGCAGAGATCAGCTGGGAGAGAATAAATATCCTGCCAGCAGCCTGAAGCATCATGATCATCCCCAAACTTCCTACAGCCAGCTTTAGGTGATAGTTTCTCCTTTCCCATTACATATGTTGTACAGACCACTTATTTTTCCCAGTGGTATTGTTCAGGAGCTTCCTACATTTCTGCTCACATCTATCTTCCAAATTCATGTTACACATGACCCCACAGCTGTGCTGAATTCTGTGATGTCACTCTTTAGTGGTTCAGGGATTTAGCAGAAAACTTAATTTGGATAGCCAGAGATATACTGTGCCTTACAGTCAAAAGATGTACAATACCTACAGTGCTGACAGGTGGGGTGGGGTGAGGGGGCAGAGGGGAAGAAATGAGATATTTTTCATATCACTGAATGGCCATTGGGACAACCAAGAAAAAGCCATCATAAACATCTTGAGAATCAGCAAATTCTAAACAGGTATACCCAAAAAGCAAATCCTTTGCTGCTCATCCAACTTCACTGTGATTATCTAATCAAGTTTAATTAGTTAGTAGTAGCAAATAAGGAATGAGCAAGATCCTACCATGCTAAGCCCTGTGGTGGCAAGTCTGCTACTGGTCACCCCAAGACTATTGTACAATACTCATCCTCATTAATGTTAAGTCCTCAGCTACAATAAGATAACCTGACCAAAAAGGTTATGTGAACCCTCATGTTCCCCTCTTCTTTTTCATTGTCTTCTCAGTGGAGCTATAGATGTGATTATTGATGATACTAAAAGTGCAAAATACATACTAGCAGGCATAGAATGACCACCCTAAACTATCTGCTTACTCACAGGAGAGCTGGCCTCTGATAATGTCATGTCTCCAGGAAGATGGAGAAGTGACATTCCTCATGGTAAATCAGCTGCCTCTCTTTCCCTGCCCCATGTACACATTATATTCTGTACACCTATATGCCTGTCCTCAATGTCCCCTGCTGCTCACCCAAGCAGATCAAATGTGCCCATTCCTCTATGCCCTTATCACTCCCCTGCCTCTCCTCCCACCCTCCCACAATCACTAACTCAACTCTAAAAGCCAAAGAGACCCTCCTGGGGGTGGGCATGGGGGCGGTGCAAAGAACTTGTGAAAATACCATGGCCTCCATTAGGAGAAGTCTTATCCAGGAAGCCTTGTTTCAGCTGTCCTTTCTGCATTTGATATCAATGAGATCCATTTTGAGACAGAAGTGCACATTAATATTTATCTGAGAGAAAACCAGTAGACCAGATCTTTACTAATCAAAGTCAATGAAGCTATGCAGTTGAGAATGTGGTCCAGTGTTTACATGTTGCAGCCAGATTGGTTTCATGCTGTTTTTCCTCCAGAAATGATGTTTTCATGTTTTTTCATTTACTCTGCTAACAAGATGAACAAGGTATTTAGCAATACAATTTATAGAAAGAAAAATAAATGGCATTGCATTCTCAACTATAAGTGAAAAGGAACTGTTATTCTTTAGAGAAACAAATATAATTAATCTGTCCACAGACAGGAAAGTCCTAAACTAATTAAATGGGCTGCTTATCTTATATTTGAAATTCATCTTTCAAAAGAAGAGGTCTGGGGAAAGGGAGAGGGGAAATCTTTGAATGTCTCCTGGAGAAATTGAGAAGGTTCATGTGTTGTGCACAACATATAGAGAGTAACCAGAAACTGTAAGAATTTGTCCATCTTCAGCATGATCTTGCTCAAGTTCTCTTTGACAGATGAGACTTTTCTACGGTCACCCAGTTCTTATTTACCTCACCTGTCCTAATACAGGAAACTGCACTGCAAGGAATTTAAATATCAGGGTTTTTTTTAGATGGCAAATGTCTGATCATCTTTCTCCTACCATGAGAACTGGGAAAAGCATAGTAAAAGTTAATAAATTAACAGCAAAGTCACCAACAAGTATGTCACCAACACTGTGCATTTAACCAGTGAGAGAAAGAACGAAGACCATAGTTCAAAAACATACAGAAAACATGAGAAATGAAGAGAGGGTTTAAATAAGAATCTAAAAAGGAAAAATTTCTCTGGGAGCTGGGAAGAAACTGAACTGTAAGCTATCCATAAATGGCCTTTTTTTGTTCTTTTATTTCCTGGGAGGTGAGTCTGGTGTCTGGTACTGTCTGTGGACAGGGGTAAGTTACTATACTAGATAGACTGTAGTTTCTAATGTGATGTCAAAATTCCTGGTATTTGGGGGTGAGAGACTCTTTCAAGCTGTCAGAACACATTCTTAATGTCTTTTCCTCTCCTCAGAGCCCTCATCCTTGGTTTAGCAATTGAATTACACTGCTGATCCTGAGATCACCTCAAAACTTGTAACTGTCATGAGCATGCCTTGGTTGTTCAGGTTTTCACATCCCCATGGAAGCCAAGAGGAAGCCAACAGAGCTGGCAGCAAATGCAGAAGTCAAGTCCAGGGATAACCTTGAAAATATCAATCAGTGCAAGAAGCTGAGCAGCTGCTTTTCAGCTGCGCGGCACAAATTATTATTTTTGTTGTCTAATCCTTCCTAACACTTTTTTATGACCTGCAATCAAACACTACTTTTGGTTAAATATATTAATTTATACTCTGTTTTCACTAACTTCACAACACTCTCTAAACATAAGAAATATGGGCATGTATTATTTGAATTCATTGACTCAGTTGCTTTGTGAGTTAAATTGGTCACAAACAGTTTGAAGTAATTTAAAGAAAAAATAATAAAATAATTTATTAATGAAATTCCTTACTGAATTGACAACAAATTTTAGACAAGAAGAAAATAACAGCTTAGACGAGATCTAGTCAAGAGGCTAAGGTAAATAAATATCTTTAAATCTGTTAAATCTTTAGCAATCAGACTGAAATAGTACTTCAGCATTTAATGAAGTTTTGCTTGGCAACCTCAGCAGGGAACTGCTCTTTTAAATTGTGACCATGAGTTACTACTCATGGAAAACTGACATATCTGAACTCACTTAATAATTTAGTAACACTAGAGATATTAAAATTTTAATCTGTGTTTAGGCAGTTAAATAGGTTTAGGACAATAGAGTAACACCATTCTTATGAAATATCCAAGGACAAGGAATTGCATCCACCTCTACATACTGTGGAGATAGCAGTGGACATCCAGGTATGAAAAATAAAAGCTATCAAGGAGAAAAGTGCAAACAAACAAATGGCCAGAAGTAGAGGATGAGCAAAAGGCAACACAATACAGCAGAACAAATCCTCCAAAGAGATACCCTGGGGGAAAGTCCATTAAGTTGCAAAAATCTTCAAGAATGATGCTTAAGTGCTTATTAGTGAGGTTTCCATTTCTGCAGCAGCATGCACCCACTTCTGGGTAGCTTGTGCAAATTATTATGGAGTTCTGCCCACAGGGAGAAGGTACTTCAATTAGAGGTTACATTTATAATGTAATTAAATACCTAATTTGTTAAAAGAAATGCAAATCACATCAGTTTCTAAGTGGCAGCAGTGGCACTTAGAGCATGCTACACAACAGCTTTGTTTTAATAATTAAACTGTGTATGCCCTTGGTAACAGCAGTTCAAAAATGGCATGTTGCTCACTGCTCTCTTAAGAACCACACTGAATATAAATAATGAGAAATGGAGTGATAGCATTTGTGTGAGAGAATTGGGATAGCCACATGAAACAGTATTAGTTGGGATTTTTTAAAGCTTTATATATTTTTTAATATTTTATCATCACAGTGGCTTTTGCAGGGTCTCACCCCCCATAGTGTCAGTGAAGTTTTGCCACAGTTTTAATAGCAAAGTTGGCTCTTTGAGAAGTTGTAACTACTGTGCAGATTCTTCAGTAACTGCCTGGTGTGGGAATGAGCATCTGGTTGATACCTATCACCCCCACAGCAAGACAAATTCAGATGATTTGCTATAATATTAAGCCCCAATAGATTACACAGAGACAAGCAGCCCTAAAAATGGTTGAAATATATAAAAAAAAATAACACCAGTATTGGTGTTAAATTTATATTCCATGTGTTCCATCATTAGTGAAGCTGCTGCTTCACCATAGGCAGTTATTAATGAATTAGATAGACATGGTGGAAACAAAGGCCAAGCCACACCAAAATATCTAATTTTAAAATGCAATTAAACTAAAGTAAAGGGGCACCATGTATCCTCTAGGATTATTATTTGATCATTTTCTCATATAGTGGGGACCTTTGAAATGAGCAGATAGGTAAATATGTTAGTGCAAAATTTCTGAAACAAATAGGAATAACAAGCAAGCACTGAAACTATATCTCCCCTGCCAGCCCAGGAGTAAGGTTGTGGTGATATGAAGATTTGCACTTGTTTCAGAGCTTGCCCATGGCTGAGCAGCTCTCACTTCAGATTTCCACCTTTTTCTGCATGTCTGGGAAAGAATCCTTCCAGGACTGAAGGTATGTGGCTCAGTGGCTACCCATATGGAGCCAGTTGAAATCAACTGGACCTTCTGCTTTTGTAGAGGAGAGTCTCTCCTTGGCTTTGCTGCAATGTTAAAGCCACATCCTGCAGCCTGCAAAACACAATATGGGAACCTTTCTTAACACTTTCTACTTTATTTTCCAACATGCTTACCCTTCTGTCTTTTCTCACCTGATTACTAATAGATGATTTAATAAGAGCATAAATTACCCTCATCAAAACAGAAGTAGATGAAAAGGTGTCCTGGTTAAAACATTTTCTTCTTTGAATTTAAGCAGTCACATCTAAAGCAACCACTGAAATTCTCTTCTGCAGATAAAATGTAAGTGGTCTATTGAAGCTGTGATAAGAAATAATTTACAGCTGCCTTCTTCAAGTGCTATATCAACTATATATTTAATGCTTATTGAAATGTCAAGCTTTCATCCAACTCTTTATATGCACAGGAACCTAGTCTAGCAAGCTGCATTCTCACTGATTGTCATTGGGTTATTTAGGATTCCAAGAACATTATTGCTTTATATGCAATAAAGATCACAGGTTATTTATGTGTATATATTTACCTGCTCATATACAGACGTAGACTATTTTGCTTACATATTTTGGCATGTTTCCAGTACAACATTCATTAGAGAAAGAATAATTCTTCTGAGGTTCTTGGTTGGTTGGTTGGTTGGTCAGTTAGTTGGTTGTTGTTTTTTTGTTTTGTTTTGTTTTGTACAGACAGTGTTTCATTCTAAGCAGCCTGTGAACATTATGATGTTCACATCCAAAAAAAAGCAACTGAAGAATGCTGTCAGACCTCTGATGGTGCCATGCTACTACCACACACACTAGTGCCCATTAATATTTCTAACCTCATTTTACCTTGGTTAGGATATTGTACTTGTAAATAAATACCTTTGTTGTTTTGAGAATAAACTAAATTGTACACAAAGATTTCTTCTTCATCCATACAAACTTGAAGAGGATTACATCTGTTGAAGCAAAATCTAGTCATATCACTTGTAGGCTTCCAGATGGAACTTAAATGTTTAGCTTGGGGTATTGCAACTTGGAGGAAAAATAAATAAATAAATTAATTAAAATAATAACAATAATAATAACTTTCCAAGGCTGATTCTAGAATATTAGCCAGAGGAATATTTTCTGTGCTCTAGTGGTAGTATCCCACTGGGACTTTTTTTATTTTAAATTAATTTATTTATATTTTAATTTTATTTTTAATTTATCCTCATACTACAAGCCTAATCCACTACATTATTAAGCAAAATCTACTAAACTTTTTAGATGATCATGGTGATGACTTGACCTGTTCTAATGAGCCTGAGGCCATTAACTGTTCTCACAAGTTAAGTGCAATTTGTTTTCATGACATAACCAGATCTGAAAATGGACCAATAGCAATGCAAGATACTGCAGATTACTTGACACTGGGAACTTGCCATGTAACTACTTTTTTTTTCCATAAGCAAGAGAAAAGAAAAGAAACTCAATGTTTCCTCTAATAAAGCTTTCTATAATATTTTTGTATCCCTCGGCAACATTTACCAAGCAGAGAAAAAAGGATGGTAGTTTCTACAGCAAGGCAGTTGTTAGATGGACAATAAAAGTCCTGAAAGGCACTCTTCACAAGTATCTACAAGACCCAACATAAGTTTTGTTGGTTCTTTTCCTTCATGTGCCTCACTTCAATTAAACATAAACGACAGTAAGGGAAACACTAAAATTTAGTTATCCAAGGCTCTAGTGCAAGGGGTGGATTCTCTGCCTCACTCCAGCAAACTGCAGCCACGAGGCACTGGCGCTGCCTTGAGTCATTTTTCATTCTGGAGTACGGACTCCCCTTCCACTCATGGGGTCTTACACAATTGCATCACCTTCATACTGAGTAGCTCTGCTACTGCTTTGGATCCCAGAAGTACATCCCTTTACCATACCATATTTAATGAAAAGAAGTATATCTCTGAAAAGTAAGATGCAGAGCCAGGAAATTAAGGAAATGAGACAGACAGCAACCTATTTCCAAGCACATAGTCAGCTACTGAAAGCACTGCCAGGAGCACAAATTCTTCTCCCTAAAGGATTGCTACTAGTGAATCCCACTTAGTGGCTGTGGGGCACCTGGGAAGGGTCACTTCCCTTGTGTTAACTCTCTAAATAAATTATTGGCCTCATTTCCTAAATAGGACCTGAACATTTTCTCATTTCTACCTGAAAAGCACTTGTATTATTTGGAACTCATCTTTGGAAATGGGCCTGGCCAAAGTGTTCCTGGAATCCACTGGAAAATCAACGTTAAATAATAATACTGAAACTTCTGCTGCCAGCAGCCTGTTACCTCTTCTCTGCTCACATAGCACTGCCAGAAGCAGATACTGTCAGTTGTTATGATGCTGGTAATATACCAAATGCTTTCATTCCACATTTAATGGGTCCAAAAGAGTAGGAATGGTCTTCATTACTACTGTTAAATTTAAAGAGTGCTTCCTTTTTCTATTTCAGCAGGATCTTTGGACTTGACATCAGTGAAGAAACCACGTCCCCAAAGACAAAATGATTGAAGTGGATTATTTCTCCACTACCCTCTAATTTTAAATGACAGGTGCAGATATGTCTCAAGAGACTGACAGTTTTCTTACCACGGTTTGCATTTGAAAGGTATTTGGGGTTTGCATTTGAGATTTTGTGCTTTCTCTTGCTGTGTCAGTTGCCAGGTTTGGAAGTCAAGTCTTGTAAACCACATAATTCCTGGAAATCAGTTTCAGACCTGTGAATGCTGACTCACTGGCAGTTAAGTACATTTTCATAAGTACCTCGGTAACTTCTAGAGCCAGGAATTTCAGAAATAACCTTCTGTACTGCAGATTGTTGACAGGTAAAATTATGTGCCAGATTAAGGTAAAATAGAGGACTTTTCATTACCCATCTAAACTGCCTTTATTGTACTGATGAATTTAATGGATAGAAATATGAACAGTGTATACCATACTTACGAAGACTGACTATACACTTAGTAGAAAGTATGTCTACATCTATCTTATGTAGCTCATCCAATATTCCCATTTCCAGTACACATTAAGAGCATTACATGCAGCCCACAAATGGCCCATCTGGCCTCTCCTGCTGTTGTACTGAAGCACCCAAACCACATGAAGAGCTGCCAAGACTGTTCAGGCACATAAGCAGTGGATGGAACTTCCCTAAAGCTCTTCCTGATGGACAGTGACCCTGAGTTTGAGAGCAATTTGGGTGGCAAGATGTGTAAACCTCATACCTCTAGCTGAAATCTGAGTGTTAAACAAAACAGTACAGGGTTCAAGATTCACTTCTTTGGGCTCACAGGTGTAAATTACACCTCATGGTAAAAAATATTCAATGAAGGGAACGAGCTTGTCTCACTTGAAGCTTGTATCACTCCTAGTGTAAAAAGATGCTCTAGGAGCCAAGGAAATAGACCTCTTCTAGGAATGCATTGAGCCAAAGTCCATCTTTTTTCCCTGCAGTGGTGTTCAGACCCACAGCTGTGAGAGAGTGGATGTCATTTGACACAGCTACAATGTCACCACAGTGGATCTTCTGTTGCTGAGAGATTCTGCTGTAGCAGATGTTGCTAGGAGCTGATGTGGACCCCGAGCTGGAATTGGACATCAGTGAGATGTCCATGTACTTTCCATTACTCAAAGGCTTAGTGCAGCTATATATTATAATGGGTTTTCATGCTTGCATTTTCCTCTCTCATCTTTAAACGATTCTGCAGTGGGGAGGAAGTCTATTTGAGACTTCATTAGGTGGTGACCCAGTTCATGACTCAAAGCGGAAACCTCTTCCAGCTGAAATGCCACCTCTTGCCGAGTGTACAGCCATTGCTGGGCTTTCACCCCACAGGCTGGCAAATAACAAAAGAGGTGTCTGCTACACAATGGTGGTTATTCTGACAAAATACAGATAATACATTTACGTGCTCCATTTTTCTGTTTCCTCCCTTCTCTCCTTCACTTCATAAAAAATTATCCTTTTTAATTCTTTTGTCTGTTTAGGAAGAATATTTCCCTCACTTGAGAAACTAGTTTGGCCAAGCTGATGGTTCTTTTCAAGATTTTCCTTTGCTTATTTTGAAGTTTGAAAGAGCAAATGACTCACATAGGTGAAACTCTGCACAGCTGCACATGCAGGCAGGTATGGGTGACCTTTAGCTTCATTCTTTTTGTCTGGATCACACTGCTGTGTCTGAGCTGAGCTGATTCAGATGTTGCTCTCCCTCTCTCTCCTTTCCCCCTCTGTACTCCTTGCAAATCCCAGTAGTGGCAGCAAAAAGACAGATGATGCCAAAGCTACTAGAGGCCTGGAAATAATTATTTTGTTAGCCTGAAGTGCACAGCTTCGTATTCCCTAAGGTGGAAATATCATGATACCTGATCACTTATATTATAGAACATCATATATTATAGGAATTATCCTATTATTACTATATCCAATATTATAGGAACTATCCTGTTATTATAATTATTATATTAAATTATGTATTATATCCTATTACATAAGATTATAAGAAGCATTATATATTATATAATATATAATTATATATTATATATATAATTATATATTATATCCTAGTATTATAGGATATCCTGTCCTATAATACTAGATCTATCTGATTTCAAGAAAGCCATCCTGTGGTGTCCGCATTTCCTCCCCTGACTCCACTGTACTGTGGGACCTCAGCACCCTGCTGTGCCCTGGGCACATATGTGATCCTTCCTGGCAGCTCCCATGTGTGCATTTTCCCACTGAATTCACAGTAGCTTGGAGTTTGGAGAGGCTTTCCCCCAGACAGCATTCTCTGAGAAATGCTGAGTCAAGAGGAATGAAACTATTCAAGCATTTGGATTAAATTTAGCAGTTTATTCCAGATCAAGGGAGAAAAAAAAAATAAAATAAAATAAATAAAATAAAATAAAATAAAATAAAATTCAACTTTTATCTTCAAAATGCTAAAATGTAGCTTTCTTAAGAAGTTTTTCCCAATTTTTTTCCTATTTTCCACTTTTTTTCCCCATAATAAAAGAAAAAAAAAAAAGAAAACTAGACTTTTATTTTACCTAAGATATTTTTCCCCATCTTTAAGAAAAATACCAAAATTTTAGTTTGAAATTATTTATTCTCCCCATCCTTTTTTTTTTTTTTTTAGTTAGGCCATAGATTCAAAAAGCTATATATTTTTTCCTACCAATGTTCTGTGCACAAGATAAAAGTCCTAGACTTCCCCCCTTAGCAAATAAATAATAATAATAATAATAATAAATAAATAAAACTAGCTCAGTGTGGGTTGAGAGGAACAGAATTTTCCATTTGTTCACTTGAAGTAGGTGCAGTAATAAGGTTACTTGAAAGCCTAAAGACAAATGAATGTGTTTTAAAATTAAACGTTTTCTCAGTTTCTATTTAATTACTTTAGAAAAAGCAGGGTAGTACTAAAATATTGGTGTATAACAGAACTGTTTTAATATTTCTTTTTCAAAGTGGTTGAATTCTACTAGTCAGTAGAAGACATTTAAGTAAAGAGTATTGCTAGTTGCCAGGCAAGTAAAAACAGAGGTATGGTTAACACCTCAGCAAATAGCACAGAAAAATACTTGCAAGCCAAATAATGCATTGATTCCTTAGGGTATTTTCAAAAATAAATAATTAATGCATGGAGGGTCACAGAAAAGCAGTGCCACCTCTGCAAGCTCAGAGCAGGGGCAGGTAGCCCTCACTGTCCTTCCAGGGGCTCTTTCTGGACAAGTCAGAGGGAAATGCTCCAAAAGAACCTCTGCTTCTCATATTCACCTTCAATGGGCAAGGACGTCATAGCCTGTAACCTGCCCAGTGCCCTCAGAGGGTTGGAAAGAGCTCTTACATCCACTCTTTACAGAGGAATAAAGAAGATGGATAAGGCACAGGATGCTGGGCAAGGGTAGCTGCACACTGCATATAACAAAGGAGGAAATATTTCAGGAAAACCCTCTTATGTCCTTCCCCTCATGTAAGACTGAACTCTGGTTGGGATGAGTCTTTTCAGAATGTTTCTCCTAGCAAAACAGTGTGAACTTTCAAAAGCACCAAAAGGAATTAACACCCAAATGACCACAACTTTTTGTTGTATTTTTGTCTCTAAAGGTTCTGGGGGCTTTGGAAAACTGAAGCAGTAAGAGAAGGCAAGGACTCTCTCACATGAATGCACAGCCTGTTCCTAAAACTTCTAAGTGTTTAAGCACTTGTGCATCTAGATTCTCGCTGGTAGCATAAGACTTGTTACATACATTTGTAATTCCATCTGAGAACTCTTTCAGGAAGGCAAAGAAATTTTCCGATACCGTTAAAAGAGTTCACAAATCCATGTGCTATGATGAGAGAGGGTTTTTGCTAGGGGTACTGCTTTATAACAGCGTGTGTATGGAAGGGGTGGGGGAGGGGAGGGGGGAGTTTTATAATAGAGGAAGGAGAATTACAGAGATCATTTCTCCCAAATGACCACTTGTTCCGAAAACTCAAGCAGGGATGTTTATCTTTGTAGGCTAGATCAAATGAATAGATGACATTCTTCTGGGGACTTCAGCTGTAAAACCTAAATGTAACTGTTATACCCAATCATTCTCCATACTGGTATGACAATTTAATTTCTAATAGTAAAAATCAAGCAAAGGTGTTTGCCTGCTCTCCTCCAAAACAAGTTTCATAGCTTAAGTTTTCACTGCATGCATTTTCCCTACATTTACTTCCTGATGATCCATTATTCTCAACTACTGACTTCCCTAGATTTCTTGCTGAGATAAAGTGGACTCCTCTCCTCCAGTAACATTTCATATGAGATATCAAAAAAATGCAAATTAGACTATGCACAGCAGGAGATGAACATCTAAAAGCTACTTCAGCACTCAGTATTGATTCCAGATCCCAAACCTTCCCTCCATAGTCAGCACACTTCTGTATGCAGAGGCATAAACACTAATATCAGGCAGTAATAGTTCTCTGCATTGTGTTTTGAAATTAAAAGAGTAATTTGTGAGCCCACATCTTATTTCTGTTCTTTATTTTAGTTTGTTGTATATATGTATGTGTATAGAGTACATTTCTGACTAAAAAAAAAAAAATCAATTAAAATTTGAAGTCAAGGAAATTGAAATGTGTTTTGGATGACACTTTCAATATTCAAATACACTACTGAGGAATGCAAAATTGTGATACCCAAAGCACCTGTAACTCAAGCAAAACAGCTGTTCGTAAGTCCCTTTGCTAAAGTTAATATTTAGAATTATAGAAAAATTGTAGTTTGTGCCTTCCTTTTATTGACTTTAATAGTAGGTCTAAGCCAGTGCCCTTGAAGATTTCATCCACCACATTTCTTAAGATAAACATCACACCACAGAGGCACGGATGGTTTCACAGCATCTAAACGTATTTACAGCCCACAGAGTACAGCAGGGAAAGCTCTGCTAGATCTGGACTCTGGTTGTAAACTGTAAGTTTCCAGCCCAAAAGCAGCAGAACTACCCTGCAAGACTAGCACATCTCAGTTGCGTTGAGAACCAGGGAAAGGACACCATGGTACCTCCCTGGTGTGCCAGCTGCTGGCTTTTGGACAAGTCCTTGCAGAGTGCTGCATGAGGGTGCAGTATGAAAAGATGCTTAATCTCATCTAACCTCAAGGTATTAAGGGAAAAAAAAAAAAAAAAAAGATGATAACATTTGCTTTCCCATGTCTTAATGGACAACTTGTTTAAAGAAAGGAAATTAATTTGATTTCTCCATTGTGAACCCCTTGATCCCTCAGACTAACAGAGTTAATGTTTTATTCCCAGATAAAGCTGAATTTTGATCAAATTCAGTGCCTAACCAAATAAGAGTATACATGCTTTCCCCCTGTTGTTCCCTGGTGTTTTGGGAAAAGCACATCCCCTCAGGTGGCTGAGGCTCCAGGAGGAGCAGCAAGGAGTGGTTGGGATGTGTCTGGCTAAAAGGCAAGATGAATAAACTTTAAGTGCCCATATTTACCAATAGCTGCACGACTCTATCCACTGCATTTTCAGGACAGTCTTGGCTGCTGTAGCAGCAGTGCCTTGTTCTTCCAGTACAGCCCTTTCAACCTGACCTGGGCAGCAAAAAAAATTCCTTTCCCCATCTGTGTGGTTGGTGGTGCTGAACGTGCTTCTGGCCATGCAGCCAGTAAGGACAGAGTGCACTCTCATGTAGGTCACAGCCTAATTTCTGCCACCCTTCTATGCTGCAGTTCACCACTCAAAGGTTCAGAGCGAACCACATTTTGCAGATCTGCTTGAATGGCCCTGAAGCCCAGAAGCTAAAAAAGGCCCTAGGATTAAATGAGGTTCTTACTATCTTCCCAACTATATTGCTTAAAATCAACAGTCAAAACAAAGAAAAAAAGAAACACACACACACACAATGTTTGTTTCAGAGAACTTCTGCATTTCTCTGTTCTTCTAACTCACTTTCAGCTGTTTCCATTTCACTTCCAATCTTTTACTGTTATTTTATTCCTAATATGTTATGGCTTCAAGTAATCACAAATATCACCTATTTTCTCAGGTTCTTTTTGTGAACACTACACACCAGCTTGAACTACACATTTTTAGTTTGCACACTGGTAATACTGAAGTTGTCCCTCACAAGGTCACCATAGAAATATAATTTTCTCAAAATAAATTTCCTCAAATATTTTTCTAAGAAAAGCTGAGAACATTTTGCATGTTGAAAACATCATCATAATTTTAGTTTGTTTCATGTTTGCATGAAAATTGGGGATCTTGCCCAGCTGTCATTGAAAATAACATCGACTACTGTTAAGCCAAAGTCAGTGGAATTGCCCTGGTAGATGATTTTCCACAAGTTTAAGAGCAATGATACCAAACACATTCAGATTTCATAAAGTTACTTTATTTTCTTTAATGACAGAATTCATTAAAATAATTCTTAATTTTGATTTGCATTTACTCTGTAATAATTTGGGAATGTAAAATTTCCAGGATGACACCACTAGAGGGACTCCTGAAATGGATGAGAAACCACCTGGAAGGTTTCTCAACTAGGAGCACTGCCCAGGGAGCCAAAATACAAAGATTTTCTTTAAGGAAAAAACAACAACTCTTTGTCGTTAACTGTAACTCATCAAGGAAATAAATCAAGTCAGTATTAAGGGCCTGTGACAGTGAAGAAAGTATCCCTGAGCTGTGTGCTAGGAACAAGTGGATTTCTTCTTCATCCTACTACCTCTCATCCCAAGGAAAAAAGTTTTGTCCCATTTTTCCAAGTGTGATGTAATAGCTTATCCAGCAGGTAAGGTTGGTGCTAGTGCTAATAAGATCCCAATGTCATTCTGCCCAATATTTAGAACCAACCATCAAAGTACCCTCCCAAGTCATTATGGAAGCAATAACTTTCAATCTGCATATTCTATCTCATTGCATTTGGCATCAAAACTTGGTGCTGTAGAAAAGAGTCAACTCATTATACCAGGAAAACAATTGCTGAGCAGCAACACACGTTTTCTCAGTTAAATTATTATTGTATAGCCTTATTTTACAGCTAGGCTAGACAAAGCACCAGAGAATGTGCAATAGGGAAGAATATCCAGCTGACAGTATAAAAACAAATTTTCTTCAGATGTATTTTATCCACAGAAATTTTCATAAGCTTGTTGGGAATCTTAATATTTGAGGTGGAAAAGGCCCAGAAGTCTGGCAGCTCTGCATAATGCATTTACTTAAAAAACAGTAAGACTCTAAGGTCCTTCGAGATACTGACTGAATGCTTTATGAACCCTAAAACATGTACATTTTAATTTGGCATGTTCTTTTAGCATTTCTTTTAAACATTTTCATGGAGTAAATTGCATACTAATTATTTTAATTGCAGCTGAAATTATTGAAAGCTGAAATTTTAACAACTCTTAGAATTATTGACATTTTTAACAGAGCTGTTTTTTTGCTTTTCATGGGATCTCAAACACAGACACAAAATACTGTTGTACATCTTAATTCACTAAGCTCCAATGGAAAAAAAAAAAAAAAAAAAGAGACAGAATTTGTAAAACTAAATTAGTAAAAATAGGTGTTTGACAAGTCCCTGGCAATGTTAAAAATTTAAGAAAAAATGTTGTTTAAGAGCCATAGTCTTCATGTAGTGGTTGGATGAGAGATAGCAGATGTGAGATCAAATGAGGGAGGGACAGATGGGATGGAAGGAGAAAGGTTTTCTCCATGAGGACAGACCAGCAGTGGGACAGGCTAGGGAGAGTCATGACTTGTTTCAGTTCAGTTAGTGAGAAAATATGGGCCTAGTTAACAAGAAAAGTGCAATACAAAGGCTTTGGGTCTAGAGGCTTTGTTTCAGGTGTTTCAACAGCATTTAGCATGTGTTTGGCACTAATATAGTAGTTATTAGCCTGTAGAGCTATTTCTTAAGTGTAAGAAGAGGTGTCAGAATAATGCATTTTCAAAAATATCTTAGTTGGTTCAACTTAAAGAAATGCAGCCCTTTTCCCTGGGAGATTTTGATGACATTTCCCATGGACAGAAGTCCAAGGAAATAGATTTGTCCTCAGTATGGTGTGGATGACTTCAGAGGGCTGCATCTCAGCTATTCCCCCTATTGAAGCTTGAGGCAGCCAGCTGCGTGGACTCAGATGTACACTAGATAGTGAAACCAGCATAGAGTTTGCAGAAGCAGATACTGAGAATTCTCGAGCTCTGCAAAATATTAATAGTTGAGATTTATTTTTTTTTCCAGTGAAATGTGGAAGCAATTAGGACACTAAATGTGACAACTGTAAGCTGTTCAAGTTTGTGCAATCATACAGAAAGGCAGCAATGACAATTGCATGGCACATGCTTGCTTTCGCCTGAGGTCAAATGCTATTTCAGTTCATTTGAGACATGTTGTTTTAATCCAATGAAAGCTGCATGGGCTTTGCTGTCAGCTAGGCCACTCTGTGACAGTGGCCAAAATAGGGGCATTTGTCTTTTGATCTGCACAAATCCAGCCTACAGGTGGTGAACAGGCAGAACAGTAATCCCTACTCTGGGAAAAGGTTTTTTTGACTCCAGATTTAACTGTAAATGTGACCAGCCCCAACTCCATCACCGGAATTGACACCAAATGAAAAGGCAACACCTGCATCTAGATTCTGTATAGGTAGAAGAATGTAACACTAGAAATGTAAAGAAGAATGTAACAATATCCAAATGCCAGAGGGGGGTCAGTTCAGACCTAGTTTGTGCCTATTGTTTTATATTAGCTAGTTCAAGGCAGAACTGAACTTATTTGGGTTAGATCGGAGATTCATCCATTAATGACTAATGAGTAACATCTATCAAGAAATGCAAAAACAGTATGTTTGTATCATGGCTCAGATCACCATGCTGCTTTGTGGATTTCTGTGCTGATTGTAAAAGTGGTCTGCGTCATCCTGTTAAAAACACTTCAGCTACAGATGTAGAAACTATAGACACTCATATTTGTCTCTGCAGATCTTGGTTTTGTCTTTGAGATACATAAACCATATGACTGTATATTGTGCTCACAAGGGTAAATACTCATGGCACTCCACCAACAAACAAAATAACTAGGTTGAGAGTACCACCAAGTCAAAATAGTATATCTTTGTTCCAAATATGAAGACTGGTGAACAAAAGACATTGTGTTGTTGGAGGCAAAAATTCAGCCAGGGCCCTGTGGGTTGGAGGAGCAATTTTAAAGAAATTGGTTCTACTCTGTCATCCTCTCTAAAAATACATAAAATTGTTCCTGCTGTTAAATTACCATTTGCTGGTACCTGGCAGACTCCTAATTGATTAGAGAAAACTAATTCAATGCAATGAATTATTTGCAAGTGAAGAATCTGAAATATCTACTTTATTAATATTTTTGATTTAAAATTATTATTTTATTCAGATGTCTCAGATAAAAGCTCGTTATAGTCCAGAAAAGTAACTTGAAGGGTGAATAAAACATATCCCTGGAGCAAAAGCAGCTCAGCAAGTAGTCACGCCAGGCATGAACTTGGCCCAGGGTAACTCTGCTTGTTTCACTGGCACTGCAACAGCTTAAACTTATCCAGACAATTCAGAGTTATTCCCAGCTGGGGAAAAGAAAGAAGAACAGAAAACCCAGTCATGGTTTGGAAGCAGCTCTTTTTTTCCTGCTAAACTAGCTTGACCTTTCCTAGGAAAGGTTAGAATTGCCAGTTAGCAAAGTTTCAATCAGACCTCTACCACCTACCTCTGCATGAATTGATGTTCAGCTTCCTCCCCTCCTGAGCCTGACCTTCCCCAGCATAGTCTGCTTCTGCTGACAGAGACCATATCATGCCTCACATCTCCCATAGTTTTGTCCAGCTGAGGATACCACCTCATCACCAACAGCCCTACCTACCCATCCATTTCACAAAGGAAGGAAATGGGCATCTTTTTCCCCAGTGAAAAGCCCCTTAAAATAAAAGCAGAAAATAATATTTTTTGTGGGAAACATGTTATTCAGTATCTGCAGTTTCTTCTGCTTGTTGTCCATGGTGACAGTCACATGTAAGACTACCTGACTTGTAAGATGACATAAGGAAACTTGCTCATGGCTCTTTGTAAGAAAACTCTTCAAAACACAGCAGTTTCACTAAATTTTGACTCACGAGTTAAGTAGGCTTTCCCAGGAACACTTCCATCTAACCAGGCACTGTCATCTTTGGCCTGGGTTGTATAAAGTTTTTCCAGTGCATTCTTAGGATGCCAGGCACTTCAAGGAATACCTGCACCCTTCCAAATACCTCCTCAGTTCCCAAAGGAGTGGGCTTGCAGAGTCTTGAAAGCCACTCTGATATGGGATTTACTACAAGACAAGATCATGCACAAGATATTCAGTCTAGCAAAATACAAGACTAGGCAAAATACAAGATGATTTTATTATGTAGGTAAATTATCTCTCTAGGTAAAGACCTACAGAGATAAAAAAGAAAAAGACAGATTCTCAAAGTCCATTTCTCCTGAAGGAGATCTTCCTGCAAACCCTGGACTTTGTTTATAGGACTGTGCCTTCACATTGTTCATCACTCATTGTTTGCACCCTTGCTTGGTCAAGATGCAAACAGATGCTCCAAGCTGATCCTGAAACCTGCTATAATATTTTTTTCTTGCTTGAGTTATCCTTGAATATATATATATATAAAACTATGAATATTAAAATGAGATGCATTTCACTCCCCTTTTCTTTCATAATCAGGAATTATGGTTTCACTTGAATTTTTGAGGACACTATAGTATGAAGATTCCTCACTCCTCATTAATTTTCTCTCTTATCTTCTTGACTTCAGTTTTTATCGTATTTTTTTTTTCACAAGGCATTTCATTCTAGTCTTTCCCCACTTGTTGCAATATAATAAAATAATTTATGTTGAGAAACAAGAACTGAGAGACAACTTATTAATGGAAAAGACTCCAGCTTGTTCCTAGCATTTCAGAGCTCAAGTATCAAATAGTGACAAAAGAAATGATAACATTGGGGATGGGGTGACTGGACTGAGTCACACTATCCCTGCACCATGTAGATTGCAAGGCTCACATACTTCATATTATTTTGTATTTATACCCTTTAGTAGTGACTCATGCAGCAATAAAACCCTATGCCGACTGAAGCCCTCACTACCAACAGTCTCAGCATCATCCTGTCTAACCTGAGGCAAGTGTGACATCGAGCCTCACACAGCAAGAGCTGAAAATGTCAACCTCCAGCTCCAAAAATCAGTGGGATTTTATATCCTGAGCTGCTCTGTCTGGCAAGAGTGAGACGGACAATAAAGATACTACAGTCTCTGAAGGGCCTCTCTGTTTCTTATCTGGATCTTACGGACACTGCCTGGGTGGGGGGAGGGGGGAAACACAGCTTTTCGTTCTGTGATTTAATCTGTTTTTATTTCCTGATTAAGCAATTTCCTATTTCATCTATAAGCACATGAGAGATTTTGAAATATAGTCTAATGAAAGGTAATTCTCAGTTCAACTGCTAGAAATTCAACAGCACTGATAAGTTTCAGTTGATATGAGATACAGATTCGTTTTGGCCCTCTAACACTCCTTTTGGACAGCAACTTAGACACAAACCAGGTTTAAAACACTGAAATTCAGACCTGGTAGTATTCAGTACTTACATCATATAGGCATGAGTTATATCACACAAAGTTGAATGTCCAGGCCCAATGATATCATTTCTTTATCCAAGACCATAGTTTCACAAGACAATGGTTTGTATAAGAAAGTCAATGTGAATAGCTTTTGCTGGAGTTTTCCCCATGGGAGTCTCTGCTCAAGCTGCCGTGTCCCTCCTTGTCTGTGATCAGCAAAACCAGACCCAATCACACTGTCAGCTGGAGCATTTTGACTACTTATCTTGGCCAAGACAACACACTGAGAAATCACACTCAACCGCAATCAGATGAAACAGAATAGTCTGTACTAGAAAAAGCAGTCAACATATGCTTATCTACATCAAGACAGAGAAATACATGTACATTTTAATATGAAATATCTGAGCTGGACACAACATTAGCCCTCAGTGATGACTCACTAAACTGTGTTCTTGGCAGCCTAGAAACCATGGCATGGCCAGGATGATGTCTCTCTCATCATGGCTTATGTGAGTTGTGAGGACAGAGCACACTGAGGAAAATATTCCTATATCCTCGAGAAAAATCTAAGACAGATAAACTAGCCTCAATGGAAAATATTCAGTCATCCTTAATATTGCAATTCTTTTATTTAAGAGAAAGCAGATCTTGTGGCTTTAGGGGAGTTTTAAGAGATAATGGTTTGCTTTTTGAAGATTATTTTCTTTAAATTTGCCTAGGGTATTTCTTTAAACTATATGTTCAGAAAGCCTAAACAGTCAGCACCAAGAATTTCTACTGCTTATAGGGGATCCAGTTCATAGTCTCTCTGTGTTTATTATATGAGTTTTCATATCAATGCCTGGGCATTCCCATTACATATCTATCCCATAAACTTTAAATTTCTTCATTTTAACCCTCAAAATATTTATATATGAGATTTTTTTGCCAATGACAAACTTTTCCACTGGCAAGAAGAAAGCAGGAAAATTTTGAGCACTCTTTTGAGCTCACAGTCTGTGTTTGTCACAGGTACATGACACAAAAAGCACCAGTTGTGCAGACACCAGGTCTCGTACTGCCACAGCCTAGTGAGCAGAGGAGCCAGCTGCAGAACACACCTGCCACCCAGCTGCAGTGCTGCACTGTAGGGATCGGTATAGACACAATGCCTGTGCAGAAAGATCAGGTTTGATGTGGTTTCAGGGTAAGGTCTCACTTACCCTGAGCTGAGTAGAAACTGATCAATAAATCGGTAAGTACTAGCTGCATACAAATAAGCACTTTATAGCTTTCAAAATTTTGAGCAATTTTGTTGATCGTATGATTATGACATGAGTAATATTCAATTATAGTATGTCTACTTGCCTGTTGGTGTTGAAATCGAACTGAAATTCTGATTTAACTAATATAGTGCAGGCATAGAAAAAAAAAAATCACATGAGTCTGTCAAGCTGGGATAGATGAATATGACAGTGTTCTGTGTGGCTCAGTGTCACGGCCTGTGGTACATTTACATGGGGCATAGACTAGCAGGCTGTGAGGCCTGAGAAATCTGTGGTTTTATCTCAAAGGAAAAGTGATACTCACATTCAGCTCTTAGTAATTTCTAGAACTTTTCCTCAATGTTTTTGGTTCATGACCCTGCATTCAGTCATACCACTAAATTTTGTCGAAGCACAGAATTTTGTGGGAACATTGAGCACTACCTTCTGCACTGATGCATCAGTCTTATTCAGGGTGCAGTTCGTACTCCTTGTCTGCCTTTTTGTGAAGGGCAGCAGAAGCCAATGTCACAAAATAGGAGAACAAGGCTTACAGGTGTTTGAGAAAGACATAGCGGAAGATCATACAGCATTATACATGTATTACAGGTGCAAAACTGCAGTCCTTGAGGTAAGGTCTCCTAGTCAAATGAAAAGCTTTTCTGCAACATCTCAGATGAATGAATAACAGTGGGCATAGCTAGCTGCACGGGTCTGCTAAATGGAAGACAGTAATGAAGGCTTTATATTCAATATGGAATAGGAACTAAACAAATAAATTGTTTGTCTTCAATCCATTTAGTAATATCACTATATTAGAAGATGAAAAGAAGAGAAGAAGAAGAGAAAAAAGCATACCTTGGGACATGGAGCAGAAACCATAAAATTTAAAAACCTATCAGTAATCATATACTTCTCACAGATATAAGATTTCAAAAAGAGAAATATTTCCATAGTCCAGGGCTGTGCATGGTCCTTGTCCATTCACAGATCTAGATCCCAGCAGGCCATGCCATTTAGAAGAATAGGAAATTTTTTTCTTTCCCATAAAGCACTGAGATAGGATTATGTCCAAGACAGGAAACCTCTGACAAATCTGCAGTCCTTGTCAGGCATAAGGTAGTAACTTTGTATTACCTGTGGGTTAAACACTTCGAGTGAGCAACTTCCTACTTTCATTTTAATTACTTGCATTATCCCATTTTATTTACTTACATCACAAAAAGTTCCATTCACAGCCAGCACACACAGGTAGGTGATGTCCCTCCCAAGAGCTGCAGCATACATGGGCAAGAGGACAGAGGGAAAAATTACCATTGTTCTCAGTTTATAAGTGAAAATCTGAAACGGGAGAAAAGATGAAATACCTGCGTCCATGGCAGAAGAGTTCTACTATAAAAATCTCTCTTCAGTTTTCCATCACGATTATGCAGCTAAACTGCATACCTTATGTTGCCTTGTATTTGGACAAGGCTCAAACATTACCCAGGAAGTAGAGTATGTACTCTACCAATCATCCAGTACTCTTCCAATCATCCTACCACGCAGACTGCAGTCAAATTCAGCAGGATCCTCAGGATTTTTGAAGTTCCATTACCCATTTCATCTCTGACAACCTAATTTTAGCAGCTATCTGTTGCTGATTATCTGCATATCATCTTTCCAGATGATTGCAGGTACCTGCAATAAATACAGCAAACATACACACAAACAAATGAACAAAGAAACAAACAAACAAAAAACCACCTTGCAATCAGCAGCTGTTCATCCTGAATGCACATAGGAGACATCTAAGCAGACAGCCATATTCTATAATACGGAAGAGTTTCATTTGTCTTTAGTAAGTCAGAGCCATGTTTTAATGTCAGGGAAGAGGGCTGGCCAGGGAAAGCTTCTCTGAAAAATATTCACTTCAGAAAGGCAATTACTTGAGTAGATCAAGTTTTTCATCAGAATTTAAACCTGGCAGTATTCTGGGAGACTTTTTAAGAATATTTCCCTTCAGTCAACCAAAAACCTGTTCTTGCAATCAGCAGAGAAATCTACATTCCTGCAAGTTGGCACCAAATAAGAAGCACAGAGTTGTTGAAACACAGAGTTATTTTCACTAGTGCTGGCAGGCTGAATTTCCCCAGCTCTCCCAAAATTCTCCCTGGCACTGCAGGGATGCCAGGGACTGGATTTATGCTGACTCCATAAAGCTGGATGTGTGGAAGAGGTCACTCCCAATCTTTTAAAATTTATTATTTCAGATATAACTAAGAAATGAATGTAAAGGACAAGTAAAGAGTGAACCAAGAGAAAACAGAACTTTCTTTACAGAAAGACAGAAAGATCACTGGTCACCTATCTGGGACAAAATGCTTGAAATATTAGGCAGGTAAACAGTTATTTTTTCCATAGAGAGTTGGACACATATTGATAAAAGTTCTTCACAGAATTACCCCATGTGAATAGAGTGCATTAAATGTGGCATGCAAGCCTGTAAGCCACTCTATAATTATTAGATACACAGAACTGACACTACATGTTTTTACTTAATGTCTAGAGATTGCTAGAGATCTAGAGATTTTCACACCTTCCACTGCAGTAGCAGATACTGACCTATATCTAACTGATAAATTAGATGGTCCTTGGGTTCATTCTTCTATGCAATTCCTATGCGAAGCAGAACTTTATTTAGCAAAGGTAAGTTGGAATAAAAGCCAGGGAATAACAACTACAATCCAGGAAATGTTGAAATTTATTTATACCAGGAAAAAAAGCTACCTAAAGTTTAACTTCACCTACTATGGCTCATCATTCTTTTCATATAAAGACCTTTTTATTTATTTCTCGGTGAAAATCCACAGTTAGAAGTGTAAGTCAGAGATTTAAACCATGCCTCTTGTGATATTAAACTACTTCTCCCACTTGCCACTATAGGATTGCATAGGAAGGAACTAGAGAGTACCCAGGCAGGAGGAAGAGTTGGTGGAGACATTGTACAGGAGGCTAGTAGGATCCTAGCTCATCTGACACTTCCTGCTCGTTCTGAAGGATTTAAGTAAGGTAATATATTTGGATCAGCTAGTTTGGAAATCCATTTTAATCAGTCACTAATAACTAAGCATGGCAGAATTGTATTGGACCCATGATAACAATCCTTAAGGCTATGAAATTACAGGAATTACTGTTGGTTGTCTAGCCAGAAGCAAACAGACAACTGGATGGACTGAAGAACAGTGCAGAAAGCTTTAACCTCTGTTTATAAGAGGAGCACCAGCTGAAACAAGAAGAGGATGCGGCCTGGGGAGTTTCTGAAAGACTTGCAAACAGTTGAAAATGCCATTGAAGGACTTGCCTACAGAAGACCAACCAGAAAAGGCCTATAGACATTGTCACTTTCATATACCAGCTGATGTGTCAGACCTCTACACCTATCCACTGCTGAAAGTTTCTCAACATCTCTACAGGCATCAGAGCACTGTATACTGTGGAAAGTCAGGAACTACAGGGGCAGGGTCAACTTTCCAGCATTTGTTGTTGCACCCCACACCAACTAGACACTGTTTACAAGTGCAGTGCTGCAAATCTTTATAAAGCACCAACTAACATAGCAGTTTTCTCTGACTGCAGTTAAGCATGCTCCCAGAAAAGTGTTTGGACAGTGAAAGCAAATGGACAGAAAAAACAAATGGAAGTTTTGTTACAGAACAAAACCTTTTGCTTTCCAGTGCAAAAAGGAGTGCTATAGCCTTTGTGAGAGCTTAAACCAGTTTATTTGTAGGGGGGGTGGATAATCGTAATTTGTTCTTTTGTATTCCCACAATCTTCACACAGAAAAAAAAAACAAACAAATAACAAAAACAAATAATAATAATAACAGAGTTCAAAACAAAGTCGCAATATCCATGAAAATCACCCTCATGGATTGGCAGCTGTTTTAGCATTAGTTTATGTGACTAAACAAGTGGTCTGTTCAGAAGTCAGGATTTCAAGAAATATTATTTTGTGCTTTTTAAAGTGCTGTGTCTGCTTCTTAAAACTAGTTATAATAGCCAACTGTCATCACTAACCAAGGAAACACACTTACACCTGAAGCAAGTGCTGCAGCCTTGAACACCTAGTAAGACAGCAAGTCCTGACCTCAGTTAAATTGCAGAAGAGCACCAGGTTACTCTATTCTCCATCCATACTTTTGTTGATTGCAGAAGATGTTGCTGAGTGCACAGCACTGTTATGAAGTCAGGACATTTATTTTTAGCTCATAAATATTAATTCAAGGCACTCAACCTCAAACATTTGAAAGTCTTGGTTCTTTTTTATTATTATTCATTACACAATGATATTTTAATTGGAAATAAATAATTACCAGAATTTTAATTATGTTCTACTCTTTTGGAATTGTTATGAGTTTAATCTGCACACAAAGAAGTACTGAAAGTTATGTCTGTATATTAAAACAGGCATATGTCTCACTATATTGTATTAATTATGTAAAACACATATTTTGCATATAGATGTCTGCTGAATTACATAGAGATGTTTCTTTAGGACTAGGGCTGTAAGACTACCTGAATTTTCCCCAGCTATAGCTCCTTTTTATGAAATCAAAGTAGGGCAGAGGCTTTAATTAGTTTCAAATGAGAATGAAAGTTCTGTCAAGCTTGACAAGAGCATTCTGATGAAAGTTGATAAAATCTGAAGGGGACTGATAAAACACTAACAACATATTGTTTCAGTGGCATCACCTGATTTTGAAGGATCAAATTATCCCTGTAAGAAAGCCAGGTTTTGATAAAACCAAAGCAGAAAAATATCAGAAACTTGAACATCTTCTGGCAGGAAGTCCCTGCTGAAGCATCCTTCCAAGACCTGCAGTACTAGACGAATTATCAATGCCTGGGACTGTTTCTCAGGATATCCAAGGTTTGCCAAAACTATGGGCATAAACAGTTGTCTAGCAATCCAAAACATCATCATGGGCACTGTTTCAGGCTTTGTTTCTGGGTGCAAAGAAAAGTAATATATATATATATACATATATATATATATATAAACTTTTCTTATATATATATATATTTATATATTTATATTTTTATATAAATATATATATATATTTATATTTATTATATATATATATTATTTTTCTTATATATATATATGTCTTTGTAGAATAGAGTTACCTTTCTCAATTAATTCATTCTCTAATTTTATTTCTTTATTTTTATTTTAAAAGCACATGATTTGTAACATGTAAGTAGCAACAGCTTCAAGAAAAGGAACAAGCTATTCTCCTCAGTGCTGAATTTTCTGTCCTCTACGAAATATCTTTTTCCTTCTGAAATTTGTTACTGAACTTTTCCATATTCAGTGGGCCAGGGTGTACAGTTGCTCAGTAGTTACAGCTGACATATCCTCCTGATATTCTCAAGTAGGCTCCTTGTGCTACTGTACCAAGTACTGGATCATTCATACAAAAGGAGCAGCCTCTGGAGGGACAACTGGGAGAAAGACACTGAGCTCCCCTGTCCCAGATGATTAAGACCATCTCATGAGAGACAAAGAATCACTCCAAATCTTTGCAGTAAGACTAATGAAGATCAATGCCTTGCAGCTGTAGTACAATTCCCCCAGCTCTGCATCCTCCTGCAGTAACATTAGCTTCTCTCCATGTCCTCAACAGAGCTGGAGGTGTGTAAGTTTGCTACTTGGCTGCTGCCACCATCAAGGTGAAGGATGAAGGGAAGGATGAAGCCAACAGCCTGAGGGCTGGCCAGTGACCAGGCATCAGGCAGGGCTGGCAAGGAATCTAGAAATCTTTGACATTCCCAGCTTTTTACCAGATATGATTGGAACTAATCAATGAATGGAGAACATTATGGACTGAAAGGCAGAGAGGAGGTGGAGAGATTTCTGAGACAGTGCGTGTGTAATTCTCCTTTCCTTAGAAAAGTCAGTGGGGAAAAAAGAAAAATCTTTATTCTTATTCTTTAATTCTTAACAAAAAGCCAGGCTTTTGGAAACTGGAAGAAACAGTATGTCTGTAAAGATTTCTGAGCAAAACTTCATGCACTGATCTGCTAGCACAACTGCTCTGTTTCTTGACCTCATTTTCCTGCTGAAATTGTCATTTCTGGTAATGGGCTTAGTGATGTTGAATTCTACATGTGGACTGTTGCTTAGATTTGAAAAGCATCCATTTCAGCAGGTCATTTGTGGTATGGTGAAGAAGCATGAGAAAAATAAAAAACAAAACAAACAAACAAACAAAAAAAAACCACTATGCAGGCACTGACTTAGTGACTTAATCATATACTGATATACCTATTGAGCAGAGGCAACCACTGCTTTCATAACAAGTCATAAGACTCAATACAAGTAAAAATGTGGACAAAATTATATCCCCAGCCTCACTTCCAAACTCTCCTCTGTTTTTATAATGAAAAAAAGTAAGAACCTTACCAAGCCTGGAAGCAGGGCTGTACTGTAAGCACACGTGGAAAGAAAAAGCTGTTGGCTAGATTCTGAACCCCTTTCACAACTGTCATACAGGACTATAACTTTTTCAGTGAAATAATGATGCTAAAAAGTTTACTTTGGGCAAAGCTTTAAGAGTTGTTTTTTAGTACTGAAGTTTTAGATGAAGGATTCTATTCTGGAGCAGCACACAGAGAAAGTACAGCTCAGAGCATCATTTTTTCTCCCACTCTGACATAAATGGGGGGCTTTGAGAAGTGCCAGATCCCTGGTTTGTTGTCACAGATCTGCCAAAATGCTCAGTGCAGTTTATAGTGCCTAGAGGGGGATCCTGCAAAGTAATATGCAGCAGTGGGGCAGAGGCAGGCTGGCAAAATCCCAAGTTTCAAGGTTTTCCTGCCACCCCATTCCTGACCTACTGAGCTATCCACCTGTCCTCCCAGTCATGCAGAAAACATATGTCATTAGTGTGTTTTAAACAAACTTCATGCCACCTGGGTAAGTCACACATTTCCATCTACAGAGCCTTAGACCCTCTGTAACACACAGCATTTTTATCCCTGGAAGTCCTTGATCTAGCAAATACTCATCTGGCCAGTGGCTTATCAGTCACAGAACCACAAAACAAACTGCTAAGCAGACCTCTAGACTAAGCCACATGGTAATGCAGAAATAGCCCAGGAGCTCTAGAGTCAGCCCTGTTGGTCACCATGAAGAGCAGTTTCAAACCCTATTGGTCAGCCAAGTAGGAGTGAGGTGCAACACACGTGTGGTGGAACAGGGCTACTTTTATAGGTATTAAGGAAACCCAGAGATGGGTATGAAATAATTTGCAGGTCGAGATTTAAGATTAAATGAAAAAAATCTACCCAAGTAAATTAAAGGAGATTTATCTATTACTATTTGGTGACTCAGAACCCAGTCCCAAATCTTAAAATTGAATCTTCACAGATAAAATTAGTCTGGAAACATACAATCAAAAAATATACATATTATTGAAGTCGTAGCAAACTCTCAAGAGTGTAACAGTTTGGAAAGCTGTCCTCACTTCTGTGTTAGCAGTTCTTTGTCATTTGTCTAAACGAGTTAATAAGATTTCTTTAAAATACCTAAAACTAATTTTTAAATTGATGGGTACAAATGACTTTATGAAGCATTATACATTCATTAAAATATTAAATACAACTTCTCTTCAGATTACCAAGTTATTAAAGCTCCCATTTGTGAATATTATTAAAAAATGTATACAAAATCTCATTTTCTATTTGGTTTTAGAAGAACAGATTTAAGCTTTCCAATTAGATAATCCTCATGTGGATTTTTGTGAGGGAAAAAGAGAAGAGTCTCATAATACTTATTTTCAGACGAGGGAAAAGATAAGCTATTTTATATGCAAATATAACTGATCTCATTTAACTGTTCCTGAGGGAAATGGAAGATCAGTATGCAAACCTCTTGCCAACTGGTAGTGCCTTCAACCTCCTAATTTTTTCCTCTCTGAACATTAGTTAGTAACTGCGCTTTCCTAACAGAAGGGGCACAGTCCTGCAGGATGCTGTATTGAGTGCCTACATCTCCCAGAAAAATCAGCATTGGCTGGGAGTCGTGGGACTCAGCCCCGGGAGCTGCTCACTGCCCTGTGTGAGTGAAGTGCTTATAGCTGCAGAAGTCCAACAAAACAAAAACACATTTCCCCAGAACAGTGCTACAAGTATTTATTAGCCTATCCTCAGGGAATATGGCACGCAGTGACCTAAATGATCATACTAACAAATCTACATGAGACATCCTTTGCTTACGTTTCAGTTTCATGCTGTTCCCAAAGCAAGTGGTAGAAATGCATAACTCACAGGCACAGTCAGGCACTCAGGCAAGACAAATAATCCATCACCAGGCAGCTTAAATTTTATCTCCACCTCTTACCTTGTGGGAAATCTCTACAGGGTGTCTTGTAGGCAAGGGCATTTTAAAATTACATTGTTGTGTCAACACAAGAGCCATACCATCAATTTATAGAGGCTGGTCTCAGACTAGAACAGCTGGGTTTAGGCTGCCTCAGAAAGACATTTTTCTGTGCTTTCTCATTCAGTTGTACACCTCCATGAATATTTCTCAGAGCAATGGCAAAGCATTCTTGTCTCTGCTTACTTCATTTGTCCACTTTACATTTTATATACAAATCTACATCTCCTCTAATTTAACTAAACACATCATGAAGTCCCAATACTTTACTAACCTCCATAAAAGCAGATTTACTCTGTACTCCTACATAAACCTTAACTGTCTGTTTAGAAAAGAGACTTTCAAGTCACATAGCACAGTCAAAGTCAGGAACACCCACTCAGCATTTTGACCCATTCACCACACAGTTATGCAGTTCACTTTTCATCACACACCTTTATGTCAGTAGTTGAGTAGAGAAACAGCAAATATTTCTTTTCTCTTGAATTTGTTCTATGACTGGTTGATCTCGGCACAGAGAATTTAAGGAGCCTTTTGCATGCACCAGTCCTGTGGCTTTAACTATCTCTTCCTCTTCAGGTGCAAATTGTGCTTGTCTGAAGATGTGAAGTCATCTGCATTCAGCTGTTCACACGCCCAACCCAGACACATCCAGGCTCTCCTCCATCCCCAAGCACTCTTCAACCACCAGTAACACTATGCTGTCTTGCAAGGAAAAAGGGGGTTCAAGTATGTCTCAGCTTAACAAGTAATTCCAGGCTCAAGAAAATCCTGATGAGCACTTGGGGATGTAGTGAATTTAACAGCAGATGAACCAAAGTACACTAGCTCTGAGTCCATCCTTCAGTTGAGGGTGATCATTCAAACACATTCCTTTTGATGCCTTCTGGACTGAAGATACAGTACTTGTGTGAGGGTGTATAAAACGTTGTTTGGTATCTTGTGATAAACTCAAGATATAGAATGTTTTAAAGAAAAATTTCCTTTGAAGATGCCACAACAGAACAGTTAATTGGGAGATCATATTTTTTCATTTATATTGTTTCCCACTGTAGCCAATAACCATGAAATAAGATTTCATTCTAAATATGTAAAAATAAATAAAGAAACAAATAAATAGTTTATAAATATACATATAGTTCAACTAAGTATTTTTCCAACAAGGGATAATATTAATATCTTCCCTTGGAAGTTTTTTTGTTTGCTTTGCTTGGTTTGATTTTTTTATTTTTTTTTTAATCTAAGAAATCAATTCAAAGGGGAAAGTGAACACAACTCAAGAAATCAACACCCCCACCTCAAGTTGTTGAAATCAACCAAGAGGATGATGAAAAGTGACAAGAGAAGTAAGAAATTCTCATCTTACTAATGCTCTAAAAGGCATTATTTCCATGGCTCTTTCTGCTCTCTGCAAAACGATCCGTACTGAAAAAAGCTTCCCAGACCCCATTAGCATCACATCCCTGTTTTAAGCTCTTGCATTATTCATGGATGGTCACGTACGGGGCAGTCCTTTGGCTGTTTGTGTTTTACTAGTTTTGCTATTTTCCCATTAGTGACCAGGACAGTGCTCTAGATACAGGTTATGGAATCATTATTTTGGCAGAACCCCTAAAGCCAGATTTATGCAATTATAAAAGTATTGCAAATGAGTTAAGCCAAGGCAATTTGAACCAACTTTCTTATCACAACATCTTTCTGAAGGAAAAAAGTAAGTGTACTTCTACAGTCCCAATGTAAGATGCTCATGTTATTCTACAGCAAATTCAGTTTCATACTGAATTATGTTGTGTAACATTTTCCTTTAAGGGCCAGGGTAGAGAAGACAAAAAATAGCTTATTTCTGCATAAGTCTTCTTGAGCCTGGTCTAGCAAGATTGTCCAAGGAGGAAAGACATTCAGCAGAGACACTGCAGAGCTCCTCACTTCCCTTCTACTCCAGCATCCTTTCTACTGCTACTCATAGGTGTGCAGGAGGCTCCAGCACTGACAACAGAAACACAATGTAAAAATAAAGCAGTTCCAGAGCATCACTTGAATTTGACCGTAGGAAACCTAGATTTTTTTCCCCAGAAGGCTTATGATTTTCATTCCATTACAGCACATTTTCAACTCAGAAATAGAGCAGTTTCATCAATTGCTTAGATGAATACAGATAGTGTAAAAGTAAAGTTAAACTGTTAAAAACACTGTCTGCTACAGATGCTGTGCTTTAAATATTTATCTCGAAGCTGGAACATTAGCTGCACCTACAGCCAAATATAGGAATAGATCTATATTAGTTATTGTTTAAAATGACATAAAGATATGATTCATGAACTAGAATTGTATAACCATTACAAAATCTGCTACATTAGATCCACAACAGTTATCTAAAGCTACTTCTTTATGACTTGGAGAGCATCACATTGCTGTTCTCATTCAAACCCAAAGAACAGTACTCTATACATGGATCTGTGGATTAAAGCATTTATCAAAAAAAAAAAAAAAAAAATCCATTACCATGTAGTAAAATGTGTTATTGAAAGAGAGACAGAAGTTGCTATTCAGCTGTGAGAGAAACAAAACACCTGTACCTCTGTCTCAGGCTTTGCCACTGTTTTCAAGACTGATTTTTATATAGATCTCCTGCTTTTCCATCTACGGGCAGAAAGTCTAGAAATCGGTGGAAATTTTAAACAGACTTGAAAGTTCCCATGAATCCTGGAAATTGAATGAGCACACAAGAATTACTGATATAATGAAGTGGTGGAAATTGTATTAGGTAATTTTCAGCTAAACAGATTGAGAAAGAAAATTGTAACAATTAAATAGTTAAAACTGAAAGAAAGTGTTGAACATTATAGCTAAGAAAATACTTGTGCATAACATCATCTTTCTGCTTGAAGCTTCTTTCTTGATTCCTTGGCTTCCTTCTAAGATAGTAGCTGTCAGGACGTCATTGTTTGAAGAAAGTACTTGCTAATCAGACAGTAATTATAACCTAATTATATTCTAGACCTGTCCAGTTTAATGTGCCAGGTTAAATTTAATTTGAATTCCTTTCTGCTAACTTATAGCAAATTTGTCAAAGTAGCTTTGTGTGTGTTTTCATTTCGCCACAGCATTGCCAGTCCATCAGCCCAACTTAGTAAAAACAAAACTGAAGGGAGAAAAAATAATTAAATCCAAAAACCTACATGCCCCAGTTACTGACCTGGGGCAGAAAAATCTTGAAATTGACATGTCAACATGCTCTGAAAACAGATAATCACACAGACCAAATCATATAGTTTTGTGATGTTTATAGGATTGAACTGTCAATGGGGTTAAAGGTGATTATGTGATTCTTTGTAAAAAGCTTGAGATGTCAATAAGACATTTATCAACTCAATAGATACAGATTTTTCATAATTTCTTTCAGAAATATCTTGTAATAAAATACTACAAGTCTTGCAACTAAGGTTATGCACTTCAGTATTGCTAGATCAATATCAAATGAAGCTCCTGCTAGTCTAAGCCCTCTACATTAAAAAAGATATTTTGTTCTAACAGTACCAGAATACTCAGTGGATATTGTTATATATTTCACTATGAGCAATTGAAATGTGATTTTTATTTTGTTTTCATATTGATTCAGTTTTTAGCAACTGCAAGATTGTTTTCACTGTTTGGTTGCACTTCCTTTACTGTACTCACTCAGCTACTTGGTATCCCACAGCTTCTAGGTCATCAAAGCTGGGGCATGAGTGCAACCGGTCGGACTTTTGCCCAGCAAATCAAAGAACTGTACAAACAGTATGATAGCCTCCACAGTCCATGTAGGAGCATCAGGAGTTGGGACTGGAAATAAAGTCACAACATATGTCCAACATTCATCCAGAATACAGAGCCAAAATAAAAGTGAACTAAAGACAGATACACCTACGACATAGCTGAGGTTAGACTGAGGTTCGAGCTTAAATAAGGATTCTGGGCCCATGGAAAAGGGATGAGGACAGGTCCCAAGGCAGGCCAGTCAGGGATGTTAAGGCCTGTTAATGCTCTTAAGGCCCAGGCAGTCGGAAAGCAAAGGATGAGGAGGGAGGCTTGCCGTGTGTGGAGTTCAGGGATTTACTGAAGAGTAAAAGTGGTAGGATGGTAAATCTAGGAAAAAAAGGTAAGTCATACCATGGGGAGGTACCAAATAAGAAGCTAAGAGTGGAACCCAGACAGGGGAAATGCCAAAATCCATGAATGAAAGAAGAGAGATTACACTGTAAATCAAAAGAAGAGGGAAAAACATGCCAAATACAACATAGTTTAAAAAGCAAATGGGGTTTCACAGATCAAATCCCTCCAAGAGATTTGGGGGAAAGTAGGATGAATGGTTCAATGCAGAGGTAAACCTGAAATACCCCACAGAAGCTCAGACAGTCAGGGCTGTGAAACCGTGGTCTCTGCCCAAGTTTAAAGGTTTCTCACCTCTTTTGTGTTGTTGGTGGAAGTCTATCTAGTAGTAAATCATATTCCTTCTCTAGTGATGGTCCCCAGGTAAACCAGAAAGTCACTGCTCTACTCTCTCAGGTGACAGTGAGCAGTGTAATAACAGCACAGGCTTTTTGATGACCCAGTTGAAGGTTAACATCACATTTCTATATTTTAATCTCTGTTTTGAATTAGAACAAACAATGCCCTCTATTTAGGAAAAAAAAAAAAAAAAAAAAAAAAAAAAAAAACAATGCAAAGAATTAAATGGTTATGAAATTCCAAAATTTAAGTAGCTGTGCCACTTATTCTGGTTCTCTTCAACCCATGAGTTCCTGCTTTATGATGAAACATAAAATCATGACACAAAACATCTTTTTCTCCAAATTGTCTCTAATTAAGCGCACAAATGAGCCTTCTCTGCTGACTCCTCTGCATTGTTCTGCTCATTTGTTAGACAATGGAAGTTCTATGAAGAAAAAAAGAAGTTCTGTAGTGTAACTATACAAGAGTAAAGTTATACTTTTAACCAAAATTCTACTGAAACAATGCCAGGAAAATGAATTTGTCCACTGCAGTAGCTTTTATATATATTCTGAACAAGTTAGTTACAAGAGTTTGCCTTAAGTTCTCCTTTACATTTTCTACCTAAACTTTCTCTCTGTAAAATGAGAAATAAGAGGATGATCCCATTCCAGGAGTACAAGTAAATAATGGTTTTCCAAACTGATTCTTTCACTTCACAATGCAGAGTCATTAATAATGAGGAAAAATTGAGGATTACTGAATGAGTACTACCCATCTTCTTCCTGCATTCAAGCAGGAAACTAAAGGACATTAGTCTTTAAACATTGTAGGTGGTTAAAGAGCATAAAAGAAAGCTTATTCAGCTAAACTTCAATTGAGATTGCACAGACAATTTTATTTCCAGCACTTTTTACTCCTGTGTGATTCCACTATCTACATAACGTTCTTTTGACCATTTTTTTTTTTTAATCTATGATGTTACAGTTACTGTGGTCTTGTACATACTTACAACAGGATTAATATAAGTCTAGCTGGGGATGGTGAGCCCTTCCAGTATGGTTACTGAAGTTAAAAAGATGACTTAGGTGAATAAAAGTTTTATGAACAAGGCAGTATGTTATTTAGACCTCTCATTATGTAACAATTATCCTCTACAACTTATACTTTGTAGTAATGTATCTAACTGTGGGACTCTTATAGAGTATATTGCTGTTTCTAAGAACATTAAGAATTTTTAGAATATGTAAATAGAGTATGAATTCAACAAACCTGCTCATTTTAAAAGTCCCAATAAGTTAATATAAGTCTGCAAGACTGAGGGCTAAATTTTACTTTTGTCTTTACAAAGACCTCCCATTGACTTCTGACAAGTCTGAGTAGTCTGTCAAACATACACTTCCTATGTAGACTTCATTAATCAACACAGAGTATGTAGTGCATCAATATTAAAAGTACCTTAACAAGGACAGAGAGCAGAGACTAAGGGGGAATACTGTGCAGCAGGTCAACATCAATAAATGATTATGGTATGGAGCAGACCATTTGTACAGTGAGACTGTTCCTAAACCCATCAATCTAGGTGCTAAGAATGAAATGTAATTTCTATATTACTTATCTTTATCTCTCCTTGGTTTAATTTTACTTTCCTTCCTCCATCTATTTTCCTCTACTCTCTTAGTTGTCATTTCTTGCTGGAAACTCATATTTGCAAGTGATTCAGCTCTTGTTTTTTCCCCCTCTCTTTGTTCCAGAAGTTTTTTTCTCCTTTCTTTGCAGCACTTTTCAGCTTTTTTTTTTTCCCCCTTTCTTTTCTGTCTTCTTCCCACCCATCTGTATTTTCCCTTCTCATAATCAATTTCCACTAAAATAACCACTTTACTCTCATACAATGCAGAAAATATAATTTAATTTATTAAACACCTGATTGATTTCAAACTTCTGGTCTAGCTTTGTAGGTTGTTATAAATCAGCAAAATCTTTTGATCATGTTGGAATTGTCTAAGTTGAAATATTGTTTTTTTTGCAGGATCTGGTCCAGAAAAAATAAAATAAAATAAAATAAAATAGCATTGTTTAGCAAATAATGTTCTCGTCTGAACATCTGCAGAAGGAAAAACATTTTTCTTAGCATACTGAGTACACATACAAATGATGGTGTTCTATTTCCATGTGTTCTGGAATGGAAAAGTAACATGATAAACTTTGTATCAAAACTGATTTGTGTATAGAAAGAGTCACTGTGAATCTGCAAAGATTTAAAAAAGGGAGAGGAAAATGGCAGCTTGTTACAGTACACCTGTACACCTGTACACCTGTACACCTGCATGTTAATTCATCACTCTGAATTAAGAGCAATTCCTTTATTTCTAAGTGATATCATCAGAAGGGAAAGAAAAAATAAATCCATGGCTATTTGTGCATTTTCTTCTCAGTAATTGTCTTAAAACTTTTACAAGGTCAAACCTGGGACTCCTGAACCAAAATGATAAACCTACAATTACCTAATGTGGCAGGCAGGAGTGTAATTAATGCTTTGCTGGATTGTAAGTAGTTGAGATAACAACAACAACAACAAAAGTGGGAGGGGAAGGAAAGTAAGGCTTCTGAGGGCAGGGTGCTGTTAAACATTCCCTTTGCCTTTATTATTTATTATTATTATTATGAGGTTGTCTCCCTCCCATCCAAATTAGGAAGTCTGAGGGCTGGCTGTCCTATCAAGCCAGCAACAAAACTGTCCAAAAAATAACTTTAAATACATATACATGTATATGTATATGTATATGTATGTATTTCAACATTTTTCTCAGTGTTTTTACTTCTGGAATAAAGGAAAATTGATTAGCTGGTTTTGAGTTCACAGAGTGTAAATATATATTTATAGCATATCTATATTCCAAAACTATATTCTAAACAATTTCAACTTTCATCAAACTACTGCAGTGAACTATAATACTACTGAGTGAGTATGTGGGAGGAAAGGTATTCTTGCAGATGTAGTTTCTTAGAAGATATTGGATGTGTTCTATGACAATACAAAACTCTTCCACAGTAACATATCATTACTTAAATGTAAACAGTAAACTTCCATTTTCAGTTGACGTAAAAAGTCAAAGTCAGAATAAACTTCTATTTCTACAGATGCTGCTTGATGAGATCCCTTTTAAATATAGCTTTATGTATTTCCCATTTCTATGCAAAATGAATTTTACTGAGATGGCTGATGTACAAGCAGCACTTCAAAAAGCAGGCAGACATTTAAGCAGAATGATTAATAAAATTGCAAGATATAAATGACTTTTTCAAGTAACTTAGTAACCAGTTTTCATGGCATAAGTTGTGGTCAGCAGTAGGTTTTAGATTTATCTTTGAAATTACCCCAGCTGTTCTCTTGAGATTTTTGTCTCTTAGTGGAAAGAAAATGTGGGCAATATTTCAGCATTGGAAACCAGAAAATACATCGCAGATGGGCTAAAACTTAAAATCAAAAAGAAATACTATTGGATTTGATCTCTGGCCACTGAAAACATGCACATGTCAACACTAGTTGTTAAGGTTTGGGGCTTAATTCGTGTAAGGAAAAATTGTCAATTAGAACAGAAGTCGGTTAATCATAGAGTGATTTATAAAACAACAGTTTGTCTCTAAGGAGGCAAAAAATGAATGACACAAATGCTTGGAGTGTATACATTTACCATGAAAGCAAATATGGAACTACAGAAGAGTGCAAATGTTAAACCACATTCATAGCCAGGACCGTCTTTTCATGTATCAATATCGATATGGAGACAATCGATTGCTAGAACTTCCTACTGCAAAAAATCCTTCTCTGTCAAACCTCAGCCAGGGTATAAGCAAATTAAAACCAGAAGACTAGATGGAGCACTGGTCTGGTCCAGCATGTTAGTATTTATTCATTGTAAGGAATATGTGATAACTTTTTTGATGATATTTCTTTTGCTCTGTTTTCTCATTATAGACTTTAATCCATGAGGCACTATTTGACTTGGAGAGTGATACCTTTCTGACATACACAGTTTATCCAAAAGTTGAAGAAAATCTTTTAGAAAGAGACAATTATAAAGGTATAGGATGAAGGAGTGACAAATTCTTAGGTGAGATTCTTCAAAGCTTAACCACTCTCCTGATTAAAAATGCATACATTATTTCTCATTTAAATGTATTTAGCTTCAGCAAGATCTGGCTGTCAGATACTGTTACACCTTTTCTTCTAAAATAGAAAGACTTATTGTATCAGAAATCATTTTCTCTCTGGATAATTCTAGACTGTGATCATATTAACCTTCCCTTTGCTAAACTCAGTTTCTTGTAGCTCTCACTACAAGGCAGACGTTACTTGCTCCTCCAACACTGGTAAAGAGCTATCCTGGAAGACTTACAAACAGTGTTACAAATGACAAGGTATTTGATTTTTTTTTTTTCTTTTAGAGGTTTTCTTTTCCTCCTGCCACCAGACACATGTCCAATTTCTGTATATTGGTTGCCCAGGCAACCTCAGTTGCCTGTGGCCTGGGTGCGCTGGTAGGTTTTCAGTTCTCCACCACAGGAGAGGCTGATATGAAAGATGGAGGAACTGGTAATGAGCTGAAGCAGATTTAAAAAGCCCAATTAGGTGACTGACTGCAGTAATGGGAGTTTTATTTAAAGGTTAACTGTGCAAATAAATTAATTTATGCAGATTGTTTAAAATAAAATAAAATAAAATCCTATAACTTGCAGGAAATTGGATTGGACTTGATGATCTTAGTGGTCTTTTCCAGCATAAATGTTTCTATGATTCTAAATAGAAGGGGAGATTCTACATCAGTGCATTTCTAAACTGAAGTGCAGTAGGCAAATGTAATAAAAAGATATGAGTGACATTTGTTAAGTATGTTACTTAAACTGAAACTGATATAGCTCATGCTTCATTATGTATGCACCTTTGCATTTTGAAAGCATGAGCAGAAACAACATACACCCTACCCTCCCATCCCCCACCCCCTGGCAAAATAAGAGCATTTAAGATGTCCTGAAAGTGCATTATATTGAGACTTGGCTTTTAAATGGAAAATCATTAACTATCTTTACCAAAACCACTTCAGGTAAATAACACGGATTGATTTGCTATTCAGAATTTCTGAACTTCTGTTTCTCTTAAATGATCAGCAGAGGTCTTGCTCGACAGCTGCAGACATTTTCTTGCTTGTGAAAAAGGAACAAGTCAGGACCGGACACTTGCTCCAAGAAAGGGAAAGTTTTAACATTTCAAACTCCCTAAAAGGATGTTCTCAACCTAAAACTCACTTCTAATGAGTACTTCGATGCTTCTTAAGCAGAAAGCTTTCTTTTAGTCCAATAAAATGTTGAATTGCATGCAAACAGCCCATAGATGAGACTCAGCCCTGGATCCAATGGGGATTTTGTCAGTTTGAACGAGGCTGCCTCTGTATTCAGGGCAGTGGTAGTCTCTGTGAGCTTCTAGGTGTTGCAGTCTGTTGGTGCATAGGATGAATGTAGTCTTTGGATTGTAAGTTTCAAAAGCATGTAAGCTTTTGAAAGCTTTTGACATTTTGCACCTACCGCTGATTGATGTGGGCATGGTACTTCAAAGAACTCTTGGCTTATTGATCATCTTTGTTTGGTAGCACAACACATTACTTCTAATATGTCAATCCAGAAAAACTCAAAAAAATTAAGTTAAAGGCACTTAAAAATCTTCCAAAATACAATGCAAGAGAAAACAATCACATTCTTGAAAGAAAGGTCATTATTCATTATAATGTTAAAAGAATGTTACCATCACTCAAAATTAAGCTGATAGAAAGGGAATCCAACTGTGTATGTGCTGCACCACTGCTGACTCTGCTACCACTTGAACCCACACAGTCCTCCTACAGAGAGCTTGGTTTTCTCCATACAAAATAACGAAGGCTATTTCCAGTTGTCTTGAAAGACTCAGCTTTTGACAATATGAGTTCAGAGACCCAGGAAGTTTTGAGGGATAAAACATGAGGAAGACTCCAGGTAAGGTTCTGGAAAATGAGAGCCTTCATACAGCAGGGTATCTATTTAGAGATGAATCTCTAAAATGGCAGACAAGCAATGCTCTGTAATTATTCACCAGTTTCAGGAAGCATTACTGTATGGCTACAGCTACCACTGACAAATCATACTGTGCTAAGGACTTGTGTTACAATGAATGGCACAGACCATACTGATAGAGGCACAGACCTCTTCTGATAGAAGAAATGTTAAAGTGGAAAGGAAGGAGATGAAGACTGACACAGGGCAAGTAAAAACTGCAGATGTCAAAAATAAGCCATGGAAGATTGTTATAGATATTGTTGTAGTATTGCCAGCCTTAAAGGTACATAAACTAGGAGAAATTGAGGAGAAAAATAATCTTCCTCCTAAGCAATGTTATACCACCAAAATAAGGAGGAAAAAAATGAAGACAAAACAGCAGTGGGAGTGAAATGCAGCAAAAGGGAACTTCCAGTGAATAGTCTCATTACAGCCAGCCCAGGCTTAGAGCACAGACAGCTTCAGGCTGCCTTCAAGGAGAGGGAGGAGAAGGTGCTGTGGTGACTGAGGCTGGCTGAGGGACTGCTCCTGACAGACCCCCTCCTCTGCACTCCCAATTTCCCTGGGAGCACCCCATCATGTCCTCCCCAGCCTCAGTGCTCAGCAAAACTCCCAGTGTGACTTTGCCTCCAAAGAACAGAAGTGAGGGACACCAAGGATATCCTCAAAGGCTAACCTCTGCCTGGAAGGACAGTTCAGGCTTTGGCTGTAGCTAAAAACATGAACATCTCTTCACCAGGTACCCGAACTGCAAGTGCTCCAAATTGCTCCCCCTCTATGAGGAATTGTTCATTCTTAAGACCATGAAGGCAGACGTTTCTGTCCAAAAGACCCTGCACACACAGCCATGCAACCACTCCATGATTATTGCCACTGCGTTTTTATTTGATAGAAAATCTGGAAGAAATGTGATGGGGTGTTTTCTGTGAACTTTTTCCCAGGGACAATTCTCCTATAATAATGCCATTTAGGAGAACAAAGAGGACTTCTTAAAGATTGATCTTTCACTGTTGGTTTCTTTTGGTTAAAATGCCTTTGTGATAAAATTGCTTTTATTAGAGTTCTCGGAAGGCAGTTTCACACTATCCTGAGTTCAATGAGGAAATGAAAGACACAGCTTCTGGAAATTTCAGATAGTTTTAATCTAAAAAATAATTAAAAAAAAAAAAAGTTTAAATGATGTTAAAAATGGTCATTAATATGTGACTGGTAGAGTTTATTATATGAATCCCTGTTTTAGGATCAGCAGCTTACACATGTTGAACATAATTAGTTAACTAAATCATTTATGCCTTCTTGTTATAGCTGCTTAGAGTAATAAATAACTCTACAAAAGTCACAAGTTTCAAACAAGTTAATGAATTAATTTAAACTAATGAAAAAATATTAGTTTTCATCAATAAATTTTCTGTCCAAAATTTGAAGGCTGCAGGGCTATGCTTATTCCACATTTCTGTTTCTCTTTCACTGTCTTGCTTGTAGCAGGGAAATTTAAAAGGCTTATCAGAGGGGAAATGGGGGTGGGGGGAGAGGGAAAGAAAGAAGGGAAGGGAAGGGAAGGGAAGGGAAGGGAAGGGAAGGGAAGGGAAGGGAAGGGAAGGGAAGGGAAGGGAAGGGAAGGGAAGGGAAGGGAAGGGAAGGGAAGGGAAGGGAAGGGAAGGGAAGGGAAGGGAAGGGAAGGGAAGGGAAGGGAAGGGAAGGGAAGGGAAGGGAAGGGAAGGGAAGGGAAGGGAAGGGAAGGGAAGGGAAGGGAAGGGAAGGGAAGGGAAGGGAAGGGAAGGGAAGGGAAGGGAAGGGAAGGGAAGGGAAGGGAAGGGAAGGGAAGGGAAGGGAAATCAGACATAAAACATAAATTGAAACATAAATACTCAGTATTTTGATTTTAAATTTAATTTTCAGTGAAAAAATGATAAAAGATTTACACACATTTCTATAGCATTTTTAAAGTTTTGAACAACTTTATTCTTTTTCTTCTAGTTAGCAAATGTTAATATCATGTATTGGATTTCATATTTACTCTTAATTAACTCTTAGTTGCTAATTGTCCCTTTCATACTTTTCACTAGGTATCACTTATTCACTGATAACAGTTTTCCAAGACTTGAGAATGTTGATTAGATTATTAATCAATTGGCTGATTATAAATGGATTCTAAAATATTTCCTTTAAAAATTCTTTAGCTAGACTGTGAAGTTACTCAGATCATAATCAAGGAGTTCATTTTTTCGAACCAGTATATCAGGGTGGTTTCCAAGCTTTGCTGATCTGCAGTTCCTCTAAACTTTCCAATATCGATTAACAGTATCCATCTCTGATTTATTTGGTAGCGAAACATTTTCCAACAGCATTTGAACTATTTTCTCCTTTCATTGAAAAAATCTATTTAAGAATTTGAGGTGGCAGAGAAAGAATATTTAAGTTTTCTATAACATTAAGCATTTTTTAAAAGCAAAAAAGGTCTGGATCATACTTGCCTACACACGAATTTTGATGAATGGTGACATAGTACATTGTCTAACCTGCTGGGTTTAGTAGAAAAATAATCCTGACTACTGTTCAACACCATATTTACAAATATTGTAATTTTGTCCACTGTGAGAACAGCGTACTAGAAAGTCTAGAGGTAAAGAGAGTCATTCACATGAAAGGAGACAGGCAAATTGGTTTGTTCAGTCTCAAAACATAAAAGGTGAAAATAGGATGCAATCATCATATAAATATAGACAGGATAAGAGCAGTCTCTATTGAAGTATAATACTGGCACAGGAATACACACATAAATAGATACTATAAATAGATCTTGAATGTATTTAGGCCAGAAAAAAAAAAAAAACATGAAATTTCCTAAGAGCAAAAGGTCTGGTCTAAACGGCGCAAAAGGACCAAGACTCGAGCTAAATTTAAGATATAATAAGAGCAATATAATCTCTGATATGTTGGAAATATGTATTTATAGCACATTATATGTACAATTGCCTAAGAGGTGTTATACGGTGTGGCTGGGAGAATGGGGTCAGTGATCAGATTCCCCTTTCCTAGTTGTGTTCCAATTTCACTCCTAAAATCAGCTTCAGAAATACCTTAAAAATCCTTGTAACTTAGGTCTGTTTATAAGAATTGTCCAGACCTGGAAAAAACAAAAACAAACAAACAAACAAACAAAAAACAGTTTCATATAAAAATTGTGTGAATCCACAATACCTTCCTTATCATATTTCTCTTGTGACTCTGTTGAACCTCATTTTTGTTGTTTTCAGAAGAGAGGGGGCTCTCCACAAATTGACAAACACCTGGGTTTTCCATGTAGGTCTTCCATGTTTTTCCCAAGCTTTGTCTAGTTGGAAAACAAGGGAAAGATCCCACAGCTTCCCAGCAGCTGGAGGTCTGCTGGGCATCCTCAGGGAACAGCCTCTGTGCCCAGACATGAGATTTATCTATTGACAGTGTGTCTAATGCCCAGAAATAAATATTTGTGCAAGGCCAGTTAGAACTTAAACCTCTGTAACCACTCAGATAGGAGAAGAAAGAATGAGTGGTGTGGAGGAAAAGTCAATGGAAAAAAAAAGAATATACAAGCAAGATTTCTGTTTACTTTTATTTGTTGCTGCTTGAAAGTTGCTGAGTTTTAAAGCATTAGAAACAGACCCAGTGGGTGACACATAGCAAATGATGGGGTCAAGCTTCAAGACGGAGTTATCGCATGTCTATCAGGAGCACATGGTAAATATTTATGTGTTTCAGTCTAGAAAATCTGGCATTTCCAGGTGAAAAAAATGCAGAGAGAGAACATATTCTTATCAAACAGCTTCAGTAATAACCTTTCCTTGTCACCATTGTGCTCATAATTTTAATTTTTATCTTTCATGAATTTTTATACAACTTTTAATGTTTTATCTTGTGGTTTGCAAAGGAAAATTGATAGCTATACAATTACAAACTGTCGAAAGCAGCTCTGAATTTTCTTCTTAAAAAAGAAAAAAGGACATCTAGAAACACCTCAAGATATGTTCCTGTGGGGATGTTATTTAAAGACCTAAATTATTATCCTCTAATTCTCTCTTCTCTAGATAGAACATCTACTATATAGAGTTAAAACTTATCAGATACTTCTACGATAACTCTTGATTAGGATTAACAAAAATAGTGAAAGACTATGTTAATCCAATTTCTTTCATCTCCCATTTTTAATAATATACTTTATCTTTATTTTCATTAAATATTCTTTTTTTTCCCTTCCGGCAGATGAAACAGTAATACATTCCACAAAGTGTGTAGGTGTGTTGCCAGGGACAACAGTTTCAGCCATAAATTACTTTTGAACCACAAACCCTTTTATTGCTCCTTATTGAAGGCCATCTGTATGTTATGCTAATTTGAGGCTTTCAACTAACCCTTCTGAACATAGCAATTTGGTGTGTTAGGAGACATTCATATTACAGCTGTTCTTAAAGTAATGACATTAACTTACAGGCTGCAAACAGGTATGCCACAGTGCAGCAGCAAACAAGTTAAGGTTTAACCCAAATTCATAAAGCAGAGGGAATTATTATTGAAATGTAACTAAAAGGGAATGAAAGCCACCTGAATAAAATAATAGAAAAGGTAATGATTCCACTGTATCAATTAAATGTATACCAGAGAAATAAAACATAGTATTTTAGCCAAGATTGCCTAATTTCAAAATTACAATTTCATAGCAGTGGCCTAGACTCAATCCTTCAACAAAATCAATTTGAGCATTATCTCTTCCTGCTGAAGCTGGTGGAGCTTTAATGATTCATATTTGCTGAAATGTGGACTAATATTCTACAAAAAAAAAAAAAAAAAAAAAAAAAAGTGTCCAACAGTATGAAAATTTCAGTCAATTAAAAAGAAAACTTTTCAAACTAGAATGTTCTTTTGCTTAAGTATGTGCTTCACCCCTCAACATTAATTGAGGGTAAAAGTGAGTCAGGTTTGCAACTGAAAGGGAAAGAATGTAATTGCCAGTTTTATGAAAGTGCTCAGACTTTTGCCTGGCTGCTACTTTTTGTTTTGCTTTTCTTTACTGTCTATGGATGTACTCTGGGTCCAGCTGGATCTGACTATAAACTTCTAGGTACATAAACCACTTGGATTTTCCTCCCTATACGTTACCAAAGACACTGTTGAATCTGAATCAATTATAAACATTACAATATTAGTTGGTAAGTTGCGGTCTTGAACACTACCTTATTTAAAAGGTCCATACGGACTGAAATAGCATTCTAAAATGCTATTTTTTGAGAAAATAAAAAAGTTAAATATCTGAGAGCAATCCTATAAATATAGCAATATTCAATGTTCATAGAAAAAATACCTCTTCAAAACAAATACATCAAAGATGGCAACAGAGAGGAGATGGCAAAGAGCACAATCTGTGTAACTGCCACTAAGTTTTATGTTTTATAAGAACAGCCCATGGCCAATATGCAGCTTGGGTGTCCCAGTTCTCTTAAACACCTGTGAAAATTCAGAGCATAATTGACACCAATGCATAAATGCATGCCTCACTTGCTGTTTGGATTAGAGCACTGGCTTAGATATATAACATGTATGGTCTGCTATAACAGGAATTTTAACCCATCTCCCTCATGACTTTATTTAGGTCTCTAGTTGCTGGCTGCATTGGTTCCTCTGTCTCTCCACTTTCTTGAAAGAGAAGTCAGGGAATCCCATTGCTCAACTACCTATATCCTACCCTCCCAACAGATAAAAGTGCAACAGGTAATAAAAGTCAATAAAAGATAAGCCAATTCCTCAGGCTCTGTAGATAAGGGAAAATCACAATATTACATGAAATTTTCTACTACCAGCAATAAGAGAAGTTGGACAGTTAGGTTGCCTGCAGTGTGTGTGCATCCAAATGCCTGTGGACATCAGTTTGTGTGTTAAAATGTGACCGAGAATGTAAAGGAGAGAAACGACAGTGTTTGAAAGGATTTGAATGATAAAATACTTGTACTGCAAAAGAGATGAACAATGCAGAACATGCCTCTGTTGCATAGCACAGTTAGCAGGGAAACACTGTTAGAAATATCATTTGGAAATAATGTTTGGAATAATATTTTGTATATCATTTGGAAAGTGCTTAGAAGGAATAAAGGATATGGCAAAAGCTATGCAAAGTTGCTTTGTGTTTCTCGAGTATCTTGGATAATCTCTTAGATGAAATATAATTGCAGCAAAAGAGCCTCATATAACTTTTCTTGTGGGTATTGTCCAGACAAATAATAGCTTTCATAGAGAAATCCTATATTTGAAATTAGTTTTCAAATGATCTGCTTGAAAAGAAATTTCAAAATATCAAGAAGGAAAAATATTAGAATTTAACTTGGTAGAAATTAAATCAGATGGATTTGAAAGATTTCTCTAAATCAGACCACTGAAAAGAAACACCTGCTTAACTTCATTTCATAGAGCAGAACTCCCTAAATAAATGGCTCTGCAAATTTAGCTGGGTAGATTGATACTATCTAAAAGGAAACGAATTGATCATTGATGGTACAATGATAAATAACAGATAAAAGGAAAAGCAGAGGTGATTTTTAAGAAAAAAATTATGAGGACAAGAGTATTAGTTAGTCTGTCAAACAGTCTCCCAAAGGAAGCAAAAGAATATTCATCACTTGGCAGAGTAAAAATTAGACTGCCCAATACAATAAACGGTCTGAATGTGAAAGATAACACTTCTTCATTGGCAGCAGGTACAGCAGAGGAGCTCTCTTGAGGCTCTGATGCTGTAGCTCTTATGCTTCACTTGCCAATTTTCTTTAGGAAACCAATTGCATTCAACATCCAATATGCATGTTGCATGTCCACATCATTTGTACTAAAATAATGTATTTTTATTTTAATCTGTGAGAGCCTATACTATCTTTTGTCTAAGTCCTGTATATCTGTAGTGTTCACCACAGTAAAAACGTAAGCCTTCTTAAGGTAAATTGGATCTATATCACTTGAGCTCTTTTATATTTCTGTGTAAAAATAAATAAATATATACCATAAATGAATCATAAATATTCTTTTTTTTTTTTTTTTTTTTTCAGACATACACAGTTTTTGAAGAACAGTGAGAAGTTTAGGATTAAATAGATTGTTGGATTGATGACTGAACAACAGAAAAAAGATTGGCCTGAAATAAGACAATCTTTTTTTTTTTTTTTTTCAACAAAATAACCATAAATTCTTTGCCACTCGACTAAACCAGAATGTTTTCTTCTCATTTGTTTGGTGTTTGTTCTTCTTTTATTTTACTTTCAGGAAATGTAAAAACAAGTCATTTGAAAATGTATGGACTTATTCAAAAGCTTCAGTATTTTTTTCCTACAACTTACCTCTGCTTAATCACAGCAACGTCAATTTTAACTAAGCCCATTTTCCTCTTTATTATTCTACTTTTACAACATAGGGCAAATATAACCAGATTTTCCCTCAGAAGAGAAAGCAATTCTCAGACTCCCACATAAGACTTTCCCAATTTTTTCATCCTGGCCCAATGTCAGGCTTCACCCCATGAGTCAGAAGTTCTTCAGAAACTGCGTTGTCTGGCCTGAATAAAGAAAGAGTATTGCCTGAATATTGCCTGAATAAAGAGAGAGTAGAAAATCATCAGGCCTTCAGAAGCAGAACCAACAATAACAGGAACAAAATTCACTTATTGAGCCCTCTGCCAAGAGAGTCGTCATATTCCCTAGAGCTCCTATCCACCATTTCAGGGACTTATAGCTAAAGTTGAATTTAAACCTTTTACACGGCACAAGCTTTGTACATCTAAAAGCTGCTCCTCATTTTGGCCTGTTGAGGGCCTACTTTGCAGACTCCCACAGGGTATGGTCCTGGAGGGAAGAGGGGTACAGAAGGTTTGGTTTATGCTGCTGTCCAAAGGGACAACAATGGGCTAGGGAAATAGGCCAACAGGAACCTCATAAAATTTAAAAAAAAGAAGTGGAAAATACTCTACCTGGGAGAAATAAGATCATTACAGCTGGAAAGCAGCTCTGCAGAAAAGAACCAGGCTGGGCTGGTGAGCACCAAGATGTCCATGAACCAGCAATGCACCCTCACCCTTCTGGACCTCATGAAAAATCCTCACGTCACATTTTCCTCAGTCTTACTGAGAATTTATCAAGTGCCAATTTATCAGTGTCAGCTGGCTGAGGCAAGAACATCCTGTAACCATCTGAGGGGATGTTTGCCCACCCTCTTTCACCTGTTTTTGACTGGGATGGTCTCATGAGAATATGTGAAGCTTCCACACTGGTTACTCTGTAATGCATATTCTAGGCACCATGAGCATACAAATAAGACATTTGTAAGTACAATAAGCCTGGCAGAAAAGTTATAATGCTGTGGACTGATCAAAAGATGTCTTTCATTGTGCAGCTGAGAATATTGCAATTCAAAAGAAATTAAAGTCTTCAAAGTTGTGTCTGTGCAGCCTAACAGATGGGCTTCTTCAAAGATTCATTATTAGTCTAACAAAAACTATAAATACCAGTGTGTGAACTGAACAACCAAAATACACACCTGCTGGTTTAAATCCATCAGAAATATGTTCAGCTCTCTGCAATGAAAAAACAAATAAATAAAAATTAATAAATAATCAACAACAACCCTCCCTGATGGCTAAGGAAAGCAATATTAAATATTTTGTCTTGATAGCTGAGATGTAACAATAGTTTTCTTTACATAAATGATTAGGGCAAATATGATGTGATTCAATTTCATATCATTAAAAGAAAAAAAAAAGTAAATAATCTATTTTTATACAGAGGTTGTCATTCTGGGGAACAAAGAATCATTAAAACCTGGAATTATCTTGAAGGAGAACTGCTCTTCACCCTCCTTTCCCTGCGCAACCCACATCTCTACTTCTGGTACACAGATTACTTGTACATTGAGACCCATTAAAAAATGGCTGTTTGTTTAAAGACTGAAAATGCTAAGCAGCAAAGGGAAATGTACACAAAATGCTATGCAACAACTTGCTAACTGTAGATATACAAAGGGTAGCCAGATGCCAACTGAAAGGAAACCTGAACACCGCAGGCTTCTTCAAAACCACCTCCTATGTTGGCCACAGAAAACAACCTGTTGACAGCCATGCTGCTGTAGTTGCACATCTGTCAGTACCCTCACCACCTAAATTAGTGCTAGCTGCAGCATTCCCATGTGTTGAAATTTCACCATCAATTATGGTAGCAATGTAACCCTCAAAATGGGAAAACTTATACTTCAGAGGACAAAGACCGAAAGCTGGGGAACTGCTATGCAGAGTATTTATATTGGACCTTTCTGTGCATGGGCACAGAGATTTTTGACAAAGAACAGGCTCAGTGCTGATGGATGGGACCATAATTTCTGCCAGAGCAGACTGCTCCCAAAGCAAGGCACAGTGACGTTGACTCCCCGCTGGGGTCTGTTGTTCATCCTGCCAGAGAACATCATTTTGATAGGCACCACTGCTGAATGAGAAGGACAATTATGAGAAATTACTTCACATCACTTGCACAGTCTTCCCTTCCACAGAAGATGTTTCCCTTTTTGTTTGGTTGCCCATGTATGGGTACACACCACCAACTTGGGCAGCAAGTACAAAGAGCTTCTTTCACTTTTGTTCAGCCCTCACCCCAGATGTGTTTTCAACTGCTGTACTACATTGCTTCCTTTGATAAAGTTATTGGGTGCAGTGATTTGATGTGTTTCATCTCTCGGTAGTGTGTTGTGTCTTACACGTAAACCTTTTAGCAGAGGTCTGGTTTGTTTCACTTTTCTTTTCCCTCATTACCTTTCTCTTCAGCTACTGCTGCTCTTCCTTTCCTAAGGCCATTTACTATAGTCAATGCTTAAGTACTTTTTTAAAATTCTGGGGAGTTTGCCTAGAAAATGATGGCTTTCCCTGCCTACCATGGATCATCTCTTTTACTCTAAAAAAGAAAAAAAAAAAAAAAACAAAAAAAAAAAACACTCCAACATTAAGGGTTTTTTGTTTGTTTTTTAACTTCTTGGAGATATATGTTATGCTCCTCACTTGCTGCAAAAGACCATGCAGGTGATCCTGCCACACAGGACAAGCAGCATCTTGGCTTTGGCTGTCCATTGACAGAAGTAACTCTTGTGTCTTGGAGGTGTTCTAAGGATTGCTGCATTGAAGTTTTTACACACTGAATTTCTATGGTAATATAAATACAATCGATAAAAATTTCATTTATTAATATTGATAAAAGTACATTAAAATGCAGTAGAATCTCACTGAGTTTTGAAAATTCAGACCTTTATATTTGTTTTTATAGTCTGATTTAATAATTTTCCCTAAACCCTGAGGTGTGGGGCCCCAGCCGCTATAGGATTGTTGTGACTTTGACCTCCCACTGCATGACTGTTTGCATCCATATTCACATACAGTACAATTCTGGTTATACCTTGTGTAGGCTTTTGCATAAATCCTGGAGAAAAGCAAACAATGCCATTTGACAGAGAAGAAAAGGATGGTAAATTATTGGGTAAGATAATTTTCCAGCAAGACACATCTCATTTGATTAACCTGGATTGATGGTGACTATAGGTCACAAGTGCAGGGAGGTGCCATGCTGGGTCAGATGCACTCCTCTCCCCACCACGTGAGAAAAAGCAGAGGGTAGGGGAAAAAACGTGTCCTTTGGCATATGTACAGCTGGGCACTTTTCACACATATCCTCATCTATTTGGGGCTGTGAATTGCAGTGCCCTACATGATACTGGATCTCCCATCCCAGTCCACATCCCCATGGTGTGCTTTCTCTGGCACACTTTTTTTTTTTTTTTGAGAAGCTTAATCACAGATCCCCCTGCTCATGCAGGGATCCCTTATTTAGGTTAGTACAAGTGTGGGGAAAAAAAAGAAAGGAAGCTTTGTGCCAACAGTGTAGGTGGAGAGTAAATGAAATTGGCTATTTGAACTCAAAACCACTTATTCTCTTCAGAGGTGAAGAAAAAAATAAATAAATAAATAAATAAATGAAAAAAGCCCAGAAATTCTTGAAAGACACTGTATATATATATTCTCCACAGTTTTCTACAGCACATGGTCATGTTCAAAAGCTGAACACATGTTGCTTTCACTGGAGAGGAAAGGCAACATGACAAATGAATAAATTAGCAACCAAAGTTCAAAAGTTCAAAATTGCTTTTATACTAAAAGAAAGATGTATTCCTATGCTCCACATAAACAGAGACCTATGTCTTCTGTTTAAACTGCTCAGCTCTGGTAAGTCAACAGACATAACAGCAACTTCAAGCAGTGTTATTCTAGCAGTGGACTATTGTATGATATATTCTATACATCTTGTTTGGCTACTGGATTCTCCAAAGAGTGCATACAGCTGCTGGAAAACAATGCACACATTGTTTTAAGATAATCTGAAATAAATCCTGTTTTTTTTTTCTTATCCTCTTTTTTAATTCTATTTTATTTAACAAAATAATTCTGACTTTTAAGACACATCATATATTCTGATAATTGTATTCTCAGAATGAGAAAATAAAAAAATCTGCTTTTTTACATAAACATATAACTCTAGGGTTCCCGTTAATTTTTGTTGAAAAGTGGAATGAGAAGGTTTGTTGAAAAGAAAGAGAGCTCACAGTGGCTTTTGGAAATGTGAAAGTACATCCCAAGTACAACCAGTAATCTTCAGAGGTCAAACACAGTCAGTAATACTTGTCTGAACCCAGTGTACACAATTTGCTGAACAGGGTAGGGAAGGCACTTTCATTTCAATATCCCTGGAGAACCTTTAAAATCTCCTCTAAAGTTCACCATTCCTCAGGCTCCATGTGCTTCATGGTATTCAACAATTGTGTATTCAATAAATCAGTAAGCCTTGATGTGATTTGAAAAGCCCTGGCTGGAGTTTTTAAGAGAGCCGTCTGTGTTTTTTTGGCTTTCATCCCTGTTTCCAGATGGTAACATACATTTAAAGACATTGCATACATTCACACCCAAAACATAAACAAATAAACAAAACCTGTGCTAAAACTATTCCGACATTTGCAAAATCAAGCACTAGAAGTTAAGAATGTGAGACTGCAGTGTCATAGTGTAGCCAATGCACAGGATACCCATAAATTAGACTGCTTGAAATTAGTTTTAAATGTTCAAAATTAGAAATAATTTAAATTCCGGGTCAAGGTTGGCTTTTCTTTGCTGTCTATTTTTTTTTCTTTTTGCCACAGAGATCTTTAAAATATCTGTTTAAAAGGCAGACATCAAAACATGAAATTAAAATAAGTTTATCTGCTTCCTAACTTAATCCTCCAGCTACGTCCTGACTGAAATTCGTCAGTAGTTCTGCTGTTTGTTTTTGTTGTTGTTGTTGTTGTTGTTTGGTTGGTTGTTTTTTTTTGCTTGATATTAGTTTTCCATGTGTAAAATACATGAGAAGAGCCCTCCAAAGGACAGGTCTTACACATCCACTTTTTATCGCTTTTATTCTTTGAATTTTTGATGTACAAGAAGTTTCACAAGGGCCTACAACATCTCTGATCTCTATCCCTAATCAAAATACTTTTTTCTTCTGAGGCAATGTAAGTGTTTTCACAACAGCAGCCTTCAATCACCCTTAGCCAAAAATATGTCTTCTTCACTTTGTTTTTTCCAGTGGATGATTACTGCAGAAGTCTCATTGCCAGCCCTGTGGTATTGGGTTCTCCATGATGGAGTACAAGTCCCTTCCCATTTCCCCAGCCTGACAAGCCATCCAGTTCTTCAACTGATACCCAAATCCACCTCTGTACTAGTTTTCCCCATGATTTTGCTTTAGCTGCACAAAGCCAGCCCAGGTCAGCAATGAACACTAGCTGCTCAAAGGGGTCCTTTTCCATTAACCTAACACTGCCTGTTAACATCTCTCCCTGGGGCAGTTCCTTGCCCATCTGATATAACTTCTTTACTAAGGACTTATCTCTACTCCGTCCTCTCACAACCATACTCAGAGCAGCTCCAAGGCAGGAGCAGATGGAGTACGAACCCTTGTAGACCTAGTTTCTTTCACACCACCTCAAAGTTCGGAAATTTATGATAATCTGCAGCATGTACATAAAAACTTTTGCTCCCTGGAATTTTTATACTGAAATACCCTCCTACATCATAGTGCTTAGCCTTTGTTTATGATGCTGAACACAAATTTCCATAATAGCATTGATATATCACTGTCTACAAGTCATTACCATGACGGAGTTATTTATGTCCCTAAATATTTACGTATTCCATTTCAGCCAGGAACTATTTATCAAACAAAGGCAATCACTGCGAAACAAAGTCAGCTTTTTGCTTGTGAAGAATGATCCAAATATAAGCATTCTCTTCTTTCTGACTACACATTAATCTTCTATGAAATAAAAAGTCTGTCCCTTTTTCTAAGATAGGAGCAGCAAAATGATTTCAGACTTCATTCTTGAAGTACTCTGTAGAAAATTACTCTTTTGAGAAATCCTGGTCAACATATTTAGTGCTGTAGGCATATGTCATAGCCTGAGAGATCCACATTAAATGTACATAAGTGCATAATGAGAAACATAGTATGAAAACTGCAGTAGTTGTTCATTTGATAACAATCTTGTCTTCAAATGCCAGTATTAGCTATTATTTTACATGCAAAAACGATCCTAGTTCATTGGCCAAGTTGATTTTTTTTTTTTTAAACAAAGGGATGAAAAGTTCATTGAGAGCTTTGCAAAGGATCGGAGAGTAAGACTGAACTCATTGTAGTGGCGCCCAGCATTTGTTCTGGCTGAGGACTGTCTGCAGTTGTCACGATCCTAAGCCCAACTGGCCCCTCTGGCTGGGCTGACTATTAGCAGTGTCAGCATGGTTTACTTGGATCATTGTGTCCAGGCTTTCTGTTATTTGACCTGGTGTATACAAATCTCCTCTCTGCAGAAAGACTCCCAGAAAACAGAAATTTCCCCAATGCATCTGTCTATGCTAAGGCAAGACCATCCTAAATCATTCCTCACAGGCTTTTATCTAGCCAGTTCTTGAAAATCTCCCTAATAGAAGTCCCATTAACCATAACACCAGTAATAACACTCTTCTCTCATTATTAACACCAGTGTTAAACTTTGCATTTATAATAGGTGCTGTAATCATGTTGATAGGAGTTAAGCATTTAATACTTTAAAAAATCACTTAAAACTTAAATGAGGTACATTATTTTAGATTTATTTCAAGAAGCCTTCTTAGCATATGAATTTTACTTAGCTACTGCTGCTATTTCAGCACATCTTCCTGGCAATTAGTTTAATTCTCCAGCTACATCTATCTGCATCAGACCCTGCTCATCAGGAAGAGGATGTAAGGTACCTGTGTCTCTAAGAAAAATCATAGTAACTGAGAATAGTAACCATGCAAAACAGTCCTGCAGGATACAGTTCATGGCCAAATCAATCTCTGGGTTGTTTTTTATCCACATAAAATACTCTTTTGCTGATTTGTGTATGAGTGACATATACATTTCTGGATTTTATTGTCATCATCTGTTTACTGGCAAGTGGGAAACATAAAAGAGCTCAATTCAAGGAACAAATTATTTGCTGTCAACAGTTCACCACGCACTAATTTTCTGTTAAAACTAGAATACCATTGGTTAGCTTCAAAGGCATTCTTTTTGTCTATTTTTTTTTCTTTTGAATAGATGAAATTTTCAGAATAAAACAGCTAAAGAAAAAAAAAAAAGAAAAAAAAAGAAAAAAAAGTCATAGAAATAATTGTTCTGTGTGAAACATTATGATTTAGCGTAAAGTAGTCATGGATGGGGATGCTCCTTTGTGAGGTCCTGCTGCGGGCCACCATTCCAGCTTGCAGAAGGCTCCTTGCTATGGACCCCTGATAAATTGCACAACAGCACCAGCAAAGCTCAGGTTTTCCCATACTGACATTTCGTGCAACAGAAAATTGAAAACAAGAAGGTCATTGCCATGAACGACTGACATCAGTCCCTGGAGAGCTTTGGAAGAATAAAGCAGCAGATAGAAGGAAACCAAAAAGTCAACGGGCTTTGAAATCCCTGCCTTGTAAAAACAGAATAATATGTTCTTGTGGTGGGAAGTCACGGGGTATGAGCAGCAGTGTCTCATTAGAGACAACGTTTCTTCCAGCTTTGTATAAGACTGTCATGCTACATAGACACAAATGCCAAGAAACAGATTTTGGCTTCTACTGCCCCAAAATAGTGCACTGAGTTGTGATTTTCACTAGAACCCATCAGACAGGAGTGGAGGAGGTACAGGACATAGCTCAAGGAATAACAGCGTTAGTAGTATCCAGAAGCAACACACGGGTTTCTGCAAGATTTGAAAAGACACTTCACTGCCAAAGCATCTCAGGGCTCAGATATATAAGCTAGGACATGTTAGTTTAAGACACAATCACATAGTCACAGTCATATTCAAGTAAGGTTTTAATTACAACCCAAATCTATTAATGGATCATTTAATTATTCTTCATCCCCTACATTGCACAGGCAGCTGAGATAACCTGATCTATTTCAGGGCTATTTCAGCTGGGCTGTCTTTGCACAAAGTAGGTGAGGAAAGTATGTGACCTAAGTATGTGGTTTAGCCTCAAGATAATGACATCCACAAACTATCAGCTACAGACAGATTTCCTCAGGCTGCTTACATGAATTCTGTAAAAGGACCCTTCAGTCCTGGATTAGCAGATTGATTGGGAACATTTGGAAACTTAGATTATGATCTAACAGCACATCCTGGCAGCCAGGAGAGCCAACCATTACCCTGGGGGGCATCATGCACAGCACTCACTGCCAGCCGGTCAAGGGATGGGATTATCCCACTCTGCTCTATGCTGGTGCAGCCTCACCTAAGGAACTGTGAGCAGTTTGGGGCACCACTGTATAAGAAGGACATAAAACTATTAGAGAAAGTCCAAAGGGGGGCTACAAAGATAGTGAGGGGTCTGGAGAGCAAGACACGTAGAGGAGCAGTTGAGGTCACTTAGTTTGTTCAGCCCAGAGCAGAGCAGGCCGAGGGGAAGCCTCATGGCGGCCTGCAGCTCCCTCATGAGGGGAGCAGAGGGGCAAGCGCTGAGCTCTGCTGACTGGGGACAGCGACAAGACCCGAGGGAGCAGCATGGAGCTGGGACAGGGGAGGGTCAGGCTGGGGGTTAGGGAAAGGTTCTGCACCCAGAGGGTGGTCGGGCACTGGGACAGGCTCCCCAGGGCATTGGTCACATCACTGAACATGCCGGAGTTCAAGAAGTGCTTGGACAACACTGTCAGATATAGGGTCTTATTTTGGGGTGGTTCTGTGTGGAGCCAGGAGCTGGGAACAATGATCCTTGTGGGTCCCTTCCAGCTTGGGATACTCTGTGATTCTGTTAACACCACTTCACTTTTTTTTTTTTTTTTTTTTCTCCCCTCAATTTGTCCAGAAAAGCGTTGAAGCTCCCCAGGTAAGGGACTGGCACAGGCAATGTGGAGTCACACTGTGCCATACAGACATAAGTAATGCCCTCCTGATCAGCAAAACACCGAAACAAAAATGTCTTGGTCAAATTCCCCAGCTCTGAGTGACTAAAAAGCAGAGTTTTATAATATTTCAGCACAGATCCCAGCTCTCTCATAGCGACTTGTGTTTAATGCAGTGATTTCCCTACTTTGCTCTACTTTTCAGGAACTAAACAACATTATTTCTCAAGCTCACAAAGTAATTTTGTTCATTCTGGTAAAACAGCAATAATGAAACAGGCTTATCAGTAAATAAATTCTTTTTCTTTTATCAGTTCTGCATTTTTCACAGAATGCTTGTCACGATGCCAGAAAGGCATTGCTTTAAGGAAAAAAAAAAATAAAATAAAAAAAAATCTGCCTTCGCAGATTGGACTGCTGAAATAAGAAACACTGCAGAAATAAGAAATTTCATGCAGGAAAAAAAAAAAAAAAGGTATCAGAAGTTCAGCTTACTGAGGGTGCAGCTGGTATTGTTTTGTGATGCTAAAATAACTTACACTTCATGTACCTCACAATCAAAAAACAATTGTCAGAAATCCAAGCAGACAGTAACACTGACAAAAGCAAACAAACAAACAAAAAACTCATGATGCATCTCACAAGCTATGAAAGCAGACTTTGTGGCTATCTTTTGTCACTTAATTCATCACCTATGAAAACCAAACTGTCAGTATAAATTTCTAAAGCATGTATCTGAGTAAATTAGATGCTTTTAACAACCCATCCAAAATATCACAGCAGAAACACTAATTTGATCCTGTCCCAGCTATTTAGCTGCTGGACTCGCTGCTCCCTGTGCACGCATACCACTCTGCACAGCACCAGCAACGAGCACGGTGACCATGGCCAGAGATGTCCAAGGCATTTCTATATGTGAGAGAGTGGGGTGGTGGCTTGGATGGCAGAACTAGGACAGGTGTGCCCTAAATGCAGTTAATTAGCCCAGCCACCAAAGCTGACCTGCACTGCTGGCACCACCAGACAGAGCTGCTTTTCCTGATTTCTCACATACCCATCAAGCATGTCTTTCATGAAGATTTGAAAAATATGGTTGAGTTGTATGTTATACCAGCAGTCATAGCTGATTACCTCTGCTATGAAGATAATATGGGTCTTCACTACAGCAAAGGTTATCCAAGAAGCAGAGAAAATGTTCTCCTTTTGTTAATGTATTGTCTTAGAAGTGGTAAACCACAGATAACTAAAATGATGGCTTAACTAATTTTTAATGGAAATGTATTAAAATGTGTTCTTTATGTTTTCAATAAAATGCACAAAATTGTTCAAGAGGACTTTGGAATACTTTACAAGCATTATCCAGCATCTTCCTTTTACTGCTATTTTTGTCATGCAGCTTTTCCAGCAAATTTCAAGATTGTATACAACTGAAAGAGGAAATCAAAATGCTTTTTCATTCCTAATAAATACATCTGAAATTTACTTCTCACATTCCACTGCATGTTGAGATAACTATCCCAACAAGAGGTGATATATGTTTTCTCTTAAAAAAAAAAAAAAAAAAAAAAAAAAAGAGAGAGAGAGAGAGAAAGAGGGAATGAAAAATCATTACTTAAAATAATGATCTAAAATTGTTAATTCACAGTAATTCATGATGACAGTTTAATAGAATTATGGTAATAGGGGAAATAAAAATTCACCTCTTTGAGGCTGATAATAATAAAAATAATTTGAAGCAAGTATCTAGGTTTACACATATATAAAATTATTTTTATTACACTAAATTAAAAGTAATATAAATCATTATATTAAAAAGTAGAATGTTTATATCACATTGTTACTTTATGAACAGATATGATAGTATATAGTATATTTATATCATAAAACACTGAGGTTTAACACCTTGAAAACTGAAACAAGTATGTCTCCAGTCTCATAAATTCATCCTGAATTTAGGCTTCAGCACAGTTCAGTAGGTTCAAAAACAATAAATCAGCTGTAGAAAAGGAGGCTGTCTTTAAAAAAGAGGGAGAGAGAGAGAGAGAAGAGACTATATGAGCACACTTTTTTTTTTCTCTTGAGACTGCTTTCTGACTTCTAAATGTTTCTGATGCATATTGGTCTCACTGATTTGGAGTTTGCCCATGCCTTTGCACAGGGGCACATCTGCCCCTTAAAAGTATCTCAGATGACCCCAAATCTCCATAGGAGCTGCAGCTGCTCCAGGAGCGATGCCAGTCCCCATTTCCCAATGGCAACCTGGAGGCTCACGACAAGCACCAATTACCAGCTGCTGAAGCATGTGATTACCCTGTGCAAGCTAATATTATGAGTTTATATAATTACAAATTATAATTTGTGTCTCCATCTGAATGGATTGCAGAAGCTGCCGTGTAGCCCTTGATGTGCTGTAGCCACTTCATGGTGAAAAACAACTGTCCACAACAAATAATATATATATATATATATATATACACTCTGCTGCAGAACACTGAAATTTGAGTATTTTCTACTAAATCTGTGTTTTGTATGACCCCTGTATTCTGAGCTTCTAATTGATGATTTTTTTATTTTAGCTGGAGTGTCTGGTTGCACCTCTCCTTAGCTGTTGCTCATCTGTGTCCCCCAGCTCAGCATTACATTCTCCCAATCACCTCCCTAGGAAAAACTGGCACCCTTTCAAATCACCTGGCATACACTGCTCAGCTGGCTGCTCCCTAACCTCATTCAGTCAAACTGATCAGACTTGGCTAAAAACCATTAACAGCAGCAAGCAAAGCACCCACATGGTGATGAGACAAGCTGGGCAGTGGTCGGCCCCAGTCCCTTTCCTTTCCCATCACCACTGTCACCCTGCCTTCCTACCAAAGATCAGCACCTCCTCAGTTTAAATGATGGTGGGGTTTTGTTGGTTTGTTTTGTTGGTGGCTTTTTTGTTGTTGTTTTGGTTTAGTTTTGTTTTTAATACCAGTCATTTCAGAGTTTGAGGTATGCCACAAAGCTACACAAAGAAAAATAGACATTAGGGGAGGAGGATGACTTTCGGCCAAGGTCTGGAAAGAGCATCCTCATACCAGTACAGATGGTGGGTGGCAGCTGGAGCCCCTTAAGCCTGACCTGTCATTGCTTTAGCAGAATTACTGTGCATTTTCTAACCCAGATTGCTGTGAGTGGGGCTTGCTGTGGCTCAGTGTTAAGGCAAGGGGCTTTTTCATATCCTGAATTACCCAAACAACCCCCTTCAAGAAGAAGTTTGAAAGGTTTTAGTTGCCTCTGCAACAGCAACATTATCACTGTCTTATAGTCATCCAACACCACTGTAACTGGATTTTAATGATCACAGAACTCAGTCTTCAGAGCAAGTAGTTGCCTTTAAGATGAGTTTGCATGTGTGTATTTTTAACAGAACATTCACTTCATTCTTGAATTATTTAAGGGCTCTTGGATGAACCTGCCAATATGACATTTTGCTGTGAAAAAGAAAGTGCAAAACAGCAAGAGCTAATAATACTGGCTGAAAGACTAGATGCAGCCCTGTAGCCCAGTAAATGCCATGTTGCCATTGCTGCTAACAGGCCACAGACCTCCCACTAACCTTGCAAGATTGCTTTATCTGAGGTTTGGTGTAGCTCGTGTAGCTGTAACAGCAATTTTTCTAATGACCAGGTGGCTAATTCCCAACTTGTTTGAATAATCTCCATGTCTAGTAATTGAGTATTACCATAATTTTTATGTGGCTGGGAGTAATAAGTAGCTATCTGGTATAACATGAAATATTCATGACCCCAAGCTAACCATGTTGTGCAGAGGAAAGCAGCCACAATGTGACTGTAGGAATGACCAGGATGGGTGCAAAGCAGTGCTGGCAGGGATAACAACAGAGAGGTCATGGGCTAGTGCTGGACATTGCAGGAAGTGAACCTCCCACACTGGTTCATGGCATGACCACATTAAAGACCTGGATTGGGAACTGTGCAAAACTGGCCTCAGCTACAGCATAATGAACAAAAGGCAAGTATCTAACATGGCAAGATACTAAAGGTACGGGATATACACATGCAGTGTGACATTACAGCCTGCAAAGACAAAAGAGAAGAGATTAGGCATGGCAGAAGATGCATAAAGATAGCCCTATTGGGAGCCTGGAGTGAGGAGGAAGAAATCATCAACATCACACTTCTGCTGGCAAAGCAGGGGAAGAAATGACCCCACCAGGGCACTAGGGAAGGACCTGGGAGGTGGTTCCCCAGCACACCACCACCTCCCTGGGGCTGAAGTCACCAACCTGGGACCTGGGCTCAAGGGAGGTGATGAGCGTACAGCAGGGAAGGGTCAGAGGTATGCATGTAATGTGTCTGTTTTCTGACTCAGCAATGACTTCTGGACTAGTGATAACTCTTTGATTAGACTGTTAAGATTTTAAATATACTAAAAATAAATCATTGGCTTTGTGTATAAGGTTTTGTTTTTTTTTCCCTTCACCCACAAAAAAAGGGATCTTAAGTATAACAGTGAGTGGATGCAGTGGGTATTTATAAGGCAGCCAGGGCATGACTTCAGCAGCTATTCCTGTCTATAAGGTAACCGGTACACTGAGGCAGTGAAGCAGGAAAGAACTACAGTTATTATGCAATCCCAGAGAAAAGGGATCTCAGGAAAAGACTGAATTTCTTCTCTGGAGTTCAAGGCCAAAGAAGAATATATCTCTAAATCTCTATATGTGAAAGCTATTTAAAAAGAGTTATGACTTTGTACTTTTCCTTGGTTTTGTGGTGGCTGTCAATAGTTACATTTTATAGAGTGAGAAGTGTTTTTTAATTTGCATTTGGTGGGTTTGCAGACTGATCTGATGTTTTGTACCCATAATAAAAAACATGCCTGAAGGGATTGTCCCACAGCTGTCCTGCTGCTGCCCAACACGCCCTGTTCAGTTTGGGTTACTTTCTCTGTATCTTACAGATCCACTTTGGGCAACTCCACTCTGACAGTAACTCCTCAGTGTTGTTGGAGTAGTATTCATTTAGCTGTTTACCTCATGAAGAGAAATAAGATTCAAATCATCACTCCTTGCAATTTAAACCAAAATACCAAGGAGGAGGAGAGGGGCTGCTTTTCTAATTAAGGCATAAATTTTTACAGGCAAACATGAAATTCTCTGTGCTACACTCTAATATAGCTATATATATATATATATATATATATATATATATATATATATGTGTGTGTGTGTGTATATATATTTATAAAAGCAAACACTTATCTCTGATCCATGTTCTGTGCTTGACAGCCAAATGGGAACTGCTTTCATTCTTGCCATTCCATTCCTGAGCTATTTGTTATTGCTGACTTTTGTATTGCTCTTTACTTCTGCTGAAACCACGAAAGGGTAGAGCAAAAAAACAAGTTAGGCTGCCAGCACTGTGCAGACAGAACACATCATTAAAGAAAAAAGAATCCTGAAAAACATAGTTAAAACAAGAAATATTTCCAAAACTTGGTCTGCACAGAATAAATACCCGGAGGTATTTCACTGGAGGACCTCACTCTCTGAGTAATTGTCCTGGAACAACCCCTAGTGCAGACATCATGGCTTCATCTACACCGTATAGGAAAAGCAAGCTCGCAGTCAGATTCACAGGATATCTCAATCCCACAAGTCTGAGCCTGCTCTCAATTTATAAAATACATTTTGATGTCCCTTTGGCAGTTTCTAGCTAGCTTAAAACTTCATCCTCCTCCATCCGTAATTCCAGCATTAAGTGTTTACCAACAAATTAATTCTCCTGCTCTCCCACGTACCTCTCTCAGCTGTATTAAGGACACAGCTGCACTCTATGAAGTTTCCAGAGTTTGGCTATTTCTTCCCATAATCTTAGTTATACCTCAGGTGACAATTGATTTATTCTCACCTACCTAATCCAAGCAGAACCTAAAAAGGGAAGACTTTCCATGTCAAATCTGCCCCTGGCAGGTCAGTCTTTACACCCACTTGTCCGCCTGCTGACAGCTACCAGGCACTGCCTGCAACCCTCCCAGCTCTCTCCTGTATGATGTTTCCATTCACCCTAAAAAGTACATGATGAAAGCCATGTAAGCTACATATGGAAGGGAAAGAAGAGGGGAGAAAGAGCACATTCAGGAAGCCATCGGGTTTCATTTTTTGATTATAAAGCTAAAAGAGTGGAAGAGCTATACAGATTATTTCCTGCTTTTCAGCAAAGACCCTTGTTTGGCTAGAGAAGAACAGCATTGAGTAGGTATGTAATCACTGTGATCTCTGGGAAAAAATCATTTGTGGTGTGGACAGGCCTATTGCATCTTAGATAAATTTAATGTGTATGGAAGTTGAAAATTAGCACAAAGGCTGTCTGTCCAGGCTGTATAGACCCAAAAATTATTGTTTACATTGTGGGCAACCTGAGGTTGATCTTGGTGCAGACTGGCAGTATCCACCACTTTCAGAGCAACAAGGTTCAGGTTTATAAAGGCAATGTGGCTCCATGGGAGTGCACTGCAGACCACCCACAGCTTCAGGTCACTCCTAGAATAACAATTGTCTCAATGCAGCAGGGATAATCAGAAGCTATTTTTATTTTTATTTTTATTTATCCACTTGAGAAGGACCATATGGACTCTGTACATATTAAGAAATTAAAGACATATACAACAAAACTTGCAGAAACTACAATCTTGTAATGTAAAGGAAATCATTAGGGAGCCAAAAATTAAAGTGACTTGTGTAGAAATTTATTAAGGCTGAAGAGTCTGGTTCTTACATGATTTAATAATACTTTATCAATTATATATTGGATGGAGTGAAAACGTGGGATAAAGTGGGATGGCCATCAAGAACACCAGTAAAACTGCAGCCACTCAGAGCATGGTTTCTTTTGGTTAATTAGGTTACTCAGAATAGTTCTTGTGATGAGAAGTGTGACATCTTGCTTCTGCGCCAATGAATCCATTAGGTGCCCATGATTTGGGCAGAATTTTGTATTTTTTGACAGACTTTTTGTGAGGTGTGAAGACAGGTGAGCTGGGAGGAGATCCACGTTTTTCCGAGAGAGCTTGTGGTAGGTATCACCACCAAGTCCTCTGGCTGCTGGGTTTCTAGAACCTGTGTGAAATGAAAGTAATTAGGATTGCAAAAGGATTTACTGTGTCTCTTTACATGGCTGTTGTTTTGCATAATCTATCCAACAACACCTGTGTTTCTCCCTAGTGTGCTAGAAAGACATTCTTTGATCCATCAGAAAATTGAACTCAAGCTAGTTAAACTACATGGTTTCTTTTCCTCAGAGAGAGGGAGAGATTTTTCTGCAGAAAGTAGGAAAGGAAAACAGACAATTACAATGAACTTTAAATGTGTATCTCTGTTATGAAGACTAATCAGACCTGAGTCTCACTGTAACATCAAAACTTCCACTTGTGTTTAGAGATTACACATATACAGCCCTTCTTTTTTGACTTTTTGATTATGTTTCTAGGCAGAAGGCGGCATGGTAGAAACTTCCTTCCCTTGAATCAGTAAAGACCATCTCAGGATCACTAAACAGAGCAGCTAGAAAACTGCTACAAGAGATGAATGTGTCAATTCACGCAGCTAAGGGAAAAACTTTTGCCTCCTCTTGCTATCAGTGACAACCAAGGAAACATGATACTCCCAGAAATGCAGTCCTTGTCCATCCCAGCTTTGGCACTGATGTCTCCCTTCTCTGCTGCTGAAAATATGCTTCTCTGGCACATGAACAGCGAATTTTTTAGCTTCTAAAACAAATCGGTCCTGTAGCCCCTGCTGCTGTTATACTAATAAAAAAAAAACAATTCCTGAGAAACCAACCATCTAAATCTTTAAAAGTAGAAGGAAGTGTCCCCTTTGCTGTACTAAAATGTCAACCTGATGTGTGACTGAAAAAGTCAAGAGTAACAGGTTTTATTCCCAAACCACAAAAAGACTGAAATTGTGTTTTGTAGCCAGCCTCTCCACAGTCCTTTATTTAGCTTTATAATAAATGAAAATTTAGGGCAAAAGTTCTCCAATGTTAAATAAAATCTTTTATTTGTACATCTAATGCACTGAGGCTCTGTTTAATGAAAATAAATTTATCAAAATTTGGCTGTTGCCAATAGCAGCAACACATAAACTGAAAGCTCCCATTCCCTGACACTTTAGCAAGTCACTTCACTGCCTGCCATTAGAATCACTTCTGATTAACACAGGTGTGACTGAGAAGAAAATTAGGCATAATCTCTAGCATGGATCTAAACATATTGCTGATGCTTAACATATAAGATAAGTGTCTTTAAGAGAAATGAATTTTCCTCCTCCATATAACCACTCTTACTAAATGCATCCTTCTAAATGTCAGACTCCCTGATGAAGTAAACACTGCATGAGTCATCAGCTTCTTTAAATGCAAAGCCACTATACTGAAGAAACTGGAAATGACTTTTAATTTTCCTTTAATGATACTTGCAAGTGCATATCTGTAAGATGACCGAGGCTGACATCTGAGGAAGAAGCACAGATGCAGTTTCTTACTGTCTGTAAATCATCATCTGTTCGGTATTTCTTAATCTTGCCTTAGTGTTTCTTTTTTTTTTTTTCTCTTTCTCTCAGAATTCAATAAATCATATCATGAGATTTAATCATAGCCTTCTGTATGAGTTATGAAACAATCATTGTCTGCTGCATTATTTCTCCTTGATAACTCTGTTGCATGGTGAATCTCCATACAATGTCCTTTGCTTCAAATAGCTAATTCTTTATTAACAGAGAAACAACAGTAGCAACCCATAATAATCCTTTTCATTATACTCTAACGCCCCACAAAGTCCTTGGTGTTTCTTGTATTGTGAGACTGAGATACATAAGCTCTCATGAAACTGACAAGAAAATAAGAACAACATGGGGAGGGAAGAGAGAAGGAAACTTTATTTAGTGGATTTTAAACCTGAAATTTAGGAACAATGAGTAGAAAAAATATTCTTTTTCTGGGAATGAATCCTACAGCTGATTCAAAGCACAGTGGCCTCACTATCTGAGCAGGATGAGCAGATTATGGCAGTGCTTCTTGTATGCTTTTATCTTCTTCCAGCCCAAAGTGCAATCTAAGATTTTGCTCCTTTCCTTTGCTGGAGTCTAAGTATCTCCAAAACAGCCCAGGCTCTTAAAAATTATATAGGTGAAATGAAGATGTTTGAATGTTCAACCACATTGGAAGCAAATCTACTGAAGAAAATGCAACTCAGGGGAAGTTACCTATGCTCCAGTAATGGAGAGTGGAAAGACTTGAGTAACTGTAAAACTTTGGACCTAAATTTTTTATGTGAAGTCTATGTATCATGATAAACCTACTAAGTGACATTATTCACTGTATCTTGCATAAGTGTTACCAAAGAACAGAAGCAAAGGCAAGAACAGACTACTAAATCTTGTTCACAGACACTCTCCTAAAATTCATCCAGATTTTTGAGCCATTTGCAACTTTTCTAACCTACCTGTCTTTCTAGCTTTGCTTCTCAGATGTTTTTGCCTCAGTTTTGTTTGTTCACATTCCTCCCGTTCCTTTAACTGCTTTGGCTTATACTGGCTTATTTTGCTTTTTTTACTATTGTTGCCATTATTTTTTTCTCATCTGCTTCCCAACATTCTATTTTTGACTATTTGCCAGTGGCTAGCTATGTTTTGTGCAAGTGAGGTGCTTCATAACATAACAAACTTCTGAAAAATATTTTTGTTTCTTTAGCCAAATATACCTGGGAAGTTCAAAATTTTCATAATTATTTTGTTCTTAAGTAAAACATGGGAAGATTGAGACACCAAAAGACTATTTAAAGAAACAACAAATTTATCTGATTCATGGAAATAGTTTTCCATTACAGGTAAACAGGACAACTGAATATCTTCCTTCTTCCCTCAAATGAAGCATGAAATACAATTTTAGAGCTTGATTCTACCCACTCCATCCCCATCTTAAAATGATTTTCTGCTACAGGAATACCCTCACCTTTAACTAAAGTAGCATTGATTTATCCTGCAAGCGAGAGGAGGAACCATGGAGGGGATGAAATAGTTGCTGGTCTTAGCAAAAGGTTTTGCCACTGAACTCCCTTCGCAGTGACATCACAAGCCAGCTACAGTTACCCCTTGCATGCCATCATGGGGTAAAAATGCTTTGATGTCCTGTAATAAAAGATGTAACTTACATAGATGTCCTTTCAAAGATCTGTTTACTAAAGAAGATTAAAAGGGTTTCCTGCACCAAATGAAAAACCTTGACAGAATCGGATGCCTCCTTATTTCACATATACTGTGTGACACATGGGGAATCAAATAAAAAGTGACCATGACATACAGCAACACCAAGCTTCAGTACTAAAATGAGGACCTGCAGAGAGCTTATATTTAAAAATACAATTTTTGCAAGTTTTGCTAAAGTGTACATTTTCAAACTATACATTCATGGCTACAAAACCCTTATATCAACATTTGCTAAAGTAGCATTTTATATGAAGAAGCATGCATGTGTTTTAATTTTGGAAGCAGATGGGACTTCTCCTATGCTAAAAAGGGAGCAGATAGCTTCAGCATTTTCAGTAGAATTGGGTGCTTGCTCCCCTGGTCTGTTCATTCAAACTCCAGCTCCCAAGCAACCCTGAGTCCCCTCAGAGGCAGCACAGAAAGAGGTCTGAGCAGAGAAATCCAAGGGAAGCTGTGTTTTCCTAGGACAGCCTAGTATCTGATTGACAGTTGCTTGTTAGGGGAAATAACCTACACCAGGCAGTTGAAATAACATTTTCCTACAAAGAAAGCAAACAAATAAACAAGCAAATGAAAATGATAAGGTTGAAAGCCCATCTATTTGGGAATAGGAAAGAAAGTCAGGATAAATTAGAGAAAGCTATCAACACACGCGTAAGTTACAAGGAGGAGAGGAGGAGAGGCTGTGAACTTGGAGCTTAACTTTAACAAATCTTGCAGCTGTGTTCATGCATCCTCCTGCCCAAAAAAAAAAAAAAAAAAAAAAAAAAAAAAAAAGGAGGCTAATTTAATTTACCCTTCTTATCCATAGTTTAACTTCTAAAGCATGCATGCAGACAGTTACCTCTGGTTAGTATTGCTTTGCAAATTCAGCTTCACTCACCTAGTAGTAGTGAATGCATCTGTCCATACATTTAATGTATATCTATGGCAGAAAACTATCATGCATTAAACTCCTGTTTAATGCTGAAACTGTGTCTTTTAATTGGGATTAAACTATTAGTGCAGTTTAATGTAATTAACAGTAATGATAAACTGACCAAAGGCCACTTCAGTTCTGAACTCAAGCATTCACAGAAAGACTAAATGCTTTTTAATGAAATCAGCATTAAGTGCCAGCTCAGACAGGGATCTGCTGCAGACAAACCCTCAGAAATCAGGCGCTTAGAAGTCATTACATGCAAGTACTCAGAAGAACAAGCAAGTTGTGTGTGGTAGCTTAGATCCCTCATGTTATCTGTTAAATTGCAGTGTCTCATCAAATTATTTTACCTTGTTTGACAGCTAAGACAGTTACATAAGAAGTAGATTTGTGAGACACCCTCATAGTGACTCCTATTCAAGTGTTTAATTAAGTGTAAACTGGCTATGGAACTCTGGACTCCTGGTCTAGTCCATAGATGGACAAATAAAGGTTAAAGAAAGAAAAGTAAATACCAAATGAAAAAGAAATGCAATAAAGGTTATTTTTATTCATTGTGGTATTTTCCCAGGTTAAGCTTTTATGAATTTTGTAAATGGCATCATCTGGTAACTACTCAAGCCAGAGAGCAAGCTCTACAAAATATTCTGATTGCACCAGAAGGATGATGAAAAATGAAGTGATGCAAAACTGAAATGACATTGTTCTCCCACACTTAGGTAAAAGCATCCCTCTCTTCTTTTATCTGGGAAGATGCACGTGGCTGGAGAAATGGAGCCATGTGTGGGTGTCCAGCTGCACCAGGAGAGCCACACACGCCTCTGCAAGGTGGCAGTTGTGCCGAGTGAGGACTCCCCTGTAGCCTAACCCCTCAGCTTACAACAGCCCTCTGTGCCCGCTCAATGCCTGCCTGCAGGTCTCCCTCCTGTTCAGGTGTCTTTGCTGACAGGGGCATCAGGGTTCCCCTTCCCATTTGCTTTCCAGGAGAGTCGGTCTCTAGGAAGAGACTGGGGACAAACCAAGGTACACATAGCAATGTTTCATCACAACTCCTCTGTTTGTTGTCATATAAACTGTTCCCTGGCACTATTAGAATCATTAAGGTATTTTAGAAGCATTATAATCATTGAAAATGCCTTCACTGGTGGTTTCTTAAACCATATAGCTGCTACCAAAGAGTCCACCCTCCATGAAGACGGAGTCAGTCCTTCCCTTCAGGGATGTCTGGAAAGCCATCTGCTTAGCACAGACTTGCACTGTATAATCAGACACCAAGACGCAGCAGCCTTTATGAAATTGCTGTTTCCCCACAGGGTGACTTGTTAAGCCCGTGCCAGGGCACAAACACCGTGGTGAAACCACCAGCTGCTCCTCAAAACATGCTACAGATGATATCCATAGTAAGCAATTCAGAGCATGCTGCCACTGCTGTCACTGCCTGGGGATTTTCTAACAAAGCAGTTTTTGCTTGGAAGATGTCTACTTGTCAAAAACAAGCTACCTATTGAAAATGCCACCAATTGAAACGGGAATGGCACTACCAAGAGACGTTTCCTTCATTCTAGCATGGCTCATAAACAGTCCCATGACAAGAAAACCTTTCTCAGATCTGAACAATCTGCTTCCCAGTGCTCCTTCTTATCAAAGTTAAGAAGGTAGCAACTCCCCACATATCCTGGGCAATATCTACCTCAGGGACCAGCAGCATGCAGCTCCAAGCCAGCCTGAAGCAGTTTCCATCTCCAATGTTCAAAGATGCAAGCCCAGCCACCCAGATGTTCTGCGTGAGCTTCTTCCCACATTTTACTCTTTTACATTATAGGCACAGTCAGTCAACCCTTGGCCCTCCTCCATTCCAACTGAAAGGTGGTTTTTTTTTTCTATATGACAATATTTTTTTTTTTTTTCTGGCTGAATGGATATTTAGTTATACAATCTTAAGTAAAGCAATTCAACAAGTAGAAGCCAAGGACCAGGACACACAAAATTGAGAAGACTGATATCATAATTTCAAGTTTTTCTAGGCCTTAGAAAGCTATTTTTTATCCTTCTCCAGTTGAGGCATGTTCTGCAGCCTCAGTAAGTTACCTGTAGTTTCTGTAACTCAAGCAGGTACTAATTATGGAGGCTAATAACCATTTTATGGTCACTATCCATTAATCCCCTTGGTAGCTCCATCACTATTTCTTCTTGATGCTCACCTCCTCCTTCCCCTCCCCAGACATGTTCCAGAAACCTGATCTATAAAAGCCTTTCACTTCTTATCTGTAGCAGACAAAATCCTTTAAAAAGCTAATCTCAGGTTTTGTTTCATTTGACACTAACACATTAAGCCTCTGAGAACTCTTTGTATTGCGCTGTCAGCTTACATTTCTCAGTGCTATAGGGCTGAAAATATGAAAATTAAATGGCAAGGCAGGGCTCCCTCCATCAGCGCAGGCAGATAACTGTGGTTGAATCTCTTCAGTGCATTTCTGAAGGTAGCTGAACAGGTTTCCTCCACACATGTGAAAAACTTTAATTTTCTCTATGCCTGTGATAAATCCCTGCCCTGGGGCCGTGCCAGCACAGCATGCAGGAGCTCTCAGGGCTCTTCAATTCAGGCCACAACAACCAGTCCACATCAATCCCAGACATATCCTACCCATGCCAAGCGAAACAGAGCGATGCTTAATGCTTCGGTGTTGTTGTCTGTTACCGGCCAGACAAGGCAGCTAGGCATATCTGCTTTTGTCACTCACAACAGCAGCCTGCAGCTGATAAAAAGATTTTATTTTCAGCTGATTTTCTTCTGTTCGAGCTACTTAAAAAGCATGGACACGGTGTTCCCAGCCTCTGCCTGTGTGCAGTGCTTTCTTCTGCGCGATGCAGTAGGTGGTTCACGCTGCCTAAGTACATTTCTGACCTGCCATCACATGCCAGTTAAACACAGCACCGAAGTGAAAATCCTTCGGATACATAAGAAGGAATATTGGGGTGAATTTGTGCTAGAATGAATACATGGTGTGCAGAGCACAACACATCGAAAATCATTGTTTTGTGCGTTCTTTTGTGAGGGAAGGTGGAGGGGAGAGCTGACGACCCTTTCATTTCAATATCCATACTGCTTTCCCTGTGCCTTAGCAAAGCCCTGAGAGAGAGGGGCTCCCTGCTGGGTGTGAGTAGCCTACACAAACCAGCCTGCAGTACAAACACCCCACTGCTGAAACGCAATAGCTTTCAGACCAGCTTTACTTCTCATGCAACAGACAATGGGATCCTGTTAATAACTTGACTTTGTTCCTAGAGGGCTATTATATGTTAATGCAGGGCGATCTTTAGTCTGCTTACAAAGACATCTGACCAGGCCACGCAGCAAATACTTGGCCTTTGCTTTGCACAAATAAAAAGCAGAAATCAGTTTTGTTTCAGACATTGCACAGAGTATTGGCTGCTCAACACTTCCCCTTGAAAAGCTGCTTATAGAAACCTGTATGCAAGCATATCACAAGCAGAGAAAGCAGATAAATGTACTTCAATGGAGAGCATTTGTTTAATATATATCTCTTTAAATATAATATGTATACATCTGTATACATAATGCATATAGCAGATGTATTTAAATGGAATAGATGATCCTATGATTGGAATATAAATCAATAATTTTTATGATGTGCTGTCCTGTGATTGCTTTAAAATTGGATGGGTAGCAGCAGCAAAATTGAGAATAACTCACAGTGCATGTCTAAATAAACTACCTATGCCTATATGTATATATATGCATATATACATACAACACCAAGAGAAAAGCACACATAAAAGTCTGTGTAACAAACTAACCTGTTTTCAGATTTTAATAGAAAAAAAATCACACAGAGATAATAATCAATTAATGCATAATGCCTGTGTAATTTTCCTTTGATTCTTTTCTCTGTAGGATTTTCAGACTTAAGAACACTAACTTCTATAAACACTTGATCAGTGTTTATAATAAATGGGGAAAAACTGTCTGCAAATATTTATGCTAATGAAAAGAAAAATGAAGCACTTCTTGCAGGCTTTACAGTTCTTTAATGTGCTGTGTGCTTTCAGGAAAATGAACTTTCAAAAAGCCATGTTTGCTGCTGCATGTAAAAATACAGATGTCTCTCAAAATGGATCCCAGTATTAGCTCCTGATCCAGAATTGAACAACACAGTGCTATGACTAATTTTTTTTTTTTTTTTTTTTTAAGACTGGCTTTCTATTTACACAACCTAACCTGAAAATATGTACTTTGGATGTTATTAAGCTTGTAGAGGATATTCTATAGCAAGACAACATGCATTTTCTTTGCATGAGGACTTTAAATTTTTGTCCTAATCTGTAGCTATGAATTTAGCTTCCTTTCCCATTCCTGCAGAGCACCTCTAGGGAAGAAACACCCAGGAGCAGGAAGGCCAGCTTGAGACACTGGCATGGCTCTGCCAGGACTTCCCTGTGGGAGTTTATACAAAGTGTGGGGGAATCCCTGTGAAGGTGGTGGGCAGCACACCTGCCTTCATCAAGCAGGCTCATTCAGGTCCCTGCAATATGAAAATTACTGCTGAATCTGCTGGGAAGCAGGAATTTGTTGCTGGCTCTGGGTTTGTTTCCTTCCCCTTTCCACGGAGCAGGTAATTTATAGGTAATGAGGAAAAGCAGGCACTTCTGGCATATATTTCCTTACATCCCATAGCAGACAGCTAAACCAGATAGTACAACCCCCACTTTAAAGTGTTCACTGCTGCCCATTCATTACAAGAGGAATTTAGTGGGGCTACATTGTGGACAACAAAAATTAAGCCTTGTGAATTCCCAGCTCCACTGTCCAATTTAATGAGCCTAATTACCCATTTTCATGAGGTTCTAGTGAAGAAATAGAAAAATTCTCTCAGCAACATATTCTAAGCTGCTTTTCAGCACCTCTGTAGCGAGTGGGAATGAGCAGGAGCCAGCACCATCTGGGCAGCCAGCTCGCTGCTGAGCCCCACCAAACACTCCACAGGGCATGCTTTGAGAGCACCGTTACACAACACAGCATTAACAATATTTTCATTGCATTAGTGTTTGGGGATGAATCCAGCAGGAAAAGATGCACGAAAGACCTTTTACAAGTACACCACCGAGGGCCACTCTGGCAGATCTCATGAAAACTGTTTGGAGTGAAGTCTGAGGAGACAGGAAAAGGCAAAGGAGCCAACACAGCATGGAAAAGCATTAATCTCCAACAGTGGACAGATATTAGCCCTGGTTCAAATTGACCATCTGACCAACAAATTATTTGCATAAAGTTATGTTTATTTCTGTCATACATTCAGCCATTAAAACCTCAGGATGTTGTGCTAAGCACGTTGTCTCTGGTACAGACAGGTCTCAAACTGCACATAGGTTATTTATTGGTGTCTAATATGTTCCTTAATCAACCCCACGTTTAATAATGCCAGAAACTGCAAATATTATGACTGTCTGTGACATTTCCAAAGTGCTCCTTTGCTAGAAAAATAATGGGAGTAGCTACAATGCAGGCACCAGCTGCAAGGCAGTCAAGCCAGCAAGAGTCCTGGAGAAGGTGAATCAACCTGAACCTTTGCATTAGGTTTGCAACAATATTTGGAAAGTAAGTTTGTCCTGACGCGAACTTCTTCAAAATGTAGAGCTCCTGATCCCATGTGATTCGTCTCTGACGCTTAAACAAATTAAATTTTCGGTAAAGTTTATACACAACTGGAGTAGACACATCAAAATATTTTTTGTCTCCATACATCCTTAGTCATGCTTGCCAGAAATTTATTTTATTTGGCTACAGAGCTGTATTTAACCTCACTGAAGTATAACAGGCAAAGAACTAGCACAGGAAGAGCACCTTCCCTTATTTTAGATATATTGGTTCAGCTTGGACTGCAGGAGCGCCACTTTGTCCATGAGGGCAGAGATTTATGTGGCTGCATGCACCCGGGCATATTCATTTTGTTGACTCTCTGAGGTACACGTCAGGTTTCGCAGTGAATCGGCACCAGTTGTACCCTAGAGTTTGACACTCTAGGGTACAACTACTCACTGTAGTTCTCGAGTGCCATTTCACACATTATTTTATCTTTTGTGGCCCAGATGGCCACTTCACACAACCTGCAATACAGATTCCCTCTTGAATTTTCTTTCCATTATACCTCAGCACCTAGGCTATGTGGATGTTCTGCATCTGGATAACACAGGTCAGAAGAATACCTGCCATAGTCCAACACCAAGTGGTGAACCACTCATCTCACCATCAGTAGAGATGGGACCTATGTATTGGGATAAAGCTTCATGCATCTGTTATGGGTGGTACTCAAATTCAACCTGTTTTGGAATGTGATTCAGTGACCAGTGAGCTTCCTGGCAGAGGGAAGCAGGAACACGTGAGCCAAACCCATTCCTGTCACCTCACCAGCGTACCTCATAAAGAAGGTGATGAGGGCTGAAAGAGGAAAGCAAGAAGGGAGGAATACAGCATCTTTCCTTGTTGAAGAGAAATGGAGGTGAAAACTGTGATGTTTTATGGCTTTAAATCTACATGAAGGAGTCTGTAATCGCCATAAGCTCCATATCCACTATAGTTAGTGGATAAATCTCATAGCTATCTGATGGCTAATAGCTACCAGAAATCCATGGAATTGGGACAGATTAGGATGTGTGCAAGACGGAAGACAGAACAGGGAAATACCTGTCTTGCTTATTGTCCTCCATCCCAATGCATCCATTAAGACCGCAGCATTAATGCAGTAGAGAGTTCTTTAGTGTAATACTTGCCTTGTCCCTCTTAATGTCTGATCAAAAGATCTGAAAATTAAGTCTGTTATGTTCTCAGAATTTTATTTTGGAAAGACAGATCTTGGAAATTACCAATATGCAAAGATGTGCTTTTATTTTATTATTTTTTTCAAGTGAATTTCATCTACATTTCATCTGTGAGCAGGATATTTCAAATATTATAGACTAGACCTTACGGCCTAATTTTCTATGCATAGGCCCACTCAAGTCTTATTTTAATTAACAAGAGGTGCTTTAGTATACCAATAAAAAATAATTATTGTCCCTTCTTCTTTATTCCACTGAAGCAAATAGATTTCCTGTAGGCTCAGAACCTAGTCTCATGATTCTTTTATAGCTGAACAGAAGAATCTACAACAGACAGAGGTCATGCTGACTACAGCCCTGAGAACAACACTATTTCTTATTGATTTCTTTTGTCCTCTGAGAAAAAAAAAAAAAAAAAAAAAAAAAGTCTCCAGTCTTCTAGCTTAATGTTTGATCTGGCCAGAATTACACTACGGTAGTTGAATAAATGAGCCATAAATTTTCAGTAATATACACTTGTTTTATGTTTAAAATCCCTCATATAAAATTTCATTAGCCCATAACTTTTCTGTAGTATGTTGGTTAATGTAAAGAGAGCTCTAGCCAAGTAAAATATAGTTATGTCATTTTTATTATTCCCCTTCAAATAACCAGGCACAACTTTCAGCCCTGATGTAAGAGGGCATATCTTAATCGCAGTCATTAGGGTCTGTCTTTAGCTTTTGATGTTGAAAGCAAGAAAGATGAAACCTGTTAGATAAAAGAGAATGTCAGTGTTTGATGTATAACCCTCCTTCTCACCCCCATTTCTTGACCATAAAATTTATATCCATGGAAAATCTGAACATTTTTCTAGCACTATTCTCAAGCTTTTATTCCACAAGCTTTGTTGAGCATTTCACCTAAGAAATTATGAGTTTCCTTTATATTTACTCTAAATCAATGTTAATTACTTTACAGTATTTATGTGTTCAACAGAATTTACGAGAGAAAAAGAAAGTGCATCTCTCAACCTCCTTTATTTTCTGTACCCTAACTGTCTACAAAAGATATTTAAACGAAATCAGACAGAATCCTCATGGAAATATTGGTAAATGTGCAGAGGCCTGAAGTCAGAAAATCTATTCCACGGTTATTTATATATAATGTTATACTTATATATTTCTGAGTATTCAGACAAACAAACACAGTAGACCAGCAAATGTAACTCTAAATTAAGTCATCAGTATCAATGAGGATGCAGCTTCAGTAATGGTTCCATTTCCTACATCCATGTCCATTGAAGAAGAAACTAACGTAAATGTTGACAATCAGTTATACAATCACCTAATTGTAAGCTATCAAGTTCACATATTTTAGGAAAGTACTTGAGCAGAAGGAACATAAATCAGCTTTCTTACTGATTTGCTATGTATCACAAATGACTACCAACAGGTGAAGGATTGTGTCTCAGCTTTAGATCCAACTAAGTAGGATCACCACTCTGTTTCTGATTACATGAACATTTCAAACTGTTCTCTTATTCTCTCACTTTCTCTGGCTTGGTGGATAATTGTTTAATATAAAGTACAAGAGCATACATGTACTTCACACAAAGAAAACTTCATCTCCTTCCTCCAAAGTGGAAGCAGATGTGGTTCAAACCTTTCAGATTAGTCTGTACAGGCTGGACCCAGGCTTACTGTTGTTCTCAGAAGTTCTCCAAATGGAAGGTTAATAGCTATCCCAAGAGGTCTTTCTTTTTCTCCTTACGGAAGGAAAAACAAGACTTAAGCAGAACTTCAGCAGGACTTTGGCCAAGATAAGAAGTGAATGAATCTAGTGGTTTCTGTCTGGACCTCTTAAGTGCTTTTAAGCAGCACTCCATATGGTTCAAGTTAATTCAATTGGTTGAGACTACATCTGCAAGATAAACCAAGGTTGCCATGATTGCTCATATTGCTAAATTGTTAGCTTCTCTAGTACAGCTTTGACTTATGCCAACCACCAGCTTCCCAGGAAATGTCCAGGTTGGGAAATAATTGAGCCCACTCGTTTGGGTAGTTCGGGAAAAAGCCAGATGCAAACAATGCCATGTCATTTGCCACCAACGCCACAAAACAGGCCTTAGCACACTTGTTTATTAGAACAGGCAAAACCAAAAAAAGCATGTATTTCATGGGGTATTTCACACTGTGCCAAACTCTCTTTACTAGACAACAGGTTACCTAGAAGTTCAGTCTTACAAAAGATAAGTATCTGTGGCAAAACAGTATTGATTTTCTCTGTGCCTTCCTTCATCATCTGTACAGTAAGATAACTTTTCATTCCTTTTAGTTTTATTGGTATAATTAAACAGACAGTAAACTGTGACGTACAGCCATTACCTGGCTATAGTGCAGTTATTACACAAAAACAGGTGAAAATTTTATCTCATAAATCTGGGAATACACGTGTTATCTGGAAGCCTTGGAAGGACAAGAGATGTGAATTGCAGTTACCTTTCTTGCCCTAGCTGCAACGAATGATCCTTGATTAGTGATTATTTACACACAAGAACAAAAATGTCAGATAGCATGATGCTTTTATGTTGGCCTTTTGAGGGACTGCACAGGAAAAAAAAAAAAAAAAAAAAAAAAAACAAACCACGTTTCCTGGATAAAACAAATGCTATTGATCATGATAGAAAAAGAAACAAGCCCTTTATATCCAGGGACATTTGCCAACAGTGTTACCTTAGTTTAGCAAAAACAATATTCACATATGGGGAAAACAGACTCACTGGGAAAATGCCAACAAGATGAAATTAAAGCAGCAAAAGGGTAGGAAAACTTCAACAAATGAGAAAGTGAGAAAAGGCAGCACCTTCTCATCTGTGAGACTGCCATCTGGGGAGATTTTTTGTCCTGTTTGTTTGCCTTTCTTTAAAGCAACAAAAGATGCTAACTGAAAATGCAAACTGACAATAATCACTCACCTTGCAAAATGCAAGCAGTGCTTGCAGAAACATTGCTTGGCACTCTCCATGCTGAAAGAAGTTTCTGATAGGTGAGGAACCAGCTTCTGGAGAAGAAAGATATGCTCTGGTGCAGCTCTGGGCTAAATCTAGGATGGTATCGTTTGCATCCCCAGCAGTGCCTGAGGGCACAAAGCAGCCTGTGCTTCAGAAGTTATTCTGCATATCACTGTTATTCATTCTGGTAGTCTGGTCATAGACCTGCAGCTGAAGTTCAGCTCAAACTTATTGTTAGTCTTTAATTTAAGTGCTGGACGGAGAAGAGAAGGAGCAAGGGATGCCATGGCATGTCTGGGACATACTGGTAGATCCTGTCCTGCTACACTGACAAAATGGTCAAAGCAAGAAGGCAAGTGGGAATGAAAAATAATCAGCAGTGCGTTTTATTTTTGTTTTGTTTTTATGTTTTAAATACCCTTTTGTGAGCTTTCTTACAAGTTGATCTAAAATAGAGCAAATCAAATTTAGTTTTGGGGTGTGGAGGGGGGTGGTGGTGAAGAACAGCAGATTTCTTTTTAATTCCTCAGAGGTAAAACACATTGAAAAGTACCTGCACATTTTTAATGCAAAGTAGAATAACTCCAAGAAGAAAGACTAAGAGAAAGAGTACCTGTAGAAAGATGACTCAGTGAGCCTACCTCCAGAACAAGGCAAATTCAAGTTTAATTGAATGTACCAGATCCAGTCACTTAGGTACCCAAAAAGGAAAGTGCTCTAGACAGAAAGCTGGTGCCCTTTTCCTGGGCAAATGTCTGCTCCTGTTAACTATGCAGCTGAAATTTGAGTATCACAAAATCTGTTTACCATTACTACTTTTAGTTTTTTTCTGTTTAATTCTAATTTTTTTTCCCCATTAATTACTGAAAAACAGTCTATTTTTGATATCGTGATTGAAAACAGAATTTTTGGTAACATGATGCCCAGAATTGAAAACAGAATTCTTCTGGTCCCAAAATTCACAGAACAAGGAGGGTTACCTTCTCAATCCAAAGTTAAATATGATTACATCTTACTACTGGAGAAATATACAAAAAGTCTTTCTTCCCATAATTCATTGCCCACTCAGTTTGTTGTCATTTTGGTTTATTTTATTTTGTTTCTTTTAGAGAGGCTGAACACTTTTATGGATAAAATTCATATCAGGACTAAAGTAACACAAGGTCTTTTCATGACATGCCAGAGAAGACCTTTATGTGCTTTAGTCTGGAGGAAGTACCATGGTTTCAATTGATGAACGCCTCTTGGAGCAGCTTGTCTGGTTTAAGCCAGAAAATTGCTTCTCTTGAGAATGCTCTGCTCTCTGAAGAATACAAGTGTGTGCCAGCTTTTCAACTGCAATGCCATGGTGTATTAATGTAATGTGCTATGAGGATAAGTTTTTCCACTGTTTTGAAGTTTCATGAGTACTGGCATGAAAAGCATTGCAGAAATCTAATCATAAAATAACTAAACTTGTTATTCTGTCATTTAGTTTAAAATTTCTCCTTAGCACTGAGCTTCACATTCTTTGGGCTATTTACTTTTTGTCTTGCCCATAATATCTTCTGCCGATATTTTGAATCACTCTCATTTTCCTGTTTGATTTACTGACTCTTATTTACCTGTGTCTGACTCTTTTAAAACTCTTTCAAATTTCACGTCATCTGGAAATATCATTAACGTAGCAGTCTTCCTTCTTTGTAAAAATAAATAAATAAATAAAAATGCAGACTAGAAATACATGCCTTTCAAAAGAAAGACCATAGATGGTAATAGCTTTCTTGGAAAAACAAACAAACAAACAAACAACACCAATTTGCAGTATATCACTGATCAAAATTATTTGAATTACCACACAGGAATACTGCATGTGCATAAGTTGTTGATACCACACCACAATTAGGTAGATTAAACAGGCCCATTGACAGTCCCATACACCTGGCAAGATCTGACTCAGTGAGTTTAAACAAAGGATAAACCTAATCTAGTAATTTTTTGCTGATATTCACTGAACTTCTGGGGTCATACATTAACCATCTGTTGAAATGATTTCATGACACAAAAATATCCAGAAGTTCTAAGGAGTAATACATTACAATTATCAGCACGTATGTTCAAAGAATTTGAGGGAGAAAAAAAATAGTAAATATTGAAAGCACATTTACTTAGTGAATCTAATGTCATTTATTGTAGCTGTGTCTTATTTCAAAGCTTACAATTCTCAGATGCCAAACTAAGCAGTGCAAATCAGATTTGTTTTGAAGTGGACTTTAAAAGACCTCTGTTTTGTGTCACATCTTGGTAAGGCAAAACTAAGAGAACAAAACTAGTTACAAATGTCTGTATGAAACTTTATGTATGATTCCAAAATATTGTTTTAGATTTCTGATTCCTGAAGGTTATTATTCATAAATAATTCATGTTGTAATCCAACCTCTTAATGCAAGTTGAGGACATGAAGAAAAAAAATTTTGTCTTAAAATCAAGTAGGGACAAATATTATTTTATTTCCAATTCCATAGTAATATATCATGAATATATCAGCATAATGCTGATTTTTTTTTCCTGCTGTTAATTGGAGAAATATAATATAGCAACAGGGTTTATCTTGAAACGAAACAGTCCAAAAATATAAACTAGAATCTGTTAGAAGAACTATACTGATCTTTATGGGTCACGGAGGTATTTGACCCTTACAGATACTTGTGAAACCCATCTAGACACAATTAGCACAGAAGCAATACTTGATATAATATTGTACAATGACAAATTTGATCAAACAGTCTAAAAGCATTGTCAGTGCACACAGTAACACCTTCAGCTCTATCTAACAGGCCGTGTAGGGGAAACAGAGCAAGATTCTGAGAAAAAAATATGTTCTGGTACTGATTTCTTTTAGTAAGTACCTCATTATTAATGCTTCAAGATAAATAAAATAAAATAAAATAAAATAAAAATGTTACTTCTAACTATACTCACAGCCATTTTAATTATGATCAAACTGCATCAAAGTGAATTTAATTGCCTTAGTGCTTCAAGTTTTAGAGGAGCAGCTCTGGAAGCATCTAAATGCACTTCCTTCCCTGCTTTCTTCTTGCTCCCTGGGAAGAGAGTGTTATCTGCCAGCCAGCTCAACAATAAATTAAGGTACACCCCTACTGTCACAATAGTTCTGAAGATTGGTTCCTTGCCATGCTGCTTCAGAAAGAGAGTAAGCAGGTGCATATATAACCTTCAATTAAGTGTATTATAGAGCACCACCTGTGCATCCCAGGGATGTGTTCAGCAATCACAGAGCATGATTCCTTAGTTCAGACTGGACTGTCTATGGGGGCAAGGCTGTCAGAGAAATGGGTTTATCCACCCTTAGGATTTTTTCTTCTTTCCCTATTGGGCACATAGTTGAGGATCTACATATTTTCTGCAACTAATCACCTGAAGACTCGTTTGAGACATACAGAATATTTTGTATTTGATCTATCAAAAATATTAGCATAAAGTTGTCTGAGGTGAAATGAATCCTTCTTTTGTAAAAAAAAAAAAATAAAATAAATCAAGGTGCTGATTTCAGAAATCAAGCAAGTGAAATGGAATATGATGAATCATGAAAAACTGACATATGACAAAGACTTACGTGTTTTTCAAGTTAGAAAAGATTGTTTTTGAAGAATTTCCCAGTTTTGATGAACTGACACTTTATGATGGCAGAACATTAAAGATGGATTTTCAAAGAACATTTTCAAGCATCCCTGGCAATAGGATCTTATCCTATATTTCCCTGCACAAGAGTAAAAGGCAACTCTTACTTCTGGTGCCTGTGCTCTGTTTAAAATCAAACTTTTTGTGTTGCCAGAACTCCTATCACTTCTAAAGCAAATGCTACATTACTTCTTAAATTGGTAACTATCAGAAAAACAAAAACAACAACAAAAAAACCTATCTAATATAATTTTGATAGCACAGCGTGGCAAGGGTCTCTATTTCATTTTGATTATGTGCCCCTATCTTCACTCTGTTTATAAGTACAATGGCAATTCTCCAGAGAAGTGTCACAGCTTAATTGTCACTTTTCTCCTGAACTATGTGATAAATATAGAGTAATGTAATTAATGCAGCAGCAAGAAAAGTGCTGCTCTTTGAGAAGGAGAATTCTTAAGTTCTCTCATGTTGTCCTAGCAACTTTGCAGAGTTGACATAGATTCTTCTCTTTGAAGGAGGAGTAGGTACATGTCAGTTCAGAAACAGTGGTGTTATCTGTCATCAAATTACCTTGCGCACTGAATAGAGTAAAATATTGTTTTTGCAGTCTGACTTTAAAAATAAAATAAAATAAATAAATGCCCTGCATGCAAAAATTGCTAAAATAGATTATCAAGCAGGTGAACTTAGGCCCAATTCAAAATTCTCTGAAATAAAGAGAAATAGGCTTGTAAACTGAAATAAATTTTAGCTGAAAGACCAGATTTGTAAAGGTATATGAACAGATAAGTCCCTTCATAAACCTCTCAATAAACTCAAAAGCCACTTGTCTCAACATACTTTAAAAACTCTGGTCCTGCACGTACAACAGAAGAATAAACAACTTCAACATTATTAGTAAACAGAAGTAAGTCTCTGATTGTTCCTGGAGATCATATAGCTCCACAAAAGATACAGTGAAAGGTATAGTGCTATTGCAGAGCACTGATTTTAACCCATCTCTCTTCTCTGCCATGGATTTTATGTAGGGTTGGGCTACTATGGGTTTGTTTCCCTTGGACACTACCATTTCCTCACGCCAGCAAGATAGCTTCATACGTGTGTCCATATCCTGGCATTGCAATCACACAGCCTGCCATGCTATCAGAGCTTTCTTCTTATTGTAGTGCACACAGGTGACCTGCTTTCCCGCTGCGAAGCCTCCATCAGAATTTCTTGCTAGATTAATTTTGTTTTAATATCAAATGAAGTCTGTGGTTTCACTCATAGCTTCATTTTCTTCTCCCCGATATGTACCAGCTCCCTCTTAATCTTCCTAGCACATGCTTCTGCTGTGCTATTCTTTTGTCTGTTATTTTAAGGATTTCCATTCAGTGCTCTTTCTTGGCTTAGATAATTCCTCCTCCACCTATGTGACAGCTGCAGCTCAAATCCTGTCCTCTCTGGGGACTGCCCATTCCCCCTCAGTTCCAGGCTGCCTCTCATCTGAATCTGATGATGCCTCAAAGGGCTCAGATTTGAAGTTCTCCCTGCTGCCTCTCTAGTTCTCAGTCATAAGCTGTTGATTTTCACTGCCCCTTTCTGGTTAAAGTAGATTCAGTTTTATTATCTGCCAATATAAAGACTGAGGTTGCTGCTCTTACCAGATGCTCAATTTATCCTTGAATCAAGGATACACGCTCTGAATCTCAAGTACATGCAGGTTGATTTGACTTTAAAGGAGGATGAGAATAAGGACAAAAATAATAATTATTATCCTCATCCTGCTCCATGTTTTGTCATCTTATTTTTACAGGTAACTTGCTATAAACTATGTTTAATGTTGTGTAAATATATGTACACACGACAAAGGGATTTCTTTTTGAGGTGGAGATGCTCTGCTTAAGCTGGTATTTAGCAACATGTTAAATTGTTATGCTAACACGCTAATTGTTATGTTTCGTTTTTTTTTTCTTCCATTTAAAACAGTATGATAAAATATTTTGATGATGTTCAAAATTTTTCTTACACACCAATGACATGCTACAGCTACTTTCAGCAATATCTGTCTGCTGATATTTATTTTTAACAGATTCAGAAGATTGCTAATTGGTGCACATACTTCCAAGAAAGGTAAATAGGACAGCCTGCATGAATACAAGCCAATTAATCTAACATGGGCAGATTCTTAATTGAATCCTGTATCAGTTTACCAATTAAAAATCTAAATGCTGGAATATAATTACAGCCATTGATTATGATTTCAGAGAAAACAGATCTTACTGACTAAATCTTATTATTTGATGAGGTCACAATTTTCCTTAAAAAAATAAATATATAACTGTGAAGCTATATTTACTTTTATAAGGCATTTGACTTAGCAGCATATGACAAACTGATCTAAAAATAGCACTACACATTGCACATATTAAATGAATTAAAACTGACCCACAAATTTCTAGAAATAATCACAAAAGGGGAAACACCGTGGAAATCAAGTAATTTTACTATGATTACAGGGCTGAAACTGGACTTCAAAATATAAAACATTTTCATAAATTATTCTAAAGTAAGGCTAATGGAATCTTAAAACAATTACAGATGACAAAAACAGGTGGAATGAAAAGGATCAAAGATAGAACAGTTACAGAATAATCTGGAGTACTTCAGCACACAAAATAATTCAAGCCCACAAAATATTTTAATAGAATCAAGCTCACATCATATATCCATAAAGAAAAATGCAAATCATACCTACAGAATGGGGGTGTATCAACAAAGCAGTGACTTAAAATGAATCTAGAGTTAAAACGGACAAGAAGAGACCTACAGGGATGTTGAGTCCAAACAGGGTCTGTAGTCAAGCAGAGGCAAGCCAAGAAACAGTGGTTGACAGATCAAGTCAAACAATTTCAAGTTGGAAACACTCAGTTTCAACTGCAAAAGTAATTGAATAAGATCTTCAAATCAAGATAGAATACATCTTTTGAAGAAAGTCACAGCCCTTAGTTCTCTCAATCTATTATAGCTTAATGAACAAGCAATCAAAGGCAACAGGGATCCAGCCTGAAGTTGCCACCTGAAGACTCTTCCCATTGAACTAAGGACCTCAAAAAGTAGAACAGTGACATTTTCTAAGTGTAAAACAGTGAAGTTTTTAAACTTGTAAACTAACACTTGAAATTGAAGGCTCTTTTTTTTTTTTTTTTTCTTTTTTTTTTTTTTTCAGCTCAGTCCACTCTTTTCTGTGGTTTTGGGCCTTTCTTTGCAAAGAACATTAAGGAAAACCAACAGTCAGACCACATCATAAAGGACCCAGAGACTGTATCCTGTGTATATCAGATTATTAGGATATTAGGCCAGATGCCCTATCACCATAAATCATTGTAGACATATTGCTCTGTCTCAATCTCATAGGAAAAGATGCAATTTCCCAAACTGGGATTTGGCTAGATATAATTTTTACCCAACCTAGAAAAAGCATTAACATATTCCTCAAGTAGTTGCAAAATGCCACAAAAAGATTTTGTGCTGCTGTTTAAGAGGCTTGGAAAAGGCTTTCCAGGTAAGTAAGCTTGAAAGAAGCTATAAAAAATGTTTGTAACACATATAGGATCTATTAATTCAACCAAATAGTCCAACTCAGTTAAGCATTTCTGGTTTCCATAAGGCCCAAATGACTTTAGAAACACCACACATCTGTTTAACTTTCATATTAAAAAGTGCAAGAGTTAAGTCTCTTCTCAGCATCCCAGACTGGGCTATTGAATTGCCATATTAAACTGTTAATTCTGATCTAATGAAGATTACTGTAACAAGCCAGTAGGGGTGAAATTCTAGTCTCTACCCTCAAAGGATTATATTTCCTGGGTCTACCCAATTTTAGGAGAAATCAACAAAATCTCACATATCTTGTCACCAGAACATAGCTCCATCAGTATTAGGCTATTAGGAATGAGTCACCGACAGATCCAAAGAGCAATATGTAGGCTTCGGAGAAGAAAAGTACCACAAAAAATTAATCATGGTATTAAATCAGCTCAGTTCAGGATCTGAGAAAGCAGACAAGCATAAACCTTTCCTGAGAAAGCTACTGACTGCAATACAGTGTGGGGGTTCCCAATTTTGCTTCGCAAAGTGCCCATACCCGGCTAGGAAAAGACCTTCCTGGGAGATAAAAGATGTTCTTATTGGGGCTTGTGGTGCTATGTATGAGCCCTCAGCAGTGCAAATTCCTATTAGTTCTATATTCCTATCGGAAGAGGAACAATTTTCCCTAGGCAAAAATGACCTTAATACTTCTCACTGCACTTTCCAAGAGATGCTAGCAGTTTACAAATACTACATGTTCTATCATCCTATCCACCACACAGCTAGTCATTTTCTTACAGAAGAAAAAAATAGTCTGAAATTTCCCCTCAGTAAAATATGTATTGTCTGGTTTTTTATTAACAACAACAACAAAAACAAAACAAAACAAAACAAAACAAAAAAAATACCACTTGTCCTTCATGTGCTTGGAAATGGATTCAACGGGGATATACTCTATGACATTTCCAAGAAGTGTTAGGCTGAATTAACTGTAGCTCACCAGTCCCCTTTCTTGCCTTTTTTAATGGTGTGTACTGTTTCCAGTTATTGGGAAGCAACAGGAGTTTTGATAAAAGACTGACAGCAGCCTCATAGTCACTGCACTAGCACCCTAAGGTGAATCCCATCCACACACACACACACACACACACCCTCAGGTTTTAAGAAATTCAGCCTGAATATAGCATTGGTCACAATCTCCTTTCCAAACTGGTGGTACATGCAGAATTCTGGAAGCAAGTTTCCCTATATACAGTGAGAAAAAAGTTACCAAGAATTTCAGCTCTTTTCATTGTCTATCACTAGATTCTCATTTGTTAACAGGCACTTTTTTTTTTCCTAAACTTCCTTTTTCAGCAAGCACATTTTTTTGGAATCCATCTTTATGAAAGCAGCCCTCAGGAGGCTTTCATAAGGAGGCTTTTTTCAACACCAGGTGGTGTTGGCTGGTGAGAAGCTCAACATGAGCTAAAGAAGCTGTGGGTGCTCCATCAAGTGTTCAAGGCCAGGTTAGATGGGGCTTTGGGCAACCTGGTCTAGTGTGCAACATCCCTGCCCATGGCAGGGGGGTTGGAATTAGATGGTCTCTAAGGTCCCTTCCAACCAAAACTATTCCATGATTCTGTGATTCTTAGCATTTTTAATGTTCCCTGCTAGATTTAGCTGCAGCTGGATGTTGTCACTTCTGATTTTGTCCTTAAGTACTAAAACAGTGCTTTTACTTATTCTTCCTTCACTGTTTTTCTTTGTTGTTGTCCACCTTCTTCCTAGACCAACCCTGGGTGAAGCCTTTCTTCATCCCACTCACGCAGTCTCCTGCAAGTAAGCAAAAACATACTTACCTAAAGGATTTTGAAACAATGTAGTGGTGAACACAAATATGATATTAATATGCAGACACGTGTATACACAATCAAAAAAAAAAGAAGCTTAACTGTTTTTTTTGTTTTGTTTTGTTTTGTTTTTTAAACAAAATGGCACTTTCATGGCACTTTTCCACATTGCTAAGAGGTTAGCTACAGTAGCATAGAATTTTGTACGGAAATCAAATGATGAAAAAATATGATTGCCAGACATGTTGAGACCTGTGTCCATCTCTTTCAGTATCCTTAATACAACAAGGGCCTACAGATGCATCAAAGACAAGCTCATTAAGGACAACTGTAGGACAACATGGTCTTAGAGAAACCAGTTTCCTCCCTCCAGGAAGAAGGTCATACTATAAAGGCTGTCTTATGTCCTTAAGTGTGTAGTTTTATGGTCTTTTCTATTTTGAAGTCTTTTTTTAAATTTTAATTTCCTCTAATTTGTCATGAGATTTTCTCATTATCTATTACCCTTTTTTGATCCTATTAAGCTTCTGGTTTCAGTGATAACAAGAGACAGCACAGTTCAGAGGTTAATTATGCCTTGTATTTAAAAAAGTACTTCCTTTTTTTCCATTTTAACTGTGCTCATTTTTAAATAATGCTAAAATAGAAACAGGAAAAAAAAATCAGTTTAAGACAAAAATGAAAGAAAAAAGAGTGAGTTAAATTATGACACTCAATTCTTTCCTGCAAGCCTTAGGGAGAACTTGATGGCACTGAGAAGTTAATGCAAATTGCAACTGTTAAGGTTAGATTAGAAAGAAAATTTAAAAAATAACTCTTTTAATCAGCTCCTCAGCTGGTGTGAATCAGCTTAGTTCTCTGGGAGTTATTGAGCCTGAAGTGATTTATATCACCTGAAGGTCATGCCCTTTGATCTTTAAATATCTAATCATTTTTTATGAGTCTCCTGTGGTCTTCTTGTAATGTATATACGTCTTTCTTAATCCACAGTGTACAGAACTGGACAGTCTACTTCAGCTGAGGTCTCTCCTCCTGCTTCCTATATATGATCTACCTGTTCTTAAATTCCCAGATCAAATTTATCCCTTTTTTTTTTTTTTTTCCCCCAGCAAACACTACCGATCCCTATTTAGTTTGTGACCATCATCACCCAGTAAGCAACTCCCCGTGTTGTATTAATGCCCCCTCCTGGTTTACAAACACTTCATGTATTTTGTACTCAAATTTACTGGATTTCATCTCACTGATTTCAAACCACTTCTGTAATTAATCAAGATCATTTGGAATTATAATTGTGTCCTTCACTTTCATTCTTTCCCCAGGAATTGCCTCCTACCAGCCAGGGACTATCCTTTCTCCCTACAAACTCAATTCTGCATCAGAAAAATTTTATTCAAGGAGCCTAACTAGTGCAATACTGCAAATTGCTGGCTATACGGCTATCTATGGGACTCACTATTCCAAAGCTCAAAATCAAAGATTGTCAGATCCAGTTTGCTATTTCAGCTCATCCCTATCTTTAATTACTCATTCTTGTTATTAATACAGTTGACAAAATTCACATAAAGACCCTTACCCTGCATCTGCACCAGGGCAATCCCAAGCACCAATACAGGCTGGCTAGAGAATGGATTGAGTGCAGCCCTGAGATGGACCTGGGGGTGCTGGTTGACGAGAAGCTCAACATGAGCCAGAAATATGTGCTTGCAGCCCAGAAAGCCAGCCATGTCCTGGGCTACATCAAAAGCAGGTGGCCAGCAGGACAAAGGGAGGGGATTGTCCCCCTCTGCTCTGCTCTCATCAGACCAAACCTGGAGCCCTGCATTCAGTTCTGGGGCCCCCAGCACAAGAATGACATGGATGTATTAGAGAGTATTCAGAAGAGGGTTATGAAGATGGTCAAGGTACTGGAGCACCTTTCTTACGAAGACAGGCTGAGTGAGTTGGAGTTGTTCAGCCTGGAGAAGAGAAGGCTCCAGGGAGACCTCATAGAGGCCTTCCAGTACTTAAAGGAGCCAACAGGAAAGCTGGGGAAGGACTTTTTGTCAGGGGTGTAGAGATAGGACAAGGAAGAATGGTTTTAAACTTAAAAAGGGAAGATTTAGATTAGATAGACATAAGGAAGAGATTCTTTCCTCAGAGGGTGGTGAGGCACTGGCACAAGCTGCCCAGAGAGGCTGTGGATGCCCCATCCCTGGAAGTGTTCCAAGACCAGGTTGGATGGGGCTTTGAGCAACCTGGTCTAGTGGGAAGTGTCCCTGCCCATGGTAGGGGGGTTGGAATTAGATGGTCTCTAAGGTCCCTTCCAACCCAAAGCATTCTATGACTATTGACATATTCTATGACTGTTTATTCTATAAACAACTCAGTGAAGGCCCTATATTCCTCTGGGTCAGTAGTTGTACAGCTGGTGAGAAACCAGGAGATGAGATGAGATAACATTATCTCAAGTGGCACTTCATGTTTAGACAACTGAATTGTTCTTTTTAAATTTCCCTACCTTATCATAAATACGTCATTTAATGCGTCGGTGCTCGCTTATGCCTAGATTTATGTGAAGGATGCTTCTATAAAGAGGAAGACTATACTGCAGCTATACTCTTCTTTTCTGAAAGAAACAGTTTTATGCCTGCAGTCTACATTTGCTTCTGACAGCTAATGAGTCAAAGGAGAATTGTTCAAAGCTACTTGACGTATGCTATAAAAAAAAGTCTTAAAAAGAACTGAGCACACGGATCTCATCTCTGCCTGCACGCCTTCCTCTTGCTCGGAGAAAATGCCGAAATGCTTGACATGTTCAATAATAAAAAGTGCAGTCTCTCTATTTTCAGTGTCAGCCAGCAACCAGAACTATTCCTGTGGACATATACTGTGCAATGCAGGCAGTAATTATTTCTTTCAGAAAGATCCAAGGAGTACAAGTGTAATCCTGCTTTTCATCCTCTCTAAAAACCTTTAGCTGTGTTCTCCTAGTGGGATGTATCTTATCTCCCTTTCTCTTCAACGTACGCTTGGAGGTTTAAAAGCAACCTATAGGTTTCTCTGCCAAGAACACACAGCTGACTCCCTGTTGTATACTACACAGATGTAGACGTTGCTATCTTTAAAATGTCACAATGCCTGGAAGAAATTAGTTCCTATGCAGAGCAGCATACTCATCCTGACCCTACAAAAGGCGTAACAATGATCCACAAAGGAAAGTACTTCAAAGAATGAGCTGGGGCATATCCTGTTTCTTTCATCACAAATATCAGTCCCCTATTCATCAAAACAGTGTGGAGCTGCTGGATTCTGTTCCACTGCTGATTAAACAGTGACAATCATCATTTGTAGAGGAAACAAACAAAAAAGCCATTTCCCATTAAGTGAGCACATTTAAGAATAGTATTTCCAGCCAAAGCTGATTGCCTGTTGACAAAATTACAAAATATGTCTGCATTTTACAAAAGTTAAGCCTATAATCTACTGAAGTGCAGAGGTGGAGTGCTGTGACAGATGAGCAATGGCAGCAAAAGTGTTCAAAGGGACCTGAACCTTTGTTAAGGCTTGATCCTGTATCTCAAAAAAATTAATAGCTCGTTGCCTTTGCAGGGCCATAATAACACGGTTTGTCGTATCATACAAACCATTGTGTAAAGTTTACCACAGCAAGGTATACAATCTGGCTTCTGAACCCAGTGGAGAAAAGAGGTGATTTGTCCTTTTTCCATTACACCAGAAAGTGGCTGTAAATAAACGAGGCATGGGAGCACTGGGGCTTCCCTTCTAGCTGTGCCCTGTGAGCAGAGCAATGACCAAGGGTCAGGTTCCAGTGTGATGCACTGAAGTATTGTCCATGGGCCTGACTCCAGATTGATAGTGATGTGATAGATCAGAACTGGAGCTTTCTTGAATGACCATCAGGTGGCATTTATATTGATTTAAAGTATTTAAGGTTAGAATCTCTAATCTTCCTCTGAGGTATTGCTAAAGTGGTGTCAGTAGAAGTTCCTTCTCCTATTGATTCAACTACAAGCCAACTGCTTGGTTGGCTGTTCTTACAACATCAATACCATCCATTTTCTTTCACTCCCATCATCACATTAATGCTTCCTAATTTCTTTATAGCTCTTTCAAAAGCTCTTTCTTTATAACCCTTTCCAAGCCAACATGAAGCAGTATCAGAAAGCAACCACAGTAATACAAACCGAAGGAACTCCTTTTTATAAATCCAAAGAATAAACATTTTTCTGAGTAAAGCATCGATGTTTAAACAGAAGGAGCGTATCAGTGACAGACACCACGCAAATCAGCTTTGCCCGCTATGTGTCAGGTGCAAATTGATGTTAAATAACCTGTGGCAAAGAGCAGGAAAGATGACAAGCTCTTATGCAGTAAGTTGAGCTACTAGTAATTACATGCCTGATACACAATTAACAAGGTAACATTGGTTGTGCTCAGCCAGCACCCTGCTAATCACCCTTTTTTTGCTGAACATCTGTAAGCAAACCACCACTTCCATTATTTTTAATGAGACACCTGCTATTTAGTAGTCAGCTACTCATTGAGTTTTATATTACTCTTTTGGGGGAATTAAGTTCATAAATATTTTTAAACATCTTCCTATCACAACATTCATTTTACCTTGTAAAGCTGACTGACTAAGGAAAAAAAAAAAAAAATTCACAAAAGCCCTTAACTGTACCATAAACACAGTTCTTCACATAAGGACTCCTAAGGAGACAGTAATTGGTATTACTGTGCAGCATTTTCCTGTTTTGGTTACTACAGAGATTCCAAGAGGCCTTTGAAAAGGGAACATTGTGACATTTCTATCTATTTATCAGGAGTGATCCATAGCATAATTCAGGACCTTTTTACTCACTAGTAGAGGAGGGTCAGTAAGAACCGTCCTTCTTTTCCCATCTACTAGAAGACCTAGCACAGCACAGGCAGTTTTAGAAAAGAAAATGATATTCCAGAAGGGGAAAAAAAAAAAAAAAAAAAAAAAAAAAAAGAGTGCAGCATTACTTACATACACAGTTCCTTAATAACTATTTGCATTTCAGATTGCCAAGAAATGACTTGAAATAACCTAGTGTCATCCACCTAATCAGGACAATTATGAAAATAACACCGTTTAGCTGTAATGTACTTCAATTAAATTTACACAGAAGAAAGATCCTGGAGACAATTAACTACAAGTTAGATTTAGAAGAGCAGAATACAGGAATACTCTGGAAGAATAATGAAGGAACCAATTGCCTAAAACATCTAACAAAACTCAATGCAATCACAAGCCTACTTTCCCTAACACTGCAAGAAGCAACCCTAGGCCCTTCTGAGCCAGGGTATCTGCAGTTGCTGCAAGGAGTTACCTCTCTACTGCTTTCTTCTTCAGTTTCTCCACCTGCTGGCCATGCTGGAAAGCAGCACAGCGCAAACACAAAAGCATTTGATGCCAATGATTCACACCGTGGTACTTCTACAGGCCATTAATGAAGTTTCTCTGTTCTATTTTTTACTGTGAGATCACACAGTTGAGACAACACAGTAAAACAACACCGCATGAAAGGGCAAAAATACCTGGTCATTAAAGCTTTTCAAAAAAACATTAAGCTACACTCACTGAAAGTATTCCCTATATTCCAAATGGAAGGAAGGATACAACTGCTGAGCTAAGCTTTACAGAAAGGGTCATTATGTTCAGATCATTGACAATATATGATTAAATTCACTATAGGGTGTAATGTCTCTGAAACAATCTGAGAAAACATTTAATAAAATAGGAGGCAAAAACGAGGACCAAAATGATTAAACCTGTACTGTTCCATAGTAAAACAGAGACGATGATAGCAGTATCAGTACTGTACTTCATGATGGACCAAAGACCACTGAAGACAGCACAGATGCTGCAGAGTAAAAACATTGTCTCTGGGAAGGTCGCACATTCAAAGAAAACAAACAGACAAAAGTACGATTTAGTGCCAAAAGATAAACAACTTGAAAAATCTCTACTGTCTCAATATTTTGTCCCTGAGAAAAGGCCAATTTTCCCTTCCTCTCTCAGTTCCACATTTAATCACTGCATTAAAAAAATACTTACATGAAGCCTATAATTTGAAGCAAAAAGACAGTCATTTCACAGCTGTCATACCTCTGTATACACCCCCCACACAACATCAATTAGCTGTGAAGGCAGTTTCCTTATTGCTACTACAGCAAAACAATCACCAAAGCACTCAAAATCCAGGGCAGTCTTTCTGGGAGAAGATTGCTTTGTCTTTGTACACGGTGCCTGGCTAGCTGTCAAACAACAGGACTGACTGGCAGCTTGAATGACAGTGTTTCCAAAACGTGGCAGGTGCACACAGCTTCAGCGGCCAACGCTTTGCCCTTGAGTATGCATAAGCACCACATACGTGGGCAAGGCTGGATTTGCTGAGCTCTTCCACAGTTTTGTGCAAAGCACAGTGTGGCTTGCTGGAAAACTAATGCAGATGGACCCAGGTATCTGAAACATTAACATCTATCTTTCCTGTTAGAAAAATTTGCTATAATGCTCCCACTGCAAAGGAACCTGAAGCTGAACTCACCTATATAGAGCTGCTGAAACCTGCTATAACAAAACTGGACAGGAAAGAAGGGAGCTGGATTGACATTGCTAAGCAGATTTCATCTGGCAGTATTTTAGTAGCAGCCCCTTAGAAGTGGCTTAAAGCAGCAGCTGGAAGATGGTAATTGAGCACTAAAGCAGTTAAGTATTTCTACCTGAAAAACGTGAACGTTAGGAAGGAACCACAAAAACTCACCAAATAACAGTATTCACTGAAAATTACTCACAACACACAATGCCCAGCCATGAAACTATTGCCACGTATGCTGCTGTAACAGGCTCCAGAAGATGAAATGCACCAACACCCTGAAGGAAAATTTTAAGATGCTCCTTACAGATTCACCATGATACAACAACAGGTGAAGGTGATTGTGGAAGGTATTCCTTGTAGTAACATGATGACATTATATTCTAGGCCACTTCCCAAGTAATTACAATTTTTCTATGAAAATATTCTTTCAATAATACAAATTGAAGCTACCAGCAATAACAAAAGATAATAGAGCAGGTGCAGGTGTCTGACTTCAGTTGATGCTGAATGTTTAGACACTTCATCGGACACCTGTCCCAACAGTTGTTCTAGCTGTCGCTTAGTAAGATTCAGATTTAAGATTCAGATTTTATTTTTTATTTCTGCTGACTTTGAAATATTTGCCATTATGATGCCTTCAGCAAAGCTGATGACTGCTTGCTCTTACTTATTCTATATGCTAGATAAAGCTAGATTTCAGCTCATAAAAGCATGCCCTTAAGATCATTTAAGTGTTAATTATCATTTACAACTCTGAATCTGAACAAACAAGTCCCCAAACTCATGAGCAGATTGACTTCATTACAAAGCATGCCTAGAGGACTGTATTTGCTGTGAGACAAGCTGTAAGACCTCCTCGACAGGCTACAGGCTACCTAATAACATAACATGAAGTACTGACAGTAACTTCATAAACAGACAACGCAAATGATACAAACACAGAAAATCTAACCGGTTTGAAATGTGCCAGAAAATAGACTGTCCTGAAGATACATTCAGACATTCCATAAGGAAAATACTGTCTTGTGACTTCATTTCAGTTTTAGTGACTTGATGAAAAACAAAAATTCAGGCCTTTACTGAGGTGTAAGAGAGAAAGCAAACTCATATTTTTTGTTATTCTATTTAGAATATTCAACTACAGACTATTTGAAACTGTAACTCTTCTACAGATGCAATTATAAAATCTCTAGATCCTAGTATTTCTATGATTACAATCTGTCATCCAAATCTTCTGTCTTTCTAATGCTCTCACGCTCGTGACATATCTACAACAGCAACTGTTTCTCCTCTATAATGAAAGATTTCAAATAAAGCTAAATTAACTAATGGGTAGTGATGATAACAAACCTAGCAGTAAAATGACAGCGTGACATCAATGATTGAGATTTTATGCTCAAATGCCTTGTGGATAAACAGGTTTTTATTAAGAGTAAAACTGATCCTTACTCACTACCGGCTTTCATCTATTGCCAAAGTTAATTATCATATTAATGCCATTCTAAGATGGTGGATCACAGACGAAGCAACAAGATACAGCATTAATATAAAATAGAGCTTTTTTTTTATGCGTTTGGCAGTTACCTTCAGATTTATATTTGGAATTATACAAGGCTAACATTTCTACCCAAAACTGAGCGGGAAGAATGTTCTCTTACCACTTCTCCAAAGAACAGGAAAATACAGATTTGTTGGATGGCTTGCTACCTGCAGCGATGCCAAACTGAAAGAACAGCCATCACGGATCTGTGTCAGAGCTGTTATGTTGGTGAGTTTAGGGAACTGTGTCTGTACAACAGAAGTAGTGTACTATACTAACATACTAGTTATCATAGCTTGTGGAGGACTTGTGTTAGGTCAGAGGTTGGACTCCATGATCTTGAGGTCTCTTCCAACCTAGACATTCTGTGATTCTGTGATAGCATTGCACAAAGGAAAACAGAAGTTAGTTTTAAATTTAATACCATAGTCTTAACATGTGCATATTTGTGAACTTCAGTGAGTCAGGCATGTGTTTAATTCCCCTTTCACTGGAAAGATGTAATTAAAAAAACAACCTAGGATACTGTTATCTACCAAGAGCCACTTCTTCCAAGATCAGAAGAGAAATGGAAGAGAAGAGTAACATGACACTTCAGAGTTCTTTGCAATCTGTTGGCTGAAAGCGAAGGAAGTAAATAAAAATCTTTTCCAGTGTCATCTTTCACTGTTTCTTTGCTTGGTCTTCAATTATTTCCATTCTTTGTAATTCAGAGTCCCTGTGCTCTTACAGAGTTCTTACATGCATTAGTCACCTGTAGTCCTAAACTTACTTGTCCTATAATCAGTTCCTACGCAATTTCTCTAACCTCCATAACTTCCCAGGAAGTTAATTCTTCAATCCAACAATCATTTTATTAGACTAGGTCTGGCCAAGTAAGGAAGGATAATAATTAGCATTACTCCACAGTAAAGAGGCTGTTACCAGAAATGCCAGAAATGAGTGAAGCCTCTCTGCTTCTACTCCCAAGAGACACTGTGAGTTTTAAGAAACTATAAATCATCCTGGAAAGTATTGAGCAAAACAACTGAATGTTAGGGTTTGCAAATCCATCGTGTACATTTGATGGAATCAAGGATGGTGAAGAATGTAAACTTTTGCATTTACACAAATGCATATTAGACAAGCCATTCTTTTACAGAAAACAAACAAAACCCAAAAGTATGTATATATTTTACTACAACCTTTCCATGTCAATAATAAAAGAATTAAAATACAGGAGAACCTGTAAACCAACTAGAAAACAAGATACATAGGAACGAGAAAAAAAAAAACAAAAAACTTTACAGGTCTTCATGCACTAAGTGGTCCCCCAAAGTCAGTCAAATTCAGTTATGCACACGAACTTCAAAATAAGTGGCAGATTTTTAACACTGTGTATGTTTTTTCTTTTTAATAGTCTTAGACTGTCTTAGCTCCTCAGTCCCATGAGCATATGGGCAAGATTCAGAAGGCAAAGCACAACCATTAGGATGATGAATGAAAAACCAACAGAGACGTGTTTTATATGCTTCAGCTGAAAGGCATCGTTTTACTTCAGGCTTAGTTTTCCTTGATGGCTTCTCTTTTCTCCAGTCACGAATATGAACTCTCCCATTTAGAACTAAGATTTAAAAACAAACAAAAATGCAGCTGTTAATAGACAGCCATGGGAATCATACTGGAAAAAATGCATAGTGACAGTCAGCAAATAACATATATTTTCTACAAATGGATCACTCAGGCAAAACCAAATGTACCATTTGTAAAGAAACAGAAAGATGTGCACAACAAACTGAAGTAATATAGAGATGGACAGAGATGGTCTAAAGAAAAATTGATCAATTTCCCTGGGAGATGTTTTACCATCGTGCTGAATAGTTTGAGGCACCTATTTATCGTCCTCATAGAGGAGAGGGTTCACAGAGGTGTGTTTTTTTTTTAAAATACATCAGGTAAGATAACTTATACCAAAATCCTCAGAATTTAGATTGCAAGTTCTGAAAAAAGTTTGATCTTTAAGAACTATAATCCCTCCCTTGTTCAACACTTTATTAATCCATGTTCAAACTGTAATTACCAGCAAAAAACTAGTTTAAGTCTGATTAATTCTGATAATCACTGTTCAAAAAAGAGTCCAGCAAAAGTTTAATATCACACATTCAAGCCTGGATGAATTTATCCTTCCAAGTTTCCTTGTGATGCACAAATAGCTCTAAACTCACACAAAGCCAATCCAGAAGTGGGTTCAGTGCTTTAAAATCTCTCTCAGACTTAAAATAAGCAGACCAGTAGATCTCATTAGATTATTAGGGCTCATAGATCACTTAGTCTCGTGGTTTTTTTTTTTTGTGAATGCATACATCTGTTTGTGATGAGATTAAGAGCTCTACACATATTTTCCTCTGTTCTCTTTGGCATGAGCAAGGTCCCTCCACAACATCCACTAGCAGAAGTCCCTTGTTACAATGATGGACTACTGAACAAAACAATCAAAAATTGGTCGTCTTGAAGTCCCAGGCACTTTCCATGCGATGCAAGATGCTGTGAAAGATGTGGCCTTAATCTTAGTCTTTCTTCAGAGCTAACGTGCAGATAACATCCATGACAAATTAAAAACAAACATGGGAAAAAAAATACACACACAAACACCCCCCCCATACCACATTACAAGAGGGGAGAGAAGGAAAAAAAAAAAAGCAAATAACCCACTACCATCACAGCTATAAACAAATCAAGCCAGCCACAAAATTGTGTTACTGAGCCCTTTGAGCCATACTACTACACACTATATAAATACATCAAGCTTCACAGTTACAGCAAAGCTAGTTTGATTTTGTCGTCGCCATTTATACTACAGGGCTTGGTAAGGCCAGGCCAGGTCCGGATTAAATGCTTTAGCAAACTTTCTCTGCATTTGCCTGCCCCTTAAATCATGAATACATTACAAGAAAGGAAAAAAATCTCCCTAGTCAAACAACAGTATTAGATAAGCCACTTTAACTGAAGGTTTGTCTTTTCAGACAAAATTGATCTAGAAAAGTTCTTTGCTGATTACCGTACCAGTCTTATTCAAAAGGAAGCTTTACTAACTGTACCTTGGAGCAATGAAGGGGCACAAAGAATACTCAGTTTTCCAGACTAGAACAGTAACTTTTCAGTTAAGTTTAAAAGCAAAGCGAAACAAATAATGCCTATCTACTCCTTACCTTCGAATACTTGATGATTGTTCTTGAGCAGTGTCTGTAAGCCTCCATATTCACTCTTCAGCCTCTTTAAAGTTTCTTTATTTAAATGTTCTGCTACTTCTCTCAAGGAAAGGCTTTCTGTAATAAATAATGGTGTAGCTATAAAGATGTGTATATCTAAAATCCTTGAGAACCCTAACTTTTGTATAAATTAATGATTATGAACAGAATCTATGAATTATACACAAGTACTGTAACAACTTTGTGTTCCCAATATCAAACACATAAATGGTATATTTTATATGTATATTGTCTGTAAAATGGCAGTTTTCATTCTACAGGTCTCAAGTCAGAATTTCCATGGTAAGACGTATTTTTTCTTTCACTGCTTTTTTTTTTTTTTTTTTGCAGTAATCCTCAATGTACTAAGCACTGTTTACATGCACGTAGTAGAAAGTTTACATGCATGTAGTGAAGGAGAATGAGTCATTTTCTTCCTAACAGTAGCATATAACTGCATATACGATAGCATATAACAAACTACAGTGAGTAAATAATAAATATGGGTGCAGGAAAACGAAACTTACTGAGTGCCTATAAAATAGGCTGCAACTTCTATTCCTTTTCATTCTAATGCTAAGCCAACCAAAAATCCCTAATCATGTTGTAATTAAATGGCACTTCAAAGCACTTCTTCAAGAGCTATAGCTAGTTATTATGTCACTATCCAAAAATAAACTTAGATCCTCCCCAGCTTAGATGCAGAGATGTTTTGTGAAACAGGGAGAAGTTCTGTTTAAGTTGATTCTGCCACAGTACTCAAGTGTAGAGTAAAAGAAAAACAAGCAAAGACACGAGTTTCAAAATACACTCATGCGACTTATTTGCACCCCAGAGTGCAATAAAACATTGTATAGTAGCAATCAAAGGTTTTTTTTTTCAGTTCATGGTATTTCCTAAAGTCTATGTCACTTACTAAATTTAAAAACATGTAAATTCATTGGAAAAAACACCCTCCACCAAAGGTAAAAGGTAACAGAAAGTGTTGCCAGAAAGACAATCTCACCTCCTTGATTCCAGGTATTCATATTTCCACCATGAGTATTAGAACATGATTTTTGGGGGACTGTATTTAATAGCAAATTTGCCACATTCAGAACCACATCATCTACAAAATCTCGAGGGAGGGCAGCACAATTTCTGATTTGCTCTACTTTTTCTCTGGGTTGAAATCCAGGCATCCAAATTCTACCAGAAGTTTCCATTTCATTTTCAGGAAGTCCTGAGCCTGCTTCTTTGCATACATCAGAGCAATCTTTATGATTAAATCCAACTCCTCTGTCACATGCAACCACAGGACAAGTCTGACGATTATGAATATACCGTGTTATCTGATCGTCAATCAAAGCACATTCTGTAGGTGGATAGGTCCTGTTTTTTCCAATAAGGCACACCTATCTTAGCAGAAATAGGTAAATCACTATTTGTATCATAATATTTAAACAGAGTCCCATACTTCGATACAGCCCCCCAGCCAGACAGCACATGTTTTATGCAGGCTTCTAAACAGCAAAGTTAAATACAATTAACCAACATAGGTTGATGGAAAAACAAAGGCAGAAAGAAAGACAGCGTTAAAGTTTTCCATCTTACAGACAAGTATAATAAATAACCATAAATCCTTTCACTCTTTCTTGTATTGAGGATTGTAACCTAGGATGTTAACTTTAATATAGCAGATTAAAAATACTCATGGGTTTCTTGAGTAATCTATCTTCAAAGCATACTATCTAAAGCAATGCAACTGACTATGCTTCAATCTCAAAAAACAATAACGAAGAAATATCACAGAATCATAGAACTGCTTGGGTTGGAAGGGACCTTAAAGATCACCTAGTTCTAATCCCCTTGCCATGGGCAGGGATGCCATCCATTAGATCAGATTTCTCTACGCCCCATAGAAACTGGCCTTGAACACCTCGAGGAATGGGACATCCACAGCTTCTCTTGGCTGCCTGTTCCAGTGCCTCACTACCCTCTGAGTGAAGAATTTCCTCCTAACATCTAATCTCCCCTCTTTTAGTTTAAAACCATTCCCCCTTCATCCTACTCTGCAGGGGGGTTGGACTAGATGATCTTCAGAGGTCTCTTCCAACCTCAGCCATTCTGTTATTCTGTGTCCTATCACTAGCTGCCTCAGCAAAAAGTTTTTTTTTTGTTGTTGTTTTTTTAAACAAGCCCCACTTCAGACAACACCTTTAAAAATAAAGATAAAAGCCCTACTGAGTCCAAAATTACCCTTTTTGTTGATGGAATTCTAAGGCAGTCTTCTTCCACATGAAAACCACATACAGATCCCACTTGGGCAACAAAATCAAGATATTCTCTGTACTGAGTCTTCTTGCTTTGTTTTCGACTGTATTTTCCATGAAAATCGAAGAAGCAACATGGCAGCACAAAGTAGCTACACGAATAGGAAGACCTATGGGAAGGATAAAGGATAACTGCTGAATGGAAAGTTATTTCAGATAACACACAAATTTAAGAAATAGCCCAGACACAGGCAATGACGGAAATTTTTATGGAGGTGACAGAGCTTTATGAAGTACTATTTATACGTTCCTCCTTCAGAAAATTTATTAGTATATTCAAAGTCACTGTTTCATAAAGCATTTGCTATACCAAACTACTGTATCAACAGAGTCTGCAGGACTAAATCTCAAGGTATCAAACTATTGCAGCTGGTTGTGATAAGCAGAATGGTTCAAAGAAAGGCAGGACTAACAGTATTTTTTTTAAACTAGATTCATGTCTAAAGAATAAATACAAAATTCTGTTTGAACTTCAAAAGCAAAATGCTGTACTGAATTCCATGAGAAAATAAATGCTATTCCTGGGCTTCTCTGCAGCAAAAAAACATTTTGTAAAAATAATCGATTGGCACCACAAGAAGCAAAACTTGCAAGAACCCCTGATGTGGCTGCAAAAGCAGCAGTTTTCACCAAACACGTATAGGTAGTTATGCTTTTATTCCTTTCCTCCTGCTTCCCCACCACCACCAAGTACCTGGCTGCAATTACAGGTATCCATGGCGTTAATTCATCTGAATGGTTACCTATCAGCCAATCAGTATCTGGAAAGAGATGACTATCACCTGGCATGATAGATAATTCCTAAAAAAAAAAATAAAATAAAAAAAGTTGAAGTACGATTTATTATAGGTTTCTTTAGATTTATTTGCCAATAAAGCACTGAACAACAATATAAAATCCTACAACAGGAAAAATACAAGGTGAATGAGAACCCACAGAAGCCATCAATATTTTTCTCAGTTTGAAGTTTCGCCAGGCAGTATTTTTTTTATAGCTACAAATAATTAATTTAGCAACAACCCACAACATATTGGTCAGACAAAGAGAGGAATGACAAGTCTGATGAAGGTATCTGACATCCTAAATGTATGTTAACAAATCTTATAGATCGATTATGATTTCTTGCCATTCTCCTATCACATGTATTTCTGGGCCCAGTTTTTCAGACTCATTTCATTTGTTATGTCTCTGTCTCACACAGCAATGAATCAGAACACAGCTTCCCTACTATCTTCTCTTCTTTCACAGGCGTTTCCTAAATTAAATCCAAGTACACAGAACACCACCTTTCAACCTTACCATTTGTTTATAATCAACCTAATCCAGCCCACCACTTTTTCTTCCTTGTGTACGTTGCCAGAATGCTCTTATCCAAGTTGTATCAGAGGTACCCTATGATACATGCAATATCAGGAGTAGAAATGGGAAAGCAATACGCCAGGGAAAGAAGGCTTCATTGGCAGCCTTTACGATAGCATTTTGCTTGCGTTATTTCATTACATATGGAATAAGGAGACAGGTTATTAATCTTAAGAATACCCTATTCTGTTATTCTTTAACAAAACACACAAGAAACAAAAACCATCAAACAAACAGCATGAACAGCTCATACAGGCTAAATTGTAAAAGTTCCAGAGTGCTTTTAACATTCATCTCAGTATGTTCCTACCTAGAAAATAAGTTCAGCAAAGAAAATACTTGAAGTTCCTTATACTATGGAAGAATACGTTCTTCTCTAAAAACATGTACAAATCTCACAATAATTACTGGACAGATTTGAAGAATAAACAATCATGTTTCAGATTCAAATCTCCAATTAATCTCATTAATAACAATTCTGAAAATGATGCCTTTACTCTCATTTTATATATATAACATATGCCAAATTCACACACACATGTATAATAGTATCTGTACAGGAATTCAAAAAAGCTAACAGGGAATTTCAGAAATCTCGGGCTCTCCCTATTGTCCCAATTGTCCTCTTCAGAAAGCATTGCTTTAGGTGCTTTAAGTATCAATATGGTATATAATCATCTACTTGAAGTACCAAATCCCTCTCAATTTTTAGTTATGTATATAATTTCCAGATAACATACTTAACAAATTTCCTTTTTGAAAGGTTGGCATATGTTAAAACAACTGTTCTGTAAGTGTTTTCTTATGGTTAAGCAAATTACTCTTCCATTATATTTCAGTTTTCATTATTCAGTTTAGGCATAGCATGAATTATCAGCGTTATACTCCACATTTTGACAGTAACCCATAATCACATTTGTTTTTGTTATATCTGACAGTAGTTTGGTGATCTAAAATACCACCTCTTACATTCGTTTATATCATTAGCATAGACACTGAATGTCACAAATGCCAATATCCATGTTGCAACTCATGCTTTAAATTAATATCAAACCAAAGCAAAGCAAAGGCTGTACAATATGACTGCTCCACCTCCCAACTATGAAAGCTGCTGCTCTTTTCTTGATGTAAAGTTGATAGCATTTAAAGATTTGTTGAACTGATATTCAACCAAACCTACTAGAGAATAGCTATGGACAGAAAAGTTAGTGTATTGGAAGCTGACAATTTTTGAAGGAATAAGGTGAGAAACTCCAGAGTCTAGAGAACAAGAAACCAGGAACACTTCACCTCCAAAGGGCAACTGTTCATCACTGCCACACTTAAACGAGCATCAAATGAAAACCAGCTAGAGTTGAAGCAAATGTGCCTGTGCTCAGACTGTTCCTGTCCTCATAAAAACAAGAATGGAGAACTTGAAATACAATCCCTCTTTCAGACTCATTTTTCTGTCCATTTTTTTGAAGGCTGTTATTGCAATGACTTACCACAAGGTCAGAACAGCAGAGGAATTGGCTCCTTAGAGTTTCAACAATTTTGTTCCGAAACAATACAGAGCACTATAAGATCAGAATCACTTTGAGAGTGATTCTGTTATTAATTCGTGAATAAACTACCCACAACTTTGGAAACCAACATCTTTTGTGATGTACAGAAGGTGCAAATAAAGCTGCTCACTATTGAACTTCCAGTAAAATCAAGGATTGCTTCATAATGTGCATGTCTGCACAAGCAGTAAGAAATCATGCTAGTGTTCTCAGCTGAAAAACTAAGTAAATTGCAAATAAGCAAGAATATGATATAGCTTTGCTCTATTAATCCCCTCTACAGCTTACTTTATAATCTTTTAGGACATATGAGTGGCAGCATACCAAACCCACACATAGCTTTAGACAATTGTCAATAACCCCATGGTTTTAATTACATTTGCATCAACACAGCCTGAAGCAATGAACGAATGAATAAAGTTACAAATGAATGAGATTGACATACATTTGCTTAATACCTCTAAATGAGTTTCTGGTCCATACATGTCCCATATTTTTCTTCTCCTCAGATCAATTCCTCTACCAGAGTGCTGAAATATTTGAACAAAGTATCATTTGTAAGTATCAATTGCAGCAGAAATTCTCAGACAAGTTGACTAAATGTACATATTAACATACACTACTTTAGTCACACTAAAATTTGGACACATAACGAAACACAGTTTCATCATTTCAGGCATAAATTGATCACCTCTAATCCCTTGTTTTCCATTCTATTCTTCTATTTCCCTATTAATAATAATTAGAAGGTTTCTAAAGCTCTATTTTTTTTTTTGATAATTAGTGAGTAGTAAAGTCTTGTTCTAATGACAAGAATTAACTGAATTTTGACTATTTGCCTGCCAAAGGAAAGCAAAACAAGAATAATGAAGATATCTTTTGTCTGTTTTAAAATGCACTCTATTTACCCCTTCGCTGCTTAGAATATGAACCAGTAAACCATTTCCACATCCAAGATCTACAAATGACTGCTTCTTGGCCAATCCTTTTTCTTTTCTCTCTTCTTCCCAGAGAATCTAAGACAAGAAAAGAAAACATTTTAGACTTATACTCTCAAATTTCCCTGTCAGAAAGCAGTAATAAGACGTCTGAAACAAAAGGAGAATGCTGGGAGACAGTGAAGAAGTGACAGAAGACAGCCACAGCTCTCAAAGAGAAAGCAACTTGAGAAGGGAAAAAAAAAAAAAAACAATATAAAAAAACAACTAATGGAGGAAGTAAGATTACATTTCAAAGTATCGAGCATTTTCCAAGTGCTAAGCATCCTCCACTCACTTCTGAGTGCCTGAAGTTGAAATTAATATTGGCTGGGCTAGGGAAAGCATAAAGGTAAAAATATGCTGCTGAAACAAATGGCACAAGAGATTAACATGACGAAACAGCAACTAAATTAACAACTATATCTCTGCATGTGACACTACAGAAGCCTTTATATCCACTGTATAAAAGAAAGAATTGGGTGCAGGGATAAAAATAAAAATGTCGCTTGTAATCAACTGGCTATGAACTGCAACTTTCTGCAACCAGACAAGAAATTGTAATTTACTTTGCAAGAATCAGCTTCCCCAAATTCTGAATCAGATGAAGTGGATCCCCCAAAGCTCTTAGTCCAGTTCCAGCCCCTGCTCTGTACCTAAGTAGTTACTCCTACATAGTTCTGCAATTTGGAAATTGCTATTCTTAATAATAGGATATTTGTCCTCAGCATATAGATTAGTCTCCTCTTATTCCTGTCAAACTCTTTTTTGCTCAATGAGTGTGTCCGCTGAAGCTTCTCAATTCTTATTTTCCCCATGAATAACAGAAATTGTCAAGAATATTTAACCACAAGAATTAGTAACATCGGTGCTTGTTATTTTGCCAGTTTAGGCAAAGAAGTTCCAAATAAACCATAGGATTACGTGGTTGTGTTTACATTTTTAAATGTAGCAATCATTGCACTTCTGCTCTCCAAACTGTAATCCAGAAAATTCTTATTGCCTCCTACTCAGATCACACCCATCCTCCATCCGTTGATGAGTTTCTTATGATTCAAACTGAACAGGTACTTCACCGGTAATGTGTCTAGACAGTAGGCAGCATTTATATGACTGCAGAGTATAATGAAGGGGTCAGATGACCCCTCCTCTCATCATGTCAATTTAAGTACTGTAAATCCATATTAATTTAACACTGGACCTTTTATCACTCATTTAACATATTTCTAAATAATGAGTTATTCATATCTGTTTTTTTTTTTTTCCCCAGTGAGGTTAGGTTATTAATATATTAAGCTTTAATTTATACAAGCCAGTTATTGCATCATTTTAATAACTTAAGGAAAGTTACTGCTACTTCAACTAAAAAACATTATGACTGTAAATAAAGACTGTCTTGCAAATTTGTATGCACAACATCTTCAGCAGTGTCATTAGAGAATTTTCCTGGGGCTACAACTATTATAATTCCTCATGTACCTGACTTCATTTTCTATTTTTCAACATTCAACAGCTACTACTGTCATGGTGGGAAAAAACGATAAAAGTCTGTTAACTAGCTCTTTCCACAAGCCAATGTCACATCAATATGATATTCAAGATTTTGAGAGCAGCCTATGGCAGTCAGGCTTCCTCAAACAATTTTAAAAAATTGATGGGATAAGGAACTGAGTTTCTAAGTTTAAACAAACAATTAGTAAACTAAAATAGTCCTCAATGAGATCTGTAAATGAGTTAACTTGTTTACAAATACTGATTTAGAGGAGATGCAACAGGTATCTACATTATACTTCTAGGTAGACAAACTCTTACTGCACTCTAGATAGTAATCAAAATATTGATGTGCCTACAGCTTCTCATCTCCAAACTAGACAATAATCGTTATTTCTTTGGTATGTAAGTGCTTTTGTTTTAACCACTCTAAAATGAACAAAAAAACTACAGCTTGCCTGTGTGACATAAGAGTCCTATGACAAAAGACTGCAAGTCTTCAAAAAAAGTGTTAATTTTCCTCTAATTTTAATTTTGTTACTGTGCTTATTTTTTGTGGTATGTCATGGTATAAAAAAAAAAATAAATTCTGTTTTCCCCTTGCTTTGTCACATTTTTTTTTTCCAGATTCTATTGTAAAATGCTTACTTTTTGTAATCGGTTATTGTATATAAATCCCTGAAATGCCATTGAGAGTACTACCAAAGAAGATCCTAATACAAGCTCAATTCAAATACACTTTGAGCCACAAATTCCACTTTTGGTCAAGTTATGTTCGAAAACACTAATAAAAGCTTACCAGCAAGTAAGTAGCAATGGCAACATCCTCATATACAAACTTCTCAGGATCTGTTACTTCAGGCCATACCTTCAGGAGAAGAAGAAAAGAAAAAAAAGAAAAACTATTATTTTCTGTGCCATCTTAAAATACTGCAAAGAGAGCTCAGAATTACCTGCATGCTCATCTTCTTCAATAGACTTCTATACTTCATACATTTTGAACTGAGTAAAAATACACACAAAAAACGTAAACAAAGATTTTGTGAGTCACACAAAAGTACATTGGTATAAAGAATGTCTGCTTTCAGTCAATAAAGTTTCCAAGAACGTTACAGCTCCATATGTACACCTTGCATGTAACCTGCTGCATCTGGTCTGTAATAGAGCATGTATTCTTTTGCTTATTCTAGTTCTCATATTATTATTCTTCCTGTTAAGTGCATTGTTAATTACAGTATTCATAAATTTATTTTCAAAAGATGAGGAACTATCCTGGCAAAATGGAACATGAAGAATCAAAATATGAAGGAGAAAGATAGAAAAAGTATAATCCCTATTTTCTAAATGAAAAATGGAGACGGACTAAAACATTCTATGGTACAAAACGCTACTGAAGAGCTTAAAAAAAAAAGAAAAAAAAGAACCCATTACCTTACTCACAATTCAAACTTTCCTGCCACATGTGTCTTTTTATTAGTGGAGAAACATCAACAGCAAAACCTTTCAACATTTCCATAATGTTTTACAAAAACATTTATCAACTTCTTTGGTTTCTAGAGTTTGGTGTATAAGGATATTACATCATACAGCATTTAAGGTCATTTTTAGGAATCCACAGGATAAGACACTACTAAAACACTGCTGCTCCAACTCAGAAAGGCATACTAATGCATCAAAATGTAAATAAAGCAACAGACTTTTAACCAGCGTTGCTTCCTAACTCTTCGATGCTTTTTACAAGAACATACTATATTTATGTTTTATTGTGTGGGTAATTTAGTATTTCCATCCACTGACCTACCGCTTACTTCTTTTTTGAAGACAAAGACTGTGGAACATGTCTATCACCACCAGATATTTAGTGTGAATTTGGTTCAAGATTTTCCAGTTCAGTTCTTCCAAATACTATAAAAAATATTTTTTTCCTCCACATATGCAGTAAAAGACTAAAAAACAATCCAACGAACTATAATGCATGCATTTTAATTAAACTGATTCCTTTATGAAAAAAAAAATGGAAGAAGCAGTTTCAGGAAACATAACAGAAATAAAAAACAACGGCAGGAAAGCATGTTATTACTACATTTATTGCCAAACTTACCTTTACCATCTCCTTGTATTTTTCTTTAAGGTCTTGATAAACCTTGCAGTACTTTGCTACAGAAATGAGTGAGAGTGTACTTCTAAACTCACTGTGCTTTTGCTCCACAGACCACTTAGCCAGTTTGGGCAAAAGTTCATTTCCAAGCCATGCTAGTTTGGGGTATGTAATTCCATCTGAAAACCAATCTTCTGAAGACAGAGCAACAATAGACAAAGACCTTAAAATAAATAAATAAATAAATTAAAACTTTGATGACATACAGTGGATTCACACATCTCGCCAACTCATGAGTAGAGAAAAATATAATAAAGTGGAAAAAAAATCAGAAGATCAAATAAAGGCCTAAGAGTACACTGTAAGCACATAAATGCACAAACAAGAGGAAAATAAAAGTGAAGTTAATGAATAATAAAACAGTCTTTCCTAGATTTTGTTAGACAGCTCATTATCTCCTAATTCAAACACCATATGAGAGTCTATGCTAGATTTACTACAACGACCAAAGACTCACATACAATAAACAACCTGATTTACCACAATATTCCAAATGCTAACAAGTGGGTACCTCATGAAAACAAACAAAAATTAGGAGCAAAATATCATCAGTTGGTACATTTCACTATTTCCGATCTCTAAATTTATTTAGATTTTGTTAGTTATGTAAGCTGTCAGCATGAACAATTACATCTTCCACGCTCAAGACCAAGATGTCCACACATTTTAATGACTGAAGCCTGGCAGGTTCCAAAGAGCAATTCCTTTTCATTTTTTAACCTTACTAAGACCTACACCTGACTTCCAGCACAGACATAGTTATCTCCTACTGATGAGGATACACATACAGTCAATATATTACATTTGAAATTGAAATAGATTCGTTTTGTGTTGATTTTGGTATTTTACGTATCGTTTTTAACTGAACACTATGCACTGAGATCATACCAGTAATGCCACTTGCTAATCACACAAGTTATAAAAACCAAATCACCTGAACACCAACGCTAAACCACAATGTGATTCTTAAAATAACTCAGGGTTTCCTTCCACTCACTCACCATTCTTCATCTTTTATGTGCATAAGCTGAATTTCATAAGTATTGCACTTTTTAATCTGGTATTTTCCTTCCTTGCTTTCCTCCAAAGGCAGAAAGGTCACAGTTCCATTGTAAACATCTGAAAAGATATGTAAATGGTGATATATTATTATTACATGGTATAAACCATCCTGGCTAGCACAGAAAAAAAAAAAAAGCTTTTTTTCTTACTACATTAAATGCATACTACTGAGGCAAGATCAAGGACAATGAAGGAAGAACCACAACACTGAATTTTGGGAATTCAAACAGTTTAATAATTTCAGACATCAGGCACACTGAAGCAGATCTACTCTTAGCACTCTACTGCATGTTGTTTCCCAAAAGGTATAAGGCCAATCAGCAAGACCATTCACAATCTATAAATATCTGAAAAGCTAGAGACATTGAGACTTTTTAGTATAAAAACGATGCTTTCCCATTCCACACAGCAAATCTGGAGTTATGGGATGCACACTCCAATTTATTGCAGACTCACCTGCTCACCCTGACATTAGAGAAACTATCAAATGCAGAATTCCATGACATTATAATATTATGGAATACTATGGAAAATATGAACAGTATGATCTACTGTGTGATTATGATGAAGTATAACCACTCTTCAGTTTTAGCAACACCAACTTTCCCAATTAGATTTCCTGGATGTAGCCATATGAAAAATAACAACAACATACAAACACTAAATTAGTATTCTGTAACTCTGAAAGGAGACTACCTGAGAAGACCTGTTTTTAGGTAAAGGCACAGGTAATATGTTACATATTAAGTTATGTTCAGCAGCGATCCTACCGATCTTAGTATCTGTCACCTGTGGAATAAAATACTTATGCTTAAGTTCCGAACAGTACGGATTTTGAAAAAGTTGAGATGGGCAGAGTAACAGCTGGCCATGCACTTCAGTGCTTCTACCATATTTAAAGAAGATATCCTGCAACTTTTAACATGTTACATTTTCTAACATTACTCATGCATGTATCAGTTAACTCCTACACAAAGGGAAACACAGAGGGAAAGAATACATCCTTTTGAAACAACTTTCAAATAAAAACAAAAGAGACTGTAATGAAACATAAGTGGTATCATACAATCTAGTATTCACATGCTACTATTTTTTACCATCTTAATTTACTCCCTATATCCTTCCTATAAATTTTCTCTAAAAGGATTTACTCTATTCTATATAGCACATGATACGTATGTATTATTAATTTATGTACTAGTTGCAAAAAAAAAAAAAAAAAAAAAAACACTTAGCTATTGCTTATCCAAGGGAATTTCTTTAGAATAACATAAGTTCCCTATTTGAAACTGATCCTTCACTTAACATCAAAACTGATAACTGCAAATCTCCAAGCTATGAAAATATTACGTTGACAAAGAAACCAAAATATCTATGGACACCAAAATTTCTTGTGTGAGATGGAAAAGAATAATTTGCAATAGAGCAAACATTAAGTCTTGCTTTTTCAGCCTATCCTTAGCCAATCCCCTCTCAATGCTCCAGATTTTAAGAATCTTAATAACAAGAAAATTTTACAGGGTTTTTCCAGGTGTAGCTCAGAACATCACCTTACAACATCAAAAGAAAACAAACAAACCTAAACATAGACTTTTTTTGGAAGGCTTCCTCAGTACTCAGAAGGAATTTTACACAGTAGGACCACTCTAAGTCCTAGCAGGACTTCCTGCAGTGTGATTCCACCACAGCAAGTACCTGGAAAAACAAACAAACAAAAAAACCAACAACGCATGTTTGTTGTTTTTTTTTTTTTTTTTAAAGCAAAACCAACAGCATGCAAACTGGCACAAGCAGTTTGGAAGTGGCGAGGCTGATGCAAAAGCTGTCTATGTATTTTCTGAAAGCTAACTCAGCATATTTATAGGGTACAGCAAGGTACCCTATATATCAGCATATTTATAGGGTGCAAGCTGTCATTAGGTCTGCACAACGAGCAGTGTTTCCGTGGGGGGATGCTTCTGACAGGAGCCCACACGATGCACAGTCCTTCCTGCCTCCCTAAGGAAGACGGGACGATGAGCCGTTTTCTCCCCCCTCCCTCAGGCCCAATTAATCAGAGGGGGTGCCCAGGGCTGGAGGCTCACCTTGTACCACCAGCTCCTTCGTCGGAGGGGCAGGGGGCCCGGCAGGCCGTGCCCGAGGCAGCAGCGTCCTCAGCACGGCGCGGAGCTCGGAGCCCGGCCGGCCCCGGGCCGTGAGGGAGGGCGGCAGGTGCCTGGTCACCTCCCTCCACAGCCGGCTCAGCTCCGCAGCCCCCTCCGGCCCCTCGTCTGTCCCTCTTCCTGGCACAGCGGTGAGACGGGGAGACCCTTCCTCGCTTTCCCCGAGCAGCACCGCCCCCTCCGCCTCGATAGCGGCGCCGCACAGCCGCCTGTTGGCCACCTGCGGCTTCTCCAGCCAGACGCGCACCGCCGCCCAGAAACCGCCGGGCAGCGCGGCGCCGCCATCTCGCACCGCCGCCGTGCCCACCGGCCCCATGGCCGCCTGCTGGCGGGGGGAAGGAGGCGGGACCGGGCGCGTCCTGCTCCCGTCAGTTCCTGAGGCGGGGACGGCGACGGTAAACAGAGGGGCCCTTCATCACCTTCTCCCCCGTAAAGGTTGCAAACCTGATTAATTGTGGTGCCGGGCGTCTGCGGAGCGGCTCCTAGAAGCGCTCTGCTGCTGTGTAGGGGAGCGAGCGCCAAACGCTGCGAATCCTCCCTGAAGCAGCACCGTGTAAGGTACCTTTAGTCCCAGCAGCAAGGCTGAAGGGTTTTTAACGTGTTTACGGCTTTTAAAGTTCAAAGATGTCGTGCTGACTGCCGTACCTCGGTGTAGAAAACGCATTTCTGGGAAAGCTGATCGGGGTTTTAGGGCTGTAATCCCGCAGGTCACACACTATCTGACCCCTCAATCTCGAGGAAACAAATGTTAGCACGCTTTTGCAGTAAAACGTGGTATCTCACGTAGTCTTTTTTTTTTTTTTTTTTTTTTCTTTCCGGCCAGAAACGAGCCCTTTTTGCTTAATTTAGGCAATTCAAAGAGAGGTTGTGCAACTGAAACCTCAAAGGGAGTTGGGCTGTCACGGAACTTGAATTACCAGCAGGAGCACCTTCCACATTTAATTAAATAAATAAATAAACTCAACATGTATCATATAAGCAGCAATTCTCAGAGAGTTAAAGATAATCTGCACCGTTGTTTCGTGCCACATCCATGTGCGGATTTCAAACTGGCAGTGGAACACTGTTGTTCGAGGATGGACATAACACCTTGGGGCAGTCCTTTGGCTGCCATTCTTCTGGTGTAAATAAATACCTGGCTTGATTTCTAGTTGATTTTGAAGTTGTTGCTTGGAAGGACTCAATCAAAGCATTGTAGGAAAGCAGAAAGGGAAATGTGTTTCTTGTTTGTTTGTTTTGCTATGCAGGAACACTTTTCTTGAATGCTTAGTTTTATTATTTGAACAGTCTCATTGATTTACAATGTAAATAATGTTTTATTTATATTTAAATACACACATATTTAAATAACTGCAGTATTTTGATGTCATGTTTTTCTCTGTTCTGAGCTAGAAGCTTCAGCCTGATTTAAATGCTTTACAGTTCACTTTTGTTTGCCCGTAAAAGGGTAATGTCTGTTGGTATGGCTTCAGGTTGAAATGCTTTTTCTCAGTGCCTGGGATTTGGGTTTTATTTTTCTTTTTTTTTTCCTTTCCAAACCAGTTGCTCAGTACTGTAAGGAACTGCTCCTTCCTGGAGCTGTTAGCATATATAGTATACATAGCCAAGTTTATTTGTGAGAGCTAGCCCAGTTCTGGAAAATATTAAATTAGTAGGAGCTTTGGAAAGCACCATATCATTCCATGCTGGTCTGATCAGATATTTGCTTTGTACTTTTACAGTACTGTTATCTACAGTAATCTATCCACTCCACCTTTCCTGCTCCCCATTTCCTAGTACTCCAGATAACTGAATGGACTTTTAGCTAATTAAGTCAAATGTCCATTACAGCAATAATTTTAGAGTACCTTCTGTTCACTTAAGTAAACTGCTTGACATTAGCCAAATACTAGTGCCTTTGATCTTCAGTCCCCAAAATTTATCCTTATTTAATGAATTTAAGTGCACAATTTTTCACCAAATAAAGGAAGAATTCCAGCTGCAGAAAAGTCCTTGTTTCCTGAGAAAATAATGATGAATCTTCCTATTGGAAGATTCCAATTTAACTTTTCAAACTTAACTTTTGAAATTTAAATTTTCTTAACTTAGTAAACATGATTTATTCAACCAATTTTGGAAATGAAATTACTAAACTTCATTTTAAAATCAATTAATATATGTTAGCCCAGCACCTGAAAAATTCAGCTGTAACATTTCTACACTGATCTAAAAGTGCTTCCAGTTTATATAGTGGTATCTGACATACCTAGAAATCATATAGACTTTTGAAAAATATAAGTTAGATGGAAAAACTTCATTTCACTGACTATTCTCTATAAAAATCAATTAAGGAAAATAATAGATTAAGAGGAAAATAATAATTTTCTGTTGCAAAAAAAAATAACATGCACTATTCAGTACTTCAGGCCTTAAGAAACATTTTGGCAAAATATAAGGAAGGGCAAAAGCAGTATTTTTTTGTATTAGAATATTACAAAACTATTTGGAAGCAGGTTTAGGAGGGTTTACGGTCTTTGTACAGTTTCTGTCTTAGTGAGGAAAATTCTACCTGTTTTGAAAGCATGAGAACTTTAGTTTGTATTCCAAAAATAGATCTTCTAAGTTTGAAACTGAAACACAGTGTCTTTTTTTTTTCTCCAGAACTTTGCAGATGTGTGAAAGTAGATGGTCATGAGTTAATTCTTTAACAAAGGACTACGCTAACTATTCTGGAGGTTTGGGAAGTCTGCTTTCATAATGACTTGCCTTATTTCAATCAGGCAAAGGAGTTGCAAATGTGCAGAATTTACAGGAGTTTGTTTCTTGCAGTGGTGTACATGACTTTATTGCATGGTTACTCATTCATATATTCAACCAGTGGAACATAAGGGCAGAGTTCCTACCATTTCCCTTAAGTCTTCTGACTTGTGTTGTTTATGCCTGAACAACAGCTTATTACTTCACTTATGCAATAATAAGCCTTAACGCATAACCAACATGACATTTACATAAGAATTGCTTGAATTTTAACTAGTAATGTGGAGATAGTATTGGTATCTTCTGAACAGGGTTTCGTTTTGTTGTGCACGTTTGTTTTTTTTTTATATTTTATTTTGCACTACAGATAGAAGTGAAGTGGCTTAATCATTCACATTAGGTTATTCAGAACATGCAATTTTCTTCCCTAGATCTTTTCTCACCTCTTATTATGCAATATTCACCAATGCTGTCCCTGTTTCATATTTTGCTCATTTTAAAATGTGCAGGCCATATTTTAGTAACAAAGGCCATGTAATTCATTTACATTTGATCAAAGACATTTTTCCTTAGCTTGTACCACGTCAGTTGAATTAGAAAAACGTACAGCCAGTCTTTTAGTTTGCTTTGCACTGCTGTATTCACAGATTTGAACAGGTTAAATTAACAACCCTTTTTATTTCTTTATACTATTAAAAGTTAGACATCTGCAGTGCCTCAGTGCATGTTGTATGTTTTCTTGTTTGGTGCAGAACGGTTTAGCTATCAATGGCATCCACTGTGAATCTGAAAGAAGCCAATGGCAACCAAAGTTCCTGGGATACTTTGCTACCAGATTTCCCCAAGGGGCCGCTCTGCAAATATCGAAGGAAAGCTTCCTTCAACTGGAAGGAGATGGCAGTGTTTCTGGATGGTGAGGATATCATCCAGCTTAAAGTAAGTTTAGCAAGAACAGTAAGCATGTTTAAATTTTGTACGTCTTTTCAATAGAATCACATGTGATTTTCAAACACAAAGTATTTAATAACACTCTGTACTTATGGAGCATGAAATTACCTTTGCAAATGCAATTTCCAGAGCAGAACTGAATTTTTAAGCAAACTACTTTGATGCCAGCTAAGGTTTATTTCATTACTAATTGTCAATACAGCGGAGACAAGTAGATGCTACATTACAGGACTTCATTATCCATTCCAAACTGAGAAAGAACTATATTTTATCAGTTTTCTTTATGATTATTAAATCATTAAAAATTAAATAATTAAACTTTTTTTTAAATAAAAATAAATAATAATTAAAAATTAAATAATAAGACATTAAATCATGTATTATGTATTTCTATTTAATGCTGATATTTATTAATATTATATATCATGTTTTACAATTAATCTACAGTCACCTAAATTTATGCCTCATGGTATTTCTGCTGTTCTTTGACCTGATGTAAGTTCCTACTGTCTTCTGTGCTTGTATTAATGCTTATGTGGCATGTGTTGGACACCTTAGCTTGCCTACCAGGCTGAAAGCTGGGCCTACAAAAAAAAAAAAAAGGAGATGAACTGCTGCTCAAAAAGTGGTGTAGGAATGCATGATGTGGAAGATGTAGGAGGAGACAGAACTGCCTTTTTTGGATGATGTAGATTTATGTGGATTTAAGCTAATATTGAAGGTGCACTGTAGGTATTAAAATCTTACAAGGAGGATCAAAGAAATCAAAAATGCCTTGTTTTGTATCTAACATATACTTGAAAGCGTATGCCAAAAAAAAAAAAAAAAAGAGAAAGTGAGTGCTCTGCATCTGAAAGAGTTTCAAAACTGAGCAAATTGTATTGTTCATAGAGAGAGAATAACCCTAACTTTGAAACAGGAGCATGGGGAATCATCTGTTGTTTTTTTTTTTGCTTGTTTGTTTTTTTCCTTTATACTGCAACATTCCTTTCAGAGAGGCGAAAAGGACTTAAAAAATTTTTTAAAAAAATAAGATTTTGCCTAAGGCACTTTATTATTTTTTTTTCTAAATCACGCAAAAGATATTTAAGAAGATGCAGATATCATATCATCAAGACAGAGATTTGAGGTGATAAAAATGCTGTAGCATATCATTCTCGTTAGGGCCCACCTGGAGTACTGCATTCAGATTTGAAACCCCCAGCACAAGAAGGACATGGAGCAGTTGGATCGGGTCCACTGGCGGGCCATGAGGATGATCATGAGGATGAGGCTGAAGCACCTCTGCTATGAGGACAGGCTGAGGGAGTTGAGATTGTTCAGCCTGGAGAAAAGGAGACCTTAGAGCATCCTTCCAATACCTAAAGGGGCCTACAAGAAAGCTGGAGAACTTTCTTACGTATTCTTTAGAGCCTGTGGTTATAGGACAAGGAGTAATGTTTAAAACTAAAAATGGATAGATACAGATTAGATATAAGGAAGACATTTTTCACTATGGAGGTGATGTGGCACTGGAACAGGCTGCTCAGAGAAGCTGTGGATGCCCCATCCCTGGAAGTGCTGAAGGCCAGGCTGGAGCAAACTGGTCTGGTGGGAAGTATCCCTTCCTATGGCCAGGGGGTTGGAAGTAAATGATCTTTAAGGTCATTTCCAGCCCAAACCATTCTATAATTCTGTGGTTTTAATTAAGGGAAAAAAAAAATTAAAAATTTTAAAAGATGTGCACATTTACATATTAAATGCAGTACGTTTCTGCTTTCACCTGGGAACAGAACAGTTGTGGTACCCTAATGCCTTTAACGTTACAGCATATTTTTAACTGGATGCTACCCCTGGAGTTCTGCCTTTGTTCTCAGATTGAGAGCCCTTGCTCATTAGAGTCCTTCCCTCAGCTTCATAGTGAAATATTTAAGTGGCTATAAAAAGCAAGTAACTTTTAACAAACCATTTTCTTACATTCAGAGTGAATCAGTCTCACACTTGTTACTTCATGACAAAGGAGCTTTTGTAAAATTTAGCTGCATGAACTGTATATATAATGACAGACAATTTTGATATATTTTTAATTCTGGGGGATTTTGCCTTTATAAACTTGAGTCTATCAAACTATTGTAGTTTGAGGCCTAGTATTATCCTAGAAGAACATTAACTTGTTTTATTAATGCTTTTCTGTTAACATTCTCATGTCATTTTTCCACCCTCAAGAACAGAATCTTCTCTGCTCTAGAAAATGATCCTTTCTTCGCACATCGTCCTGGAGAAGATTTGAGCCGTGAGAAGTATCAGGAGCTGACGTTCCTGCGCTGTAAACGACTCTTTGAGTATGACTTTCTTACTCAGCAAGAGATCATAGAGAATCCATTAAAAATATTTAATATGGTTATCTGCATAGGAATGTATGATTGGTCTCCGTGTCTCCAGTATTTCTTGCATTGTGGTGTAAGTACAGGTCAAAAATATATTTGAATTTAAGTGTCTCATAATACCATAAATCTGTTGTTTTCTGTCTGTTGTATTAAAGCAATATTTTTTCCAGTTCATTGTTTTGAAAAATCAAATTCAGTTTATCTGTCTGGAAGAATCACAGAACTGTGGGATAACATTAGTAGATCTTTGTCATTTAGCCCCATCTCTGTTGGAATCCTGCCTGGAGAGTAAAGGTGAAACAGTATGGGCACAGCTACAGAAAGGTATTTTGATGCTTACGGTTCCACCTTTTGTGTCCTCTTCTGCCTCTTCAATGGCAGCAGTAGCTAAAAGAACTTCTACAGCTCCAGAGACAAGTATCAGAAACTTCCTTGCCTCATCCCCTTGAGTGTTGATTCAAGGCAGAATCCAGAAGGAATTGAAATCAGTGTAGAGATTATCACTGACATCAGTGGCTGGGCTTCTGTTCATCAGGTCCCCCCTAGATGAGTCTCTCAGAAAATACTTCAGAAGGAATACTTAACATAGGTAACTTCCCACTACCTGATGTATTGGGAGGTGTTCTGCCCATTGCAGGGAGATTGGAACTAGATGATCTTTAAGGTCCCTTCCACACAAGCCATTCTGTGATTCTATGATAGGTGGTCAAATAATATTTGCTGAATTAGTAAATTATTACTCATTGCAGGGAAGGTCTGGAGTTTTATTATGTGAACATCTCTTTAGAAAAACCGAAGGTAGATTTAAAAACAATAATCTTACTGGTTCTGAAGCAGCTACCTTCAGTTCCCAATCTATTTGCTGTGAAACAAACTAGAATAGTCTGAAAATTTTGCTTTATTCAAGGAGATATCCACATATAAAAGTGGAAAGTGAGCTCACTACGCATTTCTAAGAGTTTGCATGGACGGCTTGAAGAGGTTCATACTGTGAAAAGTTGATCCTGTCTTGAAAATATTGCAGCAATGGGCCATTTAGTCTTTGATCTCACTACTCAGTGTTTTCTCTTCAGAGAGTATTCAATCCTCTGCAAAGGGTCCATGGCAAGATCAAGTCTTGACTTGCTTCCTTAAGGTATAGTCTAAGTAGTAGTTTACTATGCAACCAACCTTTCCCTTGTCTCTTTAATGGATATCACTATTGCATATATATTTGTGTTTTCTATCATGGGATTACCGATTTCATTCATTATTTGTTTTTACAGGTATTTGCAGGTACAATTTTGAGTGCTTCAAACAGGTTTGCAGACCTACTGGGAAAAGTTTTTAACATGGAGGTAAATTTTTTTGAATAGCTTGTGAGAACTGGGCATTGTCAGAAACATGGCATTACCTGTACCTTTGTATTATTTCTGATCTACTTAGGTACTTCTAAATAGCAAAAAGAAGACCAAGGAGCACATTGAAGCACTGAGCCTTGAATGCTCTCACTGCTAGTTGTCATGCCAGTTCCTGAATCTGTATTAGACTGTCCAAGTTAACATGCAGTCAAAGTTTGCAGACTTCTCCCAAAAAGGCAACATTGATGACACTATGCCAGTTTTGTTATTGCCCAGTGTCTTTTAACAGTATGGTAGCAAATTTTGCACTCTCAAAGACTCCAACATCTACATCATATGCTATGCAACACAAGCCCTTGGCACGATGCTGTAAATATTCCATAGAAATGCTATAAACTGGAAAACAATAATCTCTTAATGCCACAGAAACTCCACAGGGATTCCAAAGGAGACCCAGAACCAAGTGCTCTGTACAGTAAGTCGAGCCTACCTGATACAGAAAGAGCCAATCCTGAACATTTTCTCCTGCTCAGCATTCACTCATTGCCTGACCCTCATTGATTATGCAAGATAAATACTCCTGAGTGCATTCAAACTGAGCATCATGCTTCTTTTGTATCTCTTTATCATTTTTTATCTTGTTTCTTTGTCAACCATTCACCTTCCTTGCTTATTAAATCTTCTGAAATTGTTTATGTCTCAGCAGTAGACAGACAGCAATATACTCCTACATTTTTTGTTTTCACTTGCTTTTCAAAGGTTTGGTAACTACGAGTGCATACCACAGGCCAAACCAGCCTAGGTAAAAGGGTGCAATATGTACATTTCAGTGTGACCTCAAACAGCTGGTGTTCCCAAATACTGATGGAGAATCAAGTGTATGCATATATTCATATGATTCACCCATTTTCATCGCAAAAGAGTTCTCTCAGCCCAGACAGTTGAAAACTATCAGTCAGTGGATGTAACAATCTGTACCTGTCTGAATAAATCAGCCATCAGCAAAGGAAAAAAATCTTTTACCCTACTGCAGGTAGATTTTGTAATTGCAAGTCACTTTTCAAGAGCTAAATTAGTAATCGTTTTCATGTCTTATGGTTTTAATTACTCTAATAAACTAGTCTTGAATTGTGCCTTATATCTCTTTGTTTAGATTTTTGGATGTTTTGCTCTGACTGAACTCAGCCATGGAACTAATACCAAAGGCATACGGACCACTGCCACATTTGATCGTAGCACTCAGGTTAGTCTTTAATGCACAGGAATAATACTTAACACTGTTAATCTAAGGTTAGACTTCTTCAGAAAACACAGTACTTGTAATCTAAAAATCTGAATGTTGAAGCTATGTCTGCATTTTGTGATACGTGTATTCTAGAGAATAGATCCTACTCGTGGTCCCTTAGTTGTCCGAACTGGAAAATGTGCTTTCACACTGTTAGCCAGCATTCCTTTCCATAGAAAACTGCACAAGAAGGAGGTGGTCCCTGCAGAAGTTTCAGCCCACAGTGGACTCAGCTCACCTTAACCCAAGATCTAGGAAATGCTTCAAAGTCCATCACTTCGCTTTACTTTTTTAACTGCTTCAATGAACAATTTAAAGGCTGAAATTTAGGCCTTGCAGTCAAGTCATGAACTTTTTCTCCTTTAAAGGTTTCCTCGCCACATGAGTTCTCTCCAAAGTTGAACACTGTAAGAGACATTTTAACTGTTGAAGCACAGTACAGGATGAAATACTGGCAGCTAAAGGATGCTTTCAAAACATGATCTTGTCCATGAATAGCTTTTATCATTTTAATCATTTTGTTCCTTTTTTGCTGGCTACAGGAATTTATCATCAATACACCTGATTTTGAAGCTGCAAAGTTCTGGGTTGGTAATATGGGGAAACACGCCACCCATGCAGTTGTGTATGCCCAACTGTATACTCCTGATGGACAATGCCAAGGATTACATTCCTTTATTGTACAGGTAGGATAAGAATATTGCTAATCTGTTGTCTTTCTGTGTGGGTGAGGGGTATTAAATTAAAGATCTTCTGTTAATACTGTTTCTTACGGCTGACCAGAACTTTAATGAATGCCTTCAATATTAATAGCAATTGTGAACAGTGCACCATTTTAAAATGTTCACTGTGTTTTTGTGCTGGTTGTTCAGCCAATTTTATGTCAGTTTTCTGCAACTGGAAAATGCAGAAGAGGTAAGAAGCCTGAAGATTATCACACTGCCTATACAGTTAGAAATAACCTATGCTGTATGAAGTCCTGAAAGTCTTGGACAAGGCTTAAGGTCAGGGAATATCTCGAAGATGATTGTTCAATTGAAGTTAGGTTGATTGCTGCTCTCTGCGTGCACCTGAAGGAGGTTTCAATGTTAGTTTGGTCCGTGTTAAGGCTTATTTAACGAAGTATTGTTATTAGCTTAAGTAATTTTCATTATGGGACCTATGTCCTGAATGAATGGATATGTAAGTATGAGTTATATCTAGGATTATGTGCCTGGAAAATCAGAGAGCTTTCTTTAGTATTAATGACAGAATACAAATTGGGAATATTTTCACTGTTTGAAGAGTTCAACCAAGAACTTTAATTGTCCCACAACTGAACTAATGTTTCCTTCCTCTTCTATGCAGATTCGAGATACAAAAACTCTCCTACCTATGCCAGGTGTGATGGTAGGTGACATAGGAAAGAAACTTGGGCAGAATGGTTTAGATAATGGGTAAGTCTATCTGTTTGAACAAGGAAACATTCTACATTATATCACGCATAGTGGTGCAAAATCCTGAAATCCTGTGTCAATTCTGCCTGTCCTTCTGAGATGGTGAAAGGGCTGAGGTAGCTAGTAGCTTTAATATGTTGCTATTTAAAATAAAATGAAATATCAATTTTGAAGAATCCTGAATTTCATTATTTTCTATTCCTGGAACTTTCAGTCTTTCTGTTCCACTCACTTTTTAGAGTACGAAGTGCCACTGATAACTCTGTGGATGTTACAGAGTGATTTTGTAGTCAGACTCTGCAACAGTAATACTGAAAAAAGAAAAAAAAAAAAAAAGTTACTAGCTAAAGCATGTTAGTCTATAAATCCACATGGGTGTAAGCTCTCATTTTTTTTGCACATTAATTTCCAGCCCAAAGCAGGGCTAGTAGAGGACCACAGACAAGGCTTGTTGTTAGTAAAGACATAAGATTACTGTGACCAAGTAGGTCTGGATCTCTGACACAGGTCAGAGACTCATTACCTGTCTTGTTTAAGCCATGAGGTTCCTGGACTAACCCTGTCCAGTTCAGATGAGGAGGTTAGTTACTTCTTCTGTATTCTATGTGTACAGTTGAAATAAAGAAGTTCCTGGACTTCATTTCTCAGTCATGGCATTGAGTGGCCATGTTGAGTCTCTGCTGACCAAAGGAATCTGATAGATTTGTGCATAGAAACAGAAAATTTTTAAAATTGTTTTTTAAACCCCTACATTATTTTTACAGCTCTGTTTAAAGACAAGAAATTTGAAATAATAAAGGGGGTGTTAGTGGGTGTCACTTCTTTAAGCTTGCAATTTACTTTTTTTCTGTTGATTCAGTTTGTTGTTCAGTTGTTGACCTACATAGTGTGCCATTGCAGTGTGCCATTGCCATCTGCAAAAAGCAGATATCTTAAGGTATCCTTCTTTGCAATGTAATGGTTTTGACTGTCTTTCCAGCAGGTCATAGGTGTTCTGTAGTTTTTGTCTTTACCAAAAGACAAAAACTCTTGTCTTTTGACTTTAACCTCCTAATACCCCAAATAACCTATAGTGTCAATAGTGGCTCTGACTGTGTATGTACATAATTCTTATTGATGCTCTGTAGCGTAAAGACACAGATGAAAGAAGAAAAAAAAGCATACAGCAAATGAAGTTTTATAGAGGATGGATGTGAGAAGAGGCCTGGACAAGAATTTAGGGAGGTTTAGTTGGGATTTGCCTGCATCTGCATTACAAACTTGTAGCCACCAGATGGCACAGCAACATGGGTTTGAGTATTCCGAATGTAATCCAGCTTCGTATTTCAGTAGAAATAGTCAAATTCTGCTGCTCATTCTTAATTTGCAGCATTGTTTTAAGCACAACATGAGGATGGAAAAGAAAAAAATGAAAATTTGTCATATAATCTGTATGTATGTTCATCTAATAAAGTATTAGATCCCATTATGCTGTTATTAAAAGCATTAGCCTCTACCTCATATTTTGCTAGTTTCTTGAATGTGCATATGAATTCTGGTTCTACTACCATTGACACTTAAGTAAATCAGATATATTTCCATAGAGTAACACTTAGGATAAATGGTCAGAGTGAAGATCGGAGTACAGGGAAACTGATAGAGATGTCAGATTTTGTTCCTGTACTCGAAGTTTATGATATGCCTTTTCAACATGGGTATACAGATTTAAACTCGTGAGCATATTTGTAGGGCATGGAGAAAAAAATCTAGTTTGCTTGGACATTGTAATTGATTTATGCTATGTAAGTCCAGTTGGAGGCCAGTCACTAGTGGCGTCCCCCAGGGCTCGGTGCTGGGGCCGGTCCTCTTTAATATCTTCATCGATGATCTGGACGAGGGCATCGAGTGCACCCTCAGTAAGTTCGCAGATGACACCAAGTTAGGTGCGTGTGTCGATCTGCTCGAGGGTAGGAAAGCCCTGCAGGAGGATCTGGATAGGCTGCACCGATGGGCTGAGGTCAACTGCATGAAGTTCAACAAGGCCAAGTGCCGGGTCCTGCACCTGGGGCGCAATAACCCCAAGCAGAGCTACAGACTGGGAGAGGAATGGTTGGAGAGCTGCCAGGCAGAGAAGGACCTGGGAGTGATGGTGGATAGTCAGCTGAATATGAGCCAGCAGTGTGCTCAGGTGGCCAAGAAGGCCAACGGCATCCTGGCTTGTATCAGGAACAGCGTGACCAGCAGGGCGAGGGAGGTGATCGTCCCCCTGTACTCAGCTCTGGTGAGGCCGCACCTCGAGTACTGTGTTCAGTTTTGGGCCCCTCGCTACAAGAAGGACATCGAGGTGCTTGAGCGGGTGCAGAGAAGGGCGACGAAGCTGGTGAGGGGCGTGGAGAACAAGTCCTACGAGGAGCAGCTGAGGGAGCTGGGCTTGTTCAGCCTGGAGAAGAGGAGGCTCAGGGGTGACCTTATCGCTCTTTTTAGGTACCTCAAGGGAGGCTGTAGCGAGGTGGGGGTTGGCCTGTTCTCCCACGTGCCTGGTGACAGGACGAGGGGGAATGGGCTTAAGTTGAGCCAGGGGAGTTTTAGGTTAGATGTTAGGAAGAATTTCTTCACTGAAAGGGTTGTTAGACATTGGAACAGGCTGCCCAGGGAAGTGGTGGAGTCACCATCCCTGGAAGTCTTCAAAAGACGTTTAGATGTAGAGCTTAGGGATATGGTTTAGTGGAGGGCTGTTAGCGTTAGGTTGGAGGTTGGACTCGATGACTTTGAGGTCTCTTCCAACCTAGAAATTCTGTGATTCTGTGATTCTGTGATTCTGTAAGAGAACAGAGAAGGTGATTGTAACAGTCCCTTTTGGTTTTAAAAGATTAATCTCCTCTGTCATTTGGCTGAAGTTTGACTGATACATTCTAATACAAAGTGTAATGTTTTCAGTAAGAGTTGCAGAAATAATGTGGGAATTTTTGTGGTGTGAATTCAACTGACTAACCTGCTCCTTCAGAGTCTGTCTTTCCAAATAATTCTCATAACTTCTTAACTAGAATGTCATTTAACTAGAATAACATTTAAAAAAAATCACTTCAAAGTATTTTAAATTATCTTCCTTTCTTTTTGTCATTCACAAAATTTGGTGTAATAAATACATACGTGATTAAAGATAAAAATACATTTTTTCTTACGTTAAATTTAGACTCCAAAAAATAAATCGGGCTGCCACTAGGGGATGCAAGTGCTTCAGTCTTTATTTTTATAATACAAAAATGTCCACCTGTTGCTAGTAGTCTAGCACTCTGTGAAATATGCTGTTCACTGTGGTCCCAAAATCGAAATATCAGGGGAAAAAAAACAAGCACTAAAAAAAAAACAGAAGTGTAGTTAGGATCCAGGGGCTTTTCAGTAACATGTATGGCAGGTACAGAAGTTGAGAAACGTAAAACAAGAGCTTAATTGCTGATGGCCATTTCTGTTTTTCCCCTTTGTCTTGGTTTTGTTTTGTTTTGTTTTTTGTCTACTCTGGGTAATGTAACGTTACCAAACCTTCCCATTATGCAGCGCACCTCAGTAAATGATTGCCACCAAATCAGTAGTGAAACAATTTCATATCCTGTTGTAACTAAGAGTAAACTGCTGCTTTTCCAATTCAGAAAAAGAAAACATGCCCACCTGAATTTATGTTGGAAAGAGTTTGAAAATTAGTTTTAATTGTGTTTCTTAAATAGTGCTGAACATGCCTGTCTTTATAAAACGAGCTCGGAGTTCATTCAGCTGTATCTACTGGTAGTGTGGATATGGTCTGTTGAGCAGACAAAACCTACGATAAGGGAAGAACTAGTGAAATTAAGCTATCAACAATACAGCAGACCACTGCCAAAGAGAAAGCTGTTTATTTGAACTGAATTGTTTGTAGGGGAAAAAAGGGTCTTCTGGGTGAACAGGAATTGTTAGTGGTATCTAATTTAATGATGGACTTCAGAAAACCGAAGGGTTTTTACTAGCAGTTTTAACAACCTTTCATATACAGTTAGCATGTGATCTCTGCACATACAACCTGCTGTGACATTCAATGTGTTCTGTAACAACAAAGCTAGATTCAGAGTTCTGAATGCTGAAAACTAAACACAAAACCCAAGAGGAATGGGTAAAGGGAATTTGTTGGACAGAAAAGCAGTAAGTCCTGTAAAAGAAGCCCTCCTGGAAAGAAACTGAGGGTTCTGAAAGCCCTCACTGCAATTCCTTGCATGCTAGAGATGTCATACATCATACAAATTCAAGTCCTTTGTATTATGTCATTTAAATGTTTAGCTAATTTATTTATTGATAGCTGTAGCAGTAGCAGAATGTTAATGAATTACTGGCAGTGAAACTGAAATACTAACAAACACACAATAAATTAAGATTCTGCTACTGCTGATGTGAAGTGTAGACCAAATGAAAGCCTAGTCCTTCAAAGGATTTTTGTCTCCCAGAATTTATGCCTTTAAATCTTAGATTTCCCAATGTTTGCAGTTATTTCACTTGGAAGGTTGGAGCTGAAGTTCATTTTGGAGCCTAAGTAGTCTCTTGGAGCTTCATTTTACAATCCAGAGCAGTAGTTGCTGAAGATAAGTTGCACACTATGGTCCTTTGGTTGTTTGTTTCTACTCCCACACTGCCTTTTTCATTGTGCTGGGACAAACATTTGTGCTGTGCAGTGGACTCAGCTAGGGAACAGGAACTGTCTGAAAACTAATCTCACCAAAAAAAAAAAAAAAAAGTCTATTTTCAAGCAGATGATTTGTCAGGTCTGGTTCACTGCAAGGCCACAGTAGAGGCTGTTCCGGTACAGGGAAAGTGACAGTATAGGGATGTAAATAAGAAAGCAAGCATAGAGATCAGTTGTGCTTCTCTAGAAATAACAAGCTCATGCCTGTTTGAGGTTTTTATTGTCCTTGAGCCACTGACCAGAGCCACAAACAAGTGTCTGAAGAGAACAGATGAAGCAGCTATAAAATACAAATAATAGTTAAAATACCTGTACGTGAACTTAAGTTACCTGAATACACTACCGTCAGTCCTTGTGAGGAATATTTTGTAAGACATGTCTTGTATATTTGCAATTTAAGTCAAAACAGTGATTTTGCAGTGGTTTCACTGATATTTCCCTGTTTCACTCTCTCCACTTAGTTTCTACAGTCAAGGTGAGACGTATGGATACATATAATGCAGCATACATGGCTAAGATGTGGTCACATCGCTAAAAAGCTAAATGCATTATCCCCTTCTCATTTTTATCACTTGCAAGTACACAACAACAGCGTAGCCACAGCTAGTTTAGCCACGATAGCCAATAAGACATATTGTGATGCCTGTCATAATGACAGGCACTGATGGTACTAACGGGGAAAGGCAGATTCAGATCTGATCACAAAGTTGTTTTATCACCTGCAGAAACTGGGCCTCACATCTGTAGTGTATTTCAGACAGCCTTTTTTTTTTTCTTTTTCCTTAGCGGAGCTTTGTCTGCTCTTGACTTTTGCAGGGGTCTAACCATCCGGAACTCCTTGAACTCCTTGCCTGACTGGCACTTAACTTATAAGAACTGTAGGGTGACTGGATTTTTGTGTCTCCATGGAGTCCATTAAGATAGGATTAGGAGGCCTCTGTTGTTTTACTACTGTTGTTGAATGTTTCTTCTACAGACCTGCATTCTTAGATTAGTTTTGTTCTTAGAAACTGGAGCTAAAATACCGCGTTTCAGTTTTCCCCAGCCTCACTGTAACTCTTCTCAACTTTAACCTTTCTGTGAGTTTCAGTCTGGAATATGCGGCTGTTTTCTTTCTCTTCCACAAGTTTTTCACCAAACCTCTTAAATGTTATTCTTCCGAAGGTTTACTGTGTCTCATAAACAGCCGTGAGATCACTTGACTTGCAGTTTTTCAATACCATTCACCTGCTTTCTGTTTCTGGCTAAAAGGATTGACAGAACTGTCACTGCACCATCTCTAACAGAGTCAGTAATAAAAGCTGGCAGGACAGGCATTTTTGTGGGTCTGAAATTCACTAAAGCATATTTGAGCTATTTGTACCATAGGTAATAGCTTATTAATTTAGTACTGGCAAAAGGAGCTCGTGGCTTTTCCAGCTGCTCTTTTTTTTTTTTTTTTTTTTTTTTTTTTTTTTTTTTTTTTAATCAGCATTACTGCACACCAGATGAATTACTTTTGCATGATTTAAAGTCAGTAAGATTAACTTTACTTGAAATGTTCCCTAAACCACCGGCCAAAGAACCCAAACAAAAATGTTACTATTGGAATAGTGCTTCACTCAGCTCAGCTAATCTTGGTAGAAGAAATCTATGAAATACAGTTGTCTTACCTGTGTACTAGATTCTGTAAAATTCCACATTTCTTTAGAGCTCTGTGAAACATATTTAAAGTGGCAGCTATCTGTCTCTTTTGCAGAGAGGTCTTAATCTCAGACACACTAATTGCTGTGCAGAAGAGTCCCTAATTAGGGTAGCTTTCAAACCTATGGTCTTGTCATCACCATGTGAAACACAGACATTTTCCAAATTTGCTGGTACTTGATATCCCCATGGCTGTATATACAGTTCCATTATTGTAAGATATTTCTACTTCTCTTCAATTATTTGAAGAGATTTTCTCCTAAATGCGTTGACAGATGTGGTCCATGTCTATTCACTGTGCTTCCTAGGCTAATAACCATTAGAAATGTGATCGTTGACTTCATTAAAGCTTACTATTTATTTTTAATACGTTCCGATATCAAGTTCAAATTGGCCAGCATGTCTAATAATTTCAAATAGCAAAATTCTTGGAGAGGGAGCATAACAGCAGTTGGCAGTCATTTCATAACGTCGGCTAACTCCCAGATCCTATAAGGTTCTGCTTTTATTTTCAACATTGGTGCTTATAGGCAATATATCATATTTCTTAATGCACGGGAGCTTTCTGTGGGTTTTTTAATTGCTAATTCTATCTCTCTCCTTGGCTTCCTAAAGTTTTTGCCATTTTACATGCCTCTGTTTTGATAGCAGCTTACAGAAAAAGAAGGAAATAAAGTATCTTTAATGGCCAATATCAAGGAAAGAAATCCGAACTTCTAAAACCTGTCTCAGTGTGCATTATTTGAATCAATTTTCATAATAAGAAAATAGGTTGTTACATAATGAGTAGAAATTTAGTGTTCTTGTTCACTAGCTATGAAGAATAGTGATTATAAGAAGGTATACTTTTTTAATCAAAATAATTCTAGGTAACACTTTATAACGTGCAGACCTACCTACCTTACACTTGTGGCTGACAGATTATAACAAAACTTTCTACAAGGTTTTCTCTTTCCATAAAGACTTATTCTACGTTTAGGTTTTTAGGTTTATATTACAGTTGAAGAAATGGAGTTAAACTGTTCAGGTTATTTTGCTAGCTGTTTTGTTTGACACACAATGTGTTCAATGTAAGTAAACTTGCATTTCCTAAAAACAGGTTATTATTATATGGAAGATGTGTATGTTAGTAGATACAGAGCTTCAAGCACACATCAATATAATGACTTTCTACAATTGCACGGCATTGTTGAATGAATTGAACTAATCACTACAGTGTAAAACTCTAAAAGACAATTTGTCATCTTCATCATTAATGCTACTATGAATCTTGCCATCATCATACACAGGTCTAAACCTACTCCAGATGTATATTTGCAAATAGAAGTCCCAAGAGTTGGAGCCTTTTGAAATTTCTTTGTATCATGTCTTTGTTAAGTCAACTTTTCCTCTAACCTGGCTCACGAGTCCAGTTTTTATCACCATTCAGTAGCTTTTCTAAATGATGTTTCATTGCATTCTTCCATGCATCTTTTCCTGCTTGGGAGGGATTCTTTAGAAAAATCTACAAGGCTTCCTTTCATCACTCAAATTCTTCCTTAAAGTTTTCATTTGTTCTAATGGCATGTAAGAAATGGTTATGATTAAGAAATGATTAGCTACTGTGACTGGCTGATACATCAAGCAAGTATTCTGTAGCAGATAGTGTCTGCCTCACAGTTTGAACTATATACGTAGCTTCTTGCTGCGCGCTTTGGTTGTAAGGTCAAAGGAGAAGGCACCTCCTAGTTCTGTGGATGTACAGCTAGCTAAGCAGAGTGCTAAACTAGGGATCTAGTCCTTGCTACACACACTGTCTTGTAATTAAAGTAATAATTTTTAAAAAGTTCAAATTCTATCTAGTGTGCATGCTATTGCTTAAAAATAATAGAGTTGCTATACTTTCTTAGATGTGATTAATTTTATTTGGTGTACAGGGAGCAGGGAACACGAATTTAGCCAAAATATCTTTTTGGAATTAGATTTTTTTATTTTCAGTGATAAGAAGAAATATTAACAAAGATGTATATGAGATCTTTGGAAATTCTGAATTTGGTCCTATTATGTAGTGTTGTCTCACTGAAACTCGCACTTAATAAAGCACATGTATAAGGCCAGTAAGCAGCTGGTTCTTGGTTAGGATAGCCTGCTTTTCTCTGTGGCTAAGTTTGAAAATAGCCTGTATCTCTAAGGCTGAATAAATTCAGTATGCAGATATGTTTCCTTGGAAACAACTCGTAATTTTAAAGCACATGCAGCAATGCAGCCCTTATGTAATTTATTAATGTGAAAGACCTGGCTCTCAGGGGCCTTATTAAGTAGATCAGCCTGTATTGGCAGGCAAAAGGAATTTGCTTTGATTACAAATGCAGCTTTTCAAGTGCTATTAGATACTGAGATATTTGTGAGTGGAGCAGATATTACCCCTATCGAGCCAAGTTGTACTGCCCATTTTGGTGAAACAGTTCATACACTTTCTTCCTGAAGAATATGAATATTTAGGACAGTCTGCCTATTCTAACAGCTTCCTTCTTTATTGCTGCTAGGATGCCACAATTTAGAAAAGACAATGTCACTCATCCCTTCTTAAGATGCCACATTCCAGGGAATAGAAGTCCTAGTCTGAGTTCAAGCAAAGGAAGGTTCTCCTTTCTGTTCCTTCTTAGTGCACTAATTCAGCTGTGTACTCATTTGTATTACAGAAACATGGAAGACCCTCACGGATCTGTATTGTAGACTCACACAAATAGCTTCCCCCTTTTCAAAAGCACTACCTTCTCTAGACTGCAATGAGCAACCCCTCAGTAAGCCAATAAGACATTTGGTTCAGCAGAATTAACAGTGTCAAGGAATTCTTTGGAGTCAGAATGGCCCAGCCTGGTTTTAGCAGCAGAGAGAGTTGAATTTTTCATCTTCCCAAGCTTTTTGATAACTGAGTCACCAAGCTAACTCACTTTCCTAAGTTCATGCAGACTGAGACGTTTATACTCTGTCGCTGAAAGCGTCTATCACACAGACTCTGTATAAGGTCTCTGATAAGTAACTACCCAGAAGACTGTCCCTGTCCTCAAAGAGAATAAATTGCTCTTCCTTCTGTTTGGTTGTTTTTTTTTTTTTTTTTTTTTTTTTTTAAACTTATTTTCTTATGGAGTTGCTCAAAGGGTCCCTTGAGGGTTTGTTTTTTAACCATCACCTTAATTTTTAAAAAACAAATTGAAGAGTGACAGCAAATAATTTCCCATATTGAATTTCCTCTACTGGCCTGAGTATGAATACATACTATCCAAAAATTACCTACCTGTCTTGATGGGTTTACTGATATGCATGCTGTGACCTTTTTCTGAAATGTAGACACCCTAAACTATGTCAAGATAGATTTTACATTACTTGTGTATTTGTTTGACTAGGTTTGCCATGTTTCACAATGTCAGGATACCTAAAGAAAACATCCTGAATATAGCTGGAGACGTCACAGCTGAGGGGAAATACTCCAGTTCTTTCAAGGTATGAATCAAAGTTTTGTTTCATTAATATGTAAATATACAAAGCCACAAGTAGGTTATGAGATAAAGCATGAGCATCATATGTTGGTAAGCACTAGTACCTAAATGATTGTTGACACAGTGTCGCATGAATGCTGATTTTCTAATTGTCTTTCAGTGATGTCTAAATTCACCTTATTGATTTTACTGACTTCTTGCTTTTTGAGGTACCACAGCAGTCCCAAAGTAGTTTAAAGAAACTGCTTTGGATCTTTTCCAAACACCTTAACTGACTGTGTCAGTAAATAAAATTGTCCAGCCCTCTGGGCTTCTGATCATGCTCCAGAGTTGTATTTTTATGGGGTAGGCAAATGAAATGTTAGCTCCTCCATTTACTCTGTGCCGTTTATCCATTTAGGATGTTAAAGAGCGTTTTAGCGCATCTCTTGGATCTTTGTCCATCGGCAGAATTCTGATCACAGCAGTTTCTGCAACCAATTTAAAGCTTGCCTTATCAATAGCCATTCGCTTCTCAGCAACTCGCCATCAGTTTGGACCAACTGATGAAGAGGAAATACCTGTTCTTGAATACCAAACACAGGTAAAAACTTCAGACTTTGCATCTATAGACTTTTATGTAATGACACTCAGATTCAAAGCTACTGCAAATCAAAATAGTGACACCGAAGTTAATGAAATTAAAATTGTCTTTTTCATCTGAAGTGTAGATGCAGTGTAGCTTTGGGTGTTCATTGCAGCTTAAGACTTCTTACCCATTCTCTTGGCATGATCAGACTTTTGAGATAAGTTCTTGGACAAGCAAAAGAAAAAAAATATTTATGTCTCTCCAAAGTACCTAGAACCATATGTCTTCTAAAATAGTAACCTTTTCAGAGAAAGGCTGTCTTCTATGTGCACAAAAAAGTACTGATGAAGAAACTAGAATTAAAAAATGTCAGTGCATGTTTTGCTACTATCTTCATTTTCTCTTTTTTAGACCTTATTATTTAAAAGTACACAAATCAATGACAATCATTGTAGCGAACATCCAGCCAGCACTGATTTTAAGACGAATACAGCCAACCTTTTTTTCCACAGAATATGCAAATGAAAAACACTTTTTGGTCTGAAAAAGGTAAAATGGGTAGTAATGGTAAACTAGAAAAGAGTGAGAAAACTCAGATCAGCTGGATGAGAAAGGTTGTTAGGTAAGAAGTGCTAGAGTAACCAACCCACCCATTCTGTCCTTGCAAAGTAGGTGCCTTTTTTCCAGGCTTGCAACTTTTTAAGTTTTCATGCATTTCAACAAACTCTAGCAAAAGCTGCCTTCTTTCCACCTCATCTAAATAAACCTGGTTCTACTTCCCACTACTTTGTGAACCTCTATTTTGCTCGACTTCAGCTTATTCTGTAGGTTTTGCTTCCTGAACCTTTATTCCCTTTTTTCTCTACTACAAAAGCTTCTTTAAGCAGTTTCCCTTCTCCTTCATGGGCTTCCATCTGATTTGCATATAAAGATGCTTTTTTTTCTTCTTTCCAGCCCTGTTTTTTTCTATTTTTCACAAAGTGCAAAGAGCACTACTAACTTAGGTTCTTTAATGAACAAGCAAGTGAAACAGTTATACCCTCTGCCATGGTGGTGGACCACGGTATGCCAGACATTGTGTAAACACAGAGCAAAAAATGTCGTTGGTCCCCAAAGCTGCAGTGAACTTCTGCACTGGGTTAACAGGATGTAGGATGTTGATCACAAATTCACAAAATCCATGGACTGGAATAATATAAATGACTTATTCACAGAATAGTTATATTTAATTATGTTTATAAATTATTATTGCTAAGTTCTCTTCACCATAACTTCACACACATCTCCAGTTTAAAAAAGGTAAAAAGGAATGTTGTTTCCCAAATGATATTTTTTATATATATAATTACAAAGTATATATGTTTATCAGTTTGCAATCAAATCTATTTAATTTTTATTCTAGCAATGGCGTCTTCTTCCTTATTTGGCTGCTGCATATGTCTTAGATTATTTCTCCAAATCACTGTTTGAGAACTTCGTTGAATTTTTTGCAGGCTTATTGACAAAGCAAAGGAGTCAGAGGCAGGTGAGATATCTACACATTTCCTCTTAGCTGTGTTCTTACTTCAACAAACTGGAATTTGTTAAGTGAAGGACCTACTTAGAAGTAGGCTGTCTTATGATCAAGAATGATAGAGCAATGTCTCAGAAATATGGATGAATAAGGAAAAGCCCCCAGATGAGTTTTAATGGAGTGGTTAAAGTTTTATTGGTTTCACTGGGATTTAAGACTATGTCCCCTTGCAAATTGTTTATCATAAGTATATGATGATGTAAATTCAGTTTATGACTGTTATAAAAATGATATTGCAGGGGTCATATATCAAGCACTTTCCAAAATGGTACTATTCGTAATTACTGCACAAACCATGCAAGTCTAGCTTGAGTTTGCAATTCATACTCATGCATTAGGAAATATGCTTTTGGAGAAAAACGTTAATATTTTTGAGTTTTAATGCTGAATTTCTCAACTACTCATAGACAATCAGAAGTTACCCCTTTATAAAGTAGTTTGATCTATCAATCAGTCTCTGCACGGACTGATTCTCAGCCAAAGTGCAGTATGTTTTTTTATAGCATATAAATTATATATATATGTGTGTGTGTGTGTGTGTATTTAAATCTTGACATTTTTTACTGTAAGGGCCTACACAGTGGCTACACGTTGCTCAGATCTCACTTAAACATTCATTTTTTTTTCCAGCTAAAATAAAGCCTGTGATAGATTTCTGTACTAGTGGCTGGGTATTGTAATTTATCCTCTTTGCACAAACCACAGAAGAGTCTGATTGATTATTTGATCTGTTATTTTATCTCTAGAGGTCTCCAGTGCAGTCACTAATCCTAGATAAAACTCAGATTGTAACAAAAAAATCTGCCTGTTGACAGTGTTAAGAATGTAATCCTTATGAACTTCTTTTGTAGTATGGGAGATCTGAAGGAAAAAAAAGAGAAAAGAAAAAAATGTTATTTGCTTTCAAACAATTTGGGTGGTATTAACCCAACACCTCTAGAAAATCTATGTAGTATGAAGGTTCCAAGCACACTTTCAAAGGAAGGCCAACAACATTAGTGTCAATGCAGTAAAAAGCAGTAAATAATATAAATATCCCTTTTCTGACTCAGGAGAGAGGGATTGCTTATGTCAAAGAGGAGAAAGAAGCTTTCTCTGGATGTACCACCTTCAACAACCTTCCTCCATCTTTGGGAGGAATAGATCGGCAGTCAGTGAGCTATCCCGTGCAATGCCATTTCATCTGGCACAACTGAGCCATGTATCTATTACCTGGCACAAAATTTTCCAGTTCCATGTAAGAATGCTAGTATCTAGCAAGTTTTTTATGGCAGTTTTTTTTTTCCTTTTTTTTTGGGGGGGGGGAGGGGTTTCAAAAAAAAAAAAAAAAAGATTCTGCGCTTACATAGATCTCAGAAATTTGTATGTATGTATTTCAGGTTATTCTTTTTCTTTTTTTCTTATTTAAAATCAGTACACTTAGCTGTGGCTTTTATTGGTCAGAAGCCTACTTTGCGTGAAAATTATTACTAACTTGTAGCTTGTTTTTACAAGGCTGATTTGGGACGTGAGATTCATGCCTTATGTGCTGCCAGCAAACCACTGTCTTCTTGGACTGCTCAGCAGGCAGCCCAGGAGTGTCGAGAAGCTTGTGGAGGGCATGGTTACCTTGCAAGTAAGTCACAAACTATTGCATGCACTAATAAGAAATAAAATGATTATGTTCACGTGTATTTTGACTGTTACATCATGGTATCCGAATTTTAGGAAGGTATCCGAATTTTAGAAAGGGATTTTTCCTCACATCCATATTTTAAAATTTTATTCCTAATACCACATTAAAAGAACTAAACCTGTGCAGTATCTGCAGCAGCACTTGGACAAAATAAGACTTTCTTTTTCAGTCTCAATTCCAGAAGTAAAGATGCAGATTTTATAGAGGAAAGGTCTTCTTCTAAGTTGAATGCCACACTTCTCTAAAGTCTTCACAGTATACATTTTCACAAGCTAACAAGTGAACTTTCAAGCTCACATGTTTGTAAGAATACCCATATATACAGGAACAGACAACTCTTACATTTTGTTACAGTATAATTATTTAATCCGTTTTAGCTTCCTTTTGGTGCATTGCAATATATTAACGTGTTCACTTGTTCTTTTTAAGTGAATCGTCTGGGTGAAATCCGAAATGACAATGATCCAAACTGCACATATGAGGGAGATAACAATGTCCTGCTTCAGCAAACCAGCAACTACTTAATGAGCTGGATGAATTGCATAAGAGGTAATTTTTTTTATTGTGGCATCATGTGTTGGACCCAGCAGTGAGTAGGTAATGGAATTAGGAGGTGATTTCATACTGAAAGCAACTGATAGTCATTTAATTATTTTGTAGAGCATAAATAATGTGCTACAGACTCCATCATATGATACATTCACAAATACACAGATACTTGCTGCAAGAAATATACTTTTTCCTGTGTCTTGCAGTAGCTAACTAGATGTTTTGCCATTCTTAATCATGTTATGCAGTATTTTACTCCCTGTGAAGTGCAGGTTAGTTCAATGGAACTACTCCTAAAATCACTGTAAGTCTGCATATGCTCTGTTCATTATACTTAAAACAGTTCATACCACCTAACTTGGTTGCAGTCTTCATCGGTACATGTTGTAGTTCTTCAGATCAATGATTTTGTTTCAGTTTTCTAGCAGTAATTTTCACCAGCTGGAAAACACAGCAATAGGAGTTGAATCTTATGGGACTTATACACAGTGATGTAATTTTTTTCAGTACTTGTCAGCCATCTCATTTGGCTGGACTAGGCCATAATAAAATAAATATTATGTCCTAATTGCATCTGGCCTTTCAAGGGTATGCATGGCTTTGTAATAGGTTTTTAGTTCCAAAGAGTCTAATTTATTTTCTCATAAATCAGTTTTATTGTCTTTGGTATTTCAGATAAAGTGCCTTTCGAATCCCCTCTTGGAACAATAAACTTTTTGCAAGACTACCATCACATCCTTGGCAGGAAATTCACTGCCGTTAGTGTTGAAGATTGCATGGACTCCTCAGGTAGCCTTTTGTTGTTGTTAAATTCTAAACTCTAGAATCTTAAATTCTTTCCAGATCTAGAGATTGGAGATTCACTTTCTGCTATTTATTACATATTTTTCTACATTGCTATATGCTGACTTTCTTTGTATTACATGCATTTCAGTTTTCATTTCAAAATAATGCTTTTTTATCCCCAGCCTCAATTTTAGAATCAAAGATAGCATCAGCTGTTTTTCTTCCATTTTTGTTCTTCTAAAATATAATTTCTAATCTATTTTTTTTGCCACTACATGATTGTTTTCAAGTGAAACTGTTGTGAGGGACATTGATCGTTACTACCTTGGAATTTTAAAATTTCTTATTTTAGGAAAGCATACACATGATTTAGAAATGTTTTGGGAAGTTTTCTAAGTGTGTGCACTCTTGACAATTGCTTCTGGTTGCATGGAGAAAAAAGAGTAACGGTGAAAGAAAACTCCCTACAATTTTTCTGGCTTACTGTACTATAATCGAGTATGACATGACATGCCGTTCCCACTTCTGTATCACTGTGAGCCTAGAATGGCCCTTAGAGGCAAAAATTAACAGAGAAATGAAGAGATAATGAGATAGTGACAAGGAAATGAGCAAAAGTGGATTTGTGAAACTGAGAACATACTAGATGAAGAAACTCCAGTCTTAATGCATAAGGGACAATAATATTAATTCTGAATGCAATAACCATTTCAGTGCTCAAATAATTGCAAAAAAAACTCCGCTTTAGATAGGGATGCAAAGTAGTAATATGATACCATAATAGATTTGGGGAAAATATGAAGAAACTCAAAATATATAAGGAAAAGATTAACTCAGAATGACTGCATGCTTTCTTCTTTGTTGTATGTCTCCAGCTTGTGAAATCCAACAGAGCACAAACTGATACCTTAAAATATTTTCTCTTGTGTTTCCTACTGGACCAGATTACAGTTTAAAAAATATATGAATCTGTTGATTGTTGCATTCCGCTAGAAACTGGGATTTTAAAACAGGTACATAGGTTTAGGCAGCATGTCAACCCTCATCATTACCTAGATAATATCCTACATAAAATCTTCAGCTAACACACAAGCTATCAAGATTTATTAAAAGGACTTTATGCTGATGTACTTGTCCCCTTACTAGTTCCAGGCTGCTGTAAAAAATGTAGCACAAGCATACGAAATAGTTCATTCACATGCAATTACATTTGGCCACCTTTGCAGTGTTAGAAATCATGTGTTTTGCAAGCATGTAACATCATACCTGCAAATGGAGTGGGCCCACAGATTGTGTGTGTTCTTCTGTTCTTTTATTTTCAGAAGAGAATGAGTATCTTATAGACCTAGGTCTTAATATGGAAGAGAGTATAACAAGGTAAAAAAAATGATCAAATCAGAAAATGCATCTAAATTGAGCTGTGGACATATCTTGTCTTTTAGCTTAGGCACAGTTGGAACTAGTACATGGTCAGGTACAGTAGGTCTTCGCTGTATCATTTTAATTTATTTTACCCAACATTTATTTACTGCAGCTACGATAATGGGCAAAGTGTCATGTTAATGGATTGATTAACATCTTCACTTTTCATCTTAGGTAAAAAAAACAAAAAAAAAAAAAAAATGCACTGAGACTGCAGTAGAATCTGCATGTGACTTCTCTTTTCCACAGTTCCTTTAGCAGCATATAAGTGGCTGGTTTGCTACCTGCTCCGAGAAAGTGACCTAAAGCTGAAGAAGGAGAAGCAGTCAGGGCAGAGTGATTTTGAGGCAAAAAACAACTGTCAGGTAATGCTTATTCAGCTTTCCTATTTTGTTTACTTATTTTCATCCAAGTTTGCCAGATCCTTTTAGTTTTATCTTCTTGCGTCAGGAAGTACAATTTCCTTAAGCAAAAAGCAGCAAGTTATATAACTTATAATATGTAATTCCTGTCCATATGAATCGTATTGAACATGATAGAAGGAGGACAGTTATGATCAGCAGAAGTCTTCCAAGATATATTTCCTTTCAGAAAAGTTGCAGGCATGTGCTGGATGGTGTGTATAAGTTTATCACAACTTCTGAAAACCAAATCTGCTACTACTAAATCTACTGCGGCATCTGATTATTACATCTCCATCTGCTCTTGTGGCCAAATACATACTGTAGGAAAGAATCTTGCTCTGGCAGATAGGTAGACTAGATGACCTAATAGGTCTTTTCCATCTCCAGTTTCTGTAGTGCAAAGCACTCATGAAAGATACCAGACTGAAAGCATTGGAACCTGAAAAGGAAACGTTGACAATCTACAAATAGCAGATCCACTCTCTCACCAGAAAGTTCTAACAGCTAGTAATGGCTTAACTCCAAATTTTGGTTTATATCCCCAAGCTCCCCAAATTCTTCTGGTACCTTCATGAGAAACTGGCTTGTATCCAAGAAAATAAGACTTGTCATTTGTCACCGAGGAAAGAGATCTGTTCCCTGAAGATGGGCAATGTGGTTTACCTTATCTGCAAAGCTCGTTAAAAAGCAGCAGGAAGGAAAATTCAACTCTTCACCTAGAAAGATCCAGTCTGGCTTCAACAAGGGATAATCTATGTAAAACCACTGGTAGAGGAGAGGAAACCTTTCCTGCTTTTACCCTAGAAGCAGTCTATTAGAGGTGTCCTTCAGGGTGAAATTCAGAATGAGAATTGCCCTACAGCTGAATGCAAGATAAGTTTCAGAAATTTAAGTCTGATTGCTTGTCAGTTGGCCAGCTCCTGGGAGGCTTGTGCCAGGGCCAGAGAGGATGGTTTGCACAGTGGTATGAAGATTACTCACCTCACTTCTCTTCAGTGTGCTAAAATTTAAAGAAATTTAGGCACACAGCTGCTTTTGAGATAGGCTTTGATATACCTCAGGTCATTAGGTTTTCTTTTCTCCCTACAATTCATCTTCAGAACAGAGGGATTTCTTATTTTAAATGACATGCCTCAAAACCATCTGAAAATGATTTACAGGGTGCGCTTTAATGCATATTTGATTTAAAACTTTCTGGGCATGAAGAAACACTTCTCTGTCAGCCCACTGACTGACTAATATATAGTATTTTTTCTTGCTATGGGAAATCTGGAAGAGATTCCTAACTTAGGTCCCGAGGCAGAAAGGAGAAAGTACTTTATATTACTTGTCTATGATGTTTCACACTGGTTGGAAGTTTACCAACTTCAGGAAGCAAGAAGGTCCATTTCTTTTCAGCCAGGAGCTTGATAGAAACAATACAGAATTGCAAGGAAAGGTAAAGAAGGAAATAGAATTTGTAGGAGAGAAGAATAGGGAATTAATTGTTAGTGTTGCATTTGGGATATTGAAACCTGTTTCATTCTGACTAGAGAACTGACATTTCAATATTCTGATATTAAAAAGTCTGTCTATTAAGGGGGAAGTCATCCCTAAACCTGCAGGTAATAGCAATTTTGCAATTTATACTTGTATCCGAGCTTGGTCATAAGTATGCCACTATACAGTTACCAATAGAGATACAGTGATCTTTGGAATATGCCCGTTTTTAATGCTACAATTGATTTAAAAGCAAAGATGATAAAATTATTTTTTAAAAAAGGAAAACTAATCAATTCTAAATGAAACAAATTGAACAAATGGGCTAAAAGCAAACATCAGTTTACAAATCAGCCACTATATTCTATTTTCTATATATTCCTGTTCTGTTCAACTAAAATGTTTTCAGTCAGCAGTCTGAGGACAGGACATACATGCACCATCATACAACAAAGGTGAAGTACAAAAAAGTGGACAAGCCTTTCTGTATGAGTACAATCACTTAAAGTTTCATATTCCATAATAACAGTGATTAGTAAGTGGTCACTTTTGCCTTTCTGATCTCATAGTTGGCAGGGATTCGTTGGGTAGTTCTTTCAAAGCATGTTGCACTGAATAGACTCATGCTAACATGATCAGATTTTATTATTTGAATGGACTGTAGTAAGTTTTCAGTAGGTTACTGAACACCTTTGACATTTTTATCCTTGTTATAAAATTCTGCATAATATTAAATAAATATAAACCATCCTTTACAATTTTAGAGTTAAATGGGTTTATTAATGACCCTGAAGTTAGCAGTCCTAATTTTGCTTGGTCTTCTCTCTAATGTAAATACTTGCTCCCATACGGTCTGGGTGCAACATGCACTGCCAAGTCAGTTTATATTTTAGGCATACAATCTTTGCTCCCTTTAGATTGGCATGAGACTACTCAAACTGGAACACAGTGGAAAATTAGGGTATTATTTCTAAAGGGGATTTTCATGCAGTCTTTTATATAAAACCTTTGCAAATAAATTGTAGAGTTTTTTCTTCTAGAGTTTTGTCTTAGACTTTCTTTTATCTCAAGCTGCAACAGCAGATCTAAACCAACAATTCTCCACTGACACCACCACAGCAATGCCATTTTGCAGCAGCTGAGGATTGTTTCCTTGTATTTCATTACTCAATATCCTTCTCTTCTCTTTCCTAAGGTGTACTACTGTCGGTCACTAGCCATTGCTTTTATTGAACAAACAGTCTTACAAAGATACCATGACTACACTCATGATCCCAACATACCATCTGCTCTGCAGACAGTGCTTAAGAATCTCAGTGCTCTGTATGGACTCTGGTCTTTAAGTAAACATCTGGCTGTGCTCTACCAAGGTGAGATCAGCTCCCTGACTACATATTATGCATGTCACTTTATAAAAGCCCTAACCTAAAGATTAGGGATTTTTTTCCTAAGTTGTATTTTAGCAGGGGGAGGGACCCCATGATTACAGCATTTTCTTACTGCCTGTGTAACGTAGAATGTTCATTCTGGACAAAAATTTCAGGAGCAGGGATATGAAGCTACAAATTAACCCAAAAGACTCTCTCAGCTCTGAGGTGATGGAGGATTCACAAGTTTTGATGTGGCCCAGTGCTTGGGGGAGATGGCAGGATAGGAAGCCAAATGTTGTAGTAGATGCTCGTTCATGCAAAAGTCTCCCAGTGTCTTAGCCTAATGGTTTTGCAGCCAGCTCATTAATAAATGACAGTCAATCCAATTATATAGGAGCATTTGGTCTCTTGAATACTGAACCGATAAACTCCTTACTAAAAGGATTTTTAGAATTTTTAAAAGGATTTTTAACTCCTTACTAAAAGGATTGTATCAGTGTAATCTTAACTGCTGGAAGTTTCTTTGATCATTTTGTTGTGAATGTATTTGCAGGTGGCTATGTTTCAGGTGAACAAGCTGGTAGGTTTATTCAGAATGCTATTCTGGAGCTTTGCTACAGGGTAAGCAAATCAATATTATTTGTTGTGTTTAAAAAATATATAGATACTAAAAAAGAGATGTCATATATTCCATACTTGAAGGGATAAATTAGGAGAATATTGCCTCAGTAGTTTCCAAATAACTTGATGTTAAGAGAAGATTAGTAATTCATTGAGCCAGAATCTGGTCCTAGCTTATTTGCCAGAAAATGAGAAATGGTCTAACTCACAAAATAATGAACTCTTCTTACCTGTAGTCTTGCAGTCTTCGTTGGAAAGCCATCAAAATACTGTAATCTACTGCTCCTTATTTCATTATTGTGTTAGCTCATGAATTGTTTTTCTCAGCACAAAAGCTTTTCAGAGTGGGTCATATTTTTCCCAGGTAAGTAAAATTTAAAAGAAGAATCTAGAAGTTATGTCTTTAAAGTTCTAAATTCTATGTTTTTAAGTGTATAAACAATATGATCTTGGTTGAAATATGTTTTAGAAAACAGTCTCTTTCTGGCAATTTCACTGGGAGGAAAAACAGGAAAATAAATTGAGTCTCCTTGTGTATTTCTCTTAAGTTTACAGCTATCTGGTATTTTATGGAAATAATCTTTATGCTGTTCTGTAGTTCACAGATAGCCGTAGAGGACTTCAGAAGTTGCCAAATGTATGTCTTTTGTTTTTAAACAGTTGAAAGATGATGCAGTTGCCCTTGTTGATGTCTTTGCTCCTCCTGACTTCATTCTCAACTCTCCCATTGGTAAAGCTAGTGGTGAGGTAAGAAAACCTATTTTAGCACTGTTAAGTCTAATCATTAAGAATGATGTGTCCTGTAAATAGCCATAACATATTCAAACCACTTCACAGCTAGGCAAGAAAAGATGACCCTTTGTCAGCAGAAACTATATTAGTTAAATCGAAGTCAGCAAAGCATTACGTTTTGAATTTATTTGTTGGAGATACACTTTAGTAAAAAAGTTGTACAGTATTGTTTGAATTTGCTCTTTCGGGGACCTGTGCTGCTGAAAAAAAAAAAAAAAGTTATACCTTGTGCTGCATTTATTGGTATTCACTTAACTCCCAGTTTTGTGTAATGTACCTTTAAATGGTGTAAAAATTAGTTCCTTCTCTTAATTTTTCATAAAATATTAATTTTAATAGGAGAAATGAGAATTTTAAATTCAAATATGTAAGTATTTTTCAAGACAAAAATAAATCGGTATGTTTTCAACAGCAGTGTGTCAAACATCCAGCAACAAGTCACATATTCCAAGGTACAATTACAGCCAGCATGTTTCAACACCAAAATCAGCTCTGTTTGGAATTTCTTGCATATATGGGAGGGTCAAGGAAGTTGATATTCAAGTTTGCCATCATTCTCCTAGTAAATCAGGGGAGTTTGGCACACACCACAACCAAATTAATTAATCTACCCAGTATGTTTGTAACCCTTGGCAGTTGTGTAGTCATTAATTCTCACCAAGTACTTTTACACTGTCTTTCATCTAGCAATCTTGGAATAACTAAAAATCCCGCTTAATTAAAGCTCCTAGAAACCTTTCAATATAAGTGTATGTTTACATAATTCATAGCCTAGGAAACACAAGCCCCAAAGGTTAAGGGTTGCTAGAATTGTAGAATATACACAGCAATTGTCACAAGTTGACAGATAAGTTGTTATGAAATTGTGGTTTTGTTTACTTTATTTGTGATAGATTCCTAGAAGCCAGCATCTCCTCCTTACTCTCATCTTTCTACTCTGCTGTGAGCATGTAGGAACAACCTGTCATGAAGTGCTTCCCAAATGTCTTACCAAGCAGTATGTTAGCAGTTTTCCCTTGCTAACCAGTACAAGGTACAGCATTACCCAAGGGGTCTCAGTGATCTCAATACAGATGTGAAAGTCAGTGTTTTGTGAGCACCTCTCCTTGCTTTAATGAATATATTATTTATATATATGTTATATATATATAAAATATAGCAGATGTAGGTGGATATATAATTTATATCCTTTCAGAGGTGTCACCAGACCTACAAGCAGGATTCAGGATGTGGGTGCACCATGGATTTGGCTTTACTAGGTCATGGTTCCTCTCTGCTTTTTTTTTTTTCTTTTTCTTTTTTTCTTTTTTTTTTTTTTTTTTTCTTGGCATATTTAAAGAGCTGTGTTTCATTCCAAAGCCTCAGTAAAACAAAAATTCTTGCTTACTGGCCAGCCCTACTCAGCAGGGCCAAGCTGTGGGATAACTATTATGTGGAGATTGGTGTCACAGTACAGCAGTTTGGTTTAGTGTGGAGAGACCCTGCAGAGAATCAGTAGAGCCTAGGGAGAGTGCCAGGAAGTTTGACAGGATTGCTGAGTCAAGTGTACTCAATGGTTTTCAATATTCTTTGTCTGTGTCTTTACGTCTCGAGTTGTCCATAGTTCCCATGGTGATCAAGCAATACAGAAGGCAGCCCAGATGTTTCTGAAGAGACTGACCTCACAGAATGATTACTTTGGTAACACAGTCTCTATAAATAAAGGAGGGAGGGCTTGCTCTACATATCAAGCCACCTGAACAAGAGGACTGTAATCATGATAGGAAGCTTTGTTTTCCTTCCTGTAGATTTTGAGGCTTAAATTAATGAAAGAGGGAGGGAAGCTCCCAATGTAATCCTAAAGGAAGGAACATCATCTGTAAGACTGTAAAAATATCTGTATTGGCCAAAAGCCCATTGGTACCCAATGTCCTGTCTCTAGCAGAAGCTGACAGTGGATGCTATAGCCAAGAATACATGGCTAGTACACAGTGATCTGTTCCTAGAGTACTACTCCCTTTCTGTCAGTCATCTGGAGATTGCTTATCACTAGCTGATAAAACTGTCATGTGGTGGATTTGGCTATCCCTACCTGGGGTTATTTTGTGCACTCTAACAAGAAGTTTGGCTTGATTACTCACACAAATACAGAAGCCATGTAGACTTATTAAGGATGAATATTGGGAATTTGAAACTAATTTATTTCCATGTACATCACTGAAATCAATGCAGTTTACCCCATTCTTACAGAATTTCCTTTGTTTAGAAAATCTATCACAAAAGAACGATGTCAGTTTATTCCAGCAACTGTGTATCTTTAGCTCAAGAGCATTTTAGGACTTTGGAAACCGTTAGACAACCCACTACATCAGTTGTAGTACAGACATTGGACAATGTGAGACAAGCAGATTAGGACTGTAAACACTACTGACTTCCTAGTATACTAAATACTTGCTAATTTTTTTCTAAAATAATTGAGTTATATTGAGAAAGTAATTTTAAGCAGTGATATCTAACCCATGTTCTGCAGAATTCAGGGAGGTTTTCTGAACTGCCTCAAAGTCTGTGGTTTTTAACTTGTGCATGTATTTTCAACTCTAGTTTGAAAAAGTCTGCCAATCCCTCACTCAGAGAAAATACTTCAAGCTCCCTGTCTCCTGACTGTCTATATTTAATTCTTTGTTCAGTGCCATCTTTGCAACTTAACAAAACCAATGCAATCATTTTAGTACAAATTACAGTATGATACAGAATAGATTATCCAAACATAACAGGAAAATGAATTTAATTCAGGATTACCTATGGTGCACTGAAGTGGAGTGGCTTTCACCACAAGCCACAGTTCATAAGCAGAAGCTTCCAAATCTATTATGGGCAGCTTTAAGCAATGAATAAGATTTCAGGTTTTATTTAAAAGAAACTTTGACAATCTCAGTTTAAGTATGTAAAATTATGTCTGTGTTTATTTCAAGGTTAATTAAAAATTGTTAGACAATGTTAAGCCAAGCTTGGAATGGGTGAGATAGTTAACATAAGTCCACATAATCAATGTGAAAATATATTTAATACTCAGAGGATTTATGTCAGTATTTATTTAAATCACCATAAATATATAGGGCCAATCCTTCTTTTGATGTGGATGAAAGGCTTTTCACTTTGTATGAGACTGCTGTTATACTAAGTTAATATGGTATTGTGCTGCATTCAGCCCTACTGCTGAAGATACAGACCTCACCTTTCTATAACGTTATTTAAAGCTTTAAGCTTAAGTTAATTATGAGCTGCCAAATGTTTCTGAAATTACACTTCTACAGAATGTACCTCTCATGTACCTTTTTTAACTGTTCCACATTAAATTGCAAATTGATGAAGAGTGACGAATTAACAGTCTGCATGTAAGAGAGAACTTTCTTATACTCAGACTGAACAGTGCACATCTGGGAGAGAAGTTGCAGTACTGTTGAGAAATGGGTTGAAATAAAGGTGAAAACAGACATGCATGGGTGCTTTCCAACAGTCTTCAGGTTTGGACAGAGCAAAGATTAGCTTAATTTAACTTGCTTCCAAATTTCTGCCTTTGATAATACAACTACTGTAAAATATAAAACAAAAAAATCATAAAGATTACTATTTCCCTGTTCTTATGCCAAAGATGGTGTAAATGATTTGGGTGGATATCTGATGTTAGCAGTACTTAGAAATTTTGAGCTTAGTCTTTTTATTTATTCTCATCTGTACATAATTATTCACATTAATTACCTAAAAATTCAGTCACGGTATTGTTTAAACCAGTAAGTTTGATACTTTTCCTGGATTTATTTTATGTATATTTTTCTCTTTTTTTCAGTTATATAAAAATATGTGGTCGGAGATCCTTCAAGGCAACAAAGCTCTGAACAGACCTTCATGGTGGGCAGAATTTTGTATTAATAAACCTGTTACAGGCAGGCTGAGGTCAAGATTGTAAACCAAACAACTTGTAAAAGGCCGGATGGGCCTGAGATGGATACCATATTTCAAACGTCAAGAGGAAATGAGACCATATGTCAAACACTGAAAAGCAAGAAATTTCATATAGAAGTGCCAAGTTTTAAAATAACTTTGAAATGAGGTCCAACTTGGTCTCAAGGACTCTTAACATAATAATGACAGGAGTGGGAGCAACACATCTGCACACTATTCATATTTACTCGGTTAAATACAAAGAATGAAGGTTCATAATGATCATTGCTTTGCAAAGTTTCTGTAAACGAAGTGTTCCAATTGCTCTCTTGACCACTGGCATATTGCAGAAGTTAAATAATCAAAAAACATTTCCTCCAGGGCATATGAAAAAGCTCAACAAATGTATTTTTTTGAGATTCTAGGATAATATTTGCAAAATAAAAGAGAATCTGAAGAAAAAAAGGAAAAAGACATCAAGAACATCAACAGTGGTAAACCTAATTCCTGACAGCTATGAAGCTCTTCTGATTCACTTCATGCACGTCTGTGTTAAACTCCTTAATTGCTCTTCCAATGCAAGAAAAGGATTGGATTTGTAGATAATCTGCCTTTGAATCGTGTGTATATCTGTACATACAACAAATCAAACATGATTCATGCATCTTTTTTTTTTAAATGTGTAGTACTACAAATTCAAAAGTCTTGTATATATTTTCTTTGTTGATTATAACATTTTTGCTGCTGCACAACTAGTATCAAGTCTGGGATATATTGACGCACAGAAATTGCACCTATGTTTTAGGTCAGAATATGCTTGAATTATTATAAATAAGGAATTAAAAGTACATACAACAGTGATAGGCATTATTAAATGTATTAGTATTTTTCTCTTTCAGCTATATTAACTGTCAAATGTTTTTAACTTGTTTTTCTTCAGAAATAGAAAAGACTAACAGAACTTTGAAAATTCATAATATTTTGTTTCAGATATGTTGTGAAAAACTAATTTTTCCTTTATTGTGTCTATGAACTGAAGTACTGTTATGCCTAAATCTTGTTTCTTTTTTTGTTATGAACAGTCCTTTCAAGCCAAAGAGATTATTTATCAATTCAAAAGTTGAGTATTTGTGGCTAATTATGGATAATTTTTGGCTTGGCCTATTAAATGAATGTGAATTCAATACTTGAGTGTTGAATTCTACTTGAGCAGAATCAGACCCTTGTCTTTGTGGAGATTTACAATTTCCTCGATAGCTGCAATGTCAGTATTTGAAAGTAAGTCTTTACAGACTGCTACAATGTGATCAGGTAGTTCTGTAGAGGCTTCTACAGTTCCATCCAAATCTCACAGAGTTCGGGAAACATTTCATTACTGGAGAATGCATTGAAAGGGCAGTGTCAAGATCCCTCAGAGGACCTCAAGGTACATTTATTTACCAAACAGATTTTTTTAAGGTTTTAAGAGCAATTCATGGTCAATTATAAGATCACCCGCAACATACTTTATTAAAAACAAAAATATTTTGTGTAGTTCCATTGGAACTATTCTTTCTTCTTCTGTCTCTATTCTTTCTTCTTCTCTAACAAAGTACCACAGTTCAGGATGTTCCAACGCAAGCTCTTTGTCTGTAGAACTGTATGAAACAGTAAAAGTTTAGCCATCTTTGCTGATAAACAAATCAGTATTAAGTATTTATTTTCTTTGAACTGTTTTGGTTCTTTTAAGGATGTCCAATAGATGGCATCATCCCATGGAAAATATTAGATCACTACAGCTAGATTAGATTTTATAGAATTATAGTCACATAATTAACGTTATCTATTTTCTGTATCACTGGGGAATCCAGCAGCTGTCTACTACTTGCATGTGTGCAGACCTGATGGAAGTAGGTAGAGCACGTTGTGCCTGATATCTGGTGTGAATACCAGGATTGCTGGTATCAAAAGGGGCAAGAGGGAGAAGAGATGCTGCTCTGCACAAAATGGAGCAAGCAGCAGCACTGATCTGCCACTCCACATTCACTACTACCAACTGATCACAGCAGCGTTATGTCTGAACTGTCTTACACATGTGGGATTTCACCGTCACCTCTCAGCTGTTTGTGAGTGGCGCAGTCTTTTCCTGCCTCTTTCCACACCTAGGAAGAAGAAACATAGCAGAGCCGTATTTATATCTTGCATATATACTAGAAGTTTATTTGTGAGACCTTTGCAGTCCAGAAGAAAAAGAGTGTTTTGCATTTTTTTTTTTCTCCCAAAAAAAATACAGAAAAATCAGCTGTCTTGCATTAGAACCGAACTGAAGACACAGTAAGCCGCAAAGTTATCTACCAAACATGACAGGAAAAACATAATCCTATCACTTCTGTAGAAATATATCCCTAAACAGTTCCAGCTAATCTTATTTATGGCTACTATTAAGTCAACATCCAAAATCCCTGATAAAAGCTGAGCTCCTCCGTGCTGATAAGGACTACAAACTGACAGGGAAATGTGATGTTTGTACTGAAAACCTCCTAACTTTGACTAAAACAAGCACTGCAGAGTCTGCCAGCAAGCATATGATTATGGGTAGGCAGAATTGGATACCCAGCGGCTTGCTGCAAGTTTAGAGCTTCATGGGATCTTTGAATACCCATACAGTCATGGGAGGAGTTGGCCACCTACACATTTTACCACACCTTGGATAACAAAGTGCCAAACTGGAACAAGGAAAAATGAAGCAGATGTACATGAGGACCGTAGGGAGTTTGTGACACTCAACATCTCTGTACCCCATCCGAGGGGGCGATGGTGGCTGCTCACCAAGACTTTGCACACTCAGTGCCAGGTGTTCAGCAGCTGTTGGGCTTTCTGTGCTGCCAACAGAGGCTATCTCCATTTACTTTCACACTCAATGCAGAGCCACAGTGCAGCAGGCTCACTATGTAGCTCCAAGGCATTTTGCACTCAATGATTACCAAAGCCTTAATAATTTATGTATGAATATCTGGATAAGCATTCCTTAATCAGTTACTACTATGAAGTTCTGGTCTGTGTATTAAGCGAGAACAACACAACCAAATAAGCAAAATCATTTTCCTCTTAAGTCAGTAACAAGCCAGAGGTTCTAGAGGACTTCTATATCCAGTGTGTCAGGAGGCCAGAAGCTGTATGCAGAGTAGCATGGAGGGAGAAAGATGTAATGAAATTTGGCATCCAGTTCTCTACTAAATCATAGGTCAATAATTCAACACTTACCACAAGATGTCATTGTTATATGCAGTTTGTTCCTCTTCATAGGACATTAAATAAAAGAGACTTCTGGCTGAACAGAAAAGTCATTTCCTTCCCAGTTCAAAAGCCAAATAAGGTTGGATCTGACATTTTAACTTGGGCAGAGAGCTGGGTCAAAGGCTGTCAAATAGCTTCAACCCAAAACAATTTGGCCATGGGAATCTGTCCTTTCAAGCTGCCACATGAAGGCAGCTAAGTCTGTCACCAGAAACTTGAATTCAAGTAGATTTTTGCAAGAGCCCTGATCAACAAGGTTTCACTGTGCCCAGGGTGGCTTGTCTCCTAAGTAGTGGCATTTTTCTTCTTTGAGATTTTGTCAGGCTGCGTCCCCACCAAGGGTGTTTCAAACTGCTTTCCTCTGTGATGTGATATTTCTGCTGATGTGAGTCAATTAAAGCAAAAAAGCTTTTTTATATAAGAAAAAAATGTATTATTCATGTGCATTAGGACACTGAATGCACACACCTCCTTTGCTGGTGTGGCAAGAGACATACGTAGATATTTCGCATCACCTTTTGTAGGAGTGATGGTGTCAGAAGAAAAGAACAGGGAGTCAGATGGAAGTCCTCCCAGCTTTACAGCTGCAGATCTGGGGATATGGCTTTCCCAGAGGTGCTTATTTTCTGCACTAAGCCGTAGACTCATGCTCTTCCATTTCTGTCTGTAAACCTCTTTCCCACTATAATAAATGTTTTACCATGAATTCTGCAGAGTAGCAAGTTTCTCTTCTGTTTGCTTTTATTCATGTATTTTCCTTACTGACATAATGTGTTTTCAGACCTGAGTGGTGATTTAATGCTAGCACACACTGCTGTCAGCATGACCATTCCATCTCAGATGCAACAACGTGAACATCCCAGGGCCCGTGTTTCCTCTCGGAGCCCTGTAATTCCATGGGTCTTGGTACTGTTTTGTTGTTCCCAATTCTCATTAGCCCGAGGTCAGAGTAAGGCTCCAGATCATTTTAGCTCGGTTCACTGGCCTAAGGAGCACCATAAGCAGAGGGGAGCTCGCTGCATGAGACAGCCATGTGACAGCATAATCGGAGACAGACAGCTACAGCCAGGGAGGGTCAGCTGCAAGCACAGCAGGCAGCCCGCAATGCTGTCAGTGGGAACAGAAGCACAAAGCTTCACCCTTCCCCAAGCAAGTCAGGTCAATGGTTTATCAAATGCAAGCAAAGCACTTCACATCATTTCTTTTCAGAGGCAGAACAAGGGATGAATTTATTTTTTGCTGAAAGCAACAGTTTTGCTGGTTTCCTTGCCATTTTCTCTTCCAAAGTTTTGCAGTCTGGTTGCACTTGTTCAGTCTGCCCTCAGCATGAATCAGTCTTGGGTAAATACCACTTCCATCACAACTTCTTTCACCATGTCAAAGTACAGGTTGGCGAGTATGTGGCTAGAACAATTTCCAGTGGATTTCTTATAGCAAATTGACCATGGTCAGCTTCAGTGTCCAGCATCTGCTGGGATCTACATAAGCCTCCAACGACACAGTGCCACTGGTCTGTCACCCCCAGTCTGCCTGTGCTTTTCCATCCTCCTGCAGAGTGCCCTGCCCAGCTCGTGTCACCTAGTTTTGACCTACTCTGCTTTCATAGCTTTGCTAAAAACTAGCAGTTTGCCAAACACTAAAATGTCCATTGTTACTCCTCCTTTTATGCAAAGAATATCTTTAAACAATAAGTTCTTTGAAGAGGAAATTTCTCAATCAATAATGGCAATTCTGTTTAGAGGGGCAATTGCTTGCAGTGCATTTGCCACAGAGAACAAGGATTTTGAAATAGCCTGTGTAAGGACCAACATGGAGCTCTAGTTTGGTCAGACTGTGATAGAGCCATGCCTTGTGCTTTCAGTAGGTGATCCATAGGCCAAGCCACCTTCTAAGGCATCCAGAAAACAGCAACCTACTACTAGCATTGTATACAAAATGTGTATAAACTGCACAGTGAGCCCACCACCTCTGTGAGGTGTTTGGGGGCAGCCTGTACATTAGCAATGGAGCATGAAACCTTTTAACAATGTAATAACATCTTTGTAAAATATAAAAGTCAAAACAGGAATTTATATGCAGACATCATTCCCTGTAGCAAAAATGAGCTATATAAATACATATATAATTGTTTATGATGAGTCAAAAAAGGGCAAAAAAAAAAAGAAGTCAAGTGATTCTGCACTGTACTTACATGCTTTTATCACTGGGATGTGGTGGAGTACTTTCCAGTCCAATAGTAATGAGGGAGGATGTTGAGCGACATGTACTATGGTGAACACTTCAAAATCAGCAGACCAATGCAACCGGCAACAAAAGATTGTGAAGACTTGACTAGGAGGATCAGTGGCCTACTGATACTCATTTTTGTTACATTTAAGTGTATAAAAAAATTCTACTAGTGTTTGCAGAATATAATAGCAATATTTTGAAAGGATAAAAAAGTGGAGAATGTGATGCTACCATAAACAAAATAACATAAAATCTGAAATAGGATTCAATTAAGAAAACAAGTAGCATATAGAAGTACCATAAATGTCAATAAAAAGGTTTGTAGGAAATAGACTTTTTCAGATTACCATGATTTCATTCTTGGAGGAGTTCCCAGGTGTTCCCAAACTCTTTATTTCTTTTTAGCATATGTGACACACAATGTACATATACACATCTAAGACACTATAGTTAGCTTTATGTTCTGTTGTGATATAAAAAAATCAGCATTCTATCTATCAGTAGCACACACATGAATTGGATTAAGCATTTGCTAAACTGACAAGATCTTACAGAATCACAGAATCACAGAATTTCTAGGTTGGAAGAGACCTCAAGATCATCAAGTCCAACCTCTGACCTAACACTAACAGTCCTCCACTAAACCATATCACCTATCAGAGCGATATGGTTTAGAAACCATACCGCTTAGAAACCTATCAGTGGAGAAATTATTGTCTGGCTTTTGGTATGTTATTAGGGATAATGCTAAACCTGCCAGTGCTTATTATTTTCACAAGTGAGCTGGAAATAATTGCAAAATCTCTTTTATTAAAATGTGCAGAATTGGTGGACTGGTAAATAGAGCTGAAAACAGACTTGACATACAGCATAGTCTCAAATAGCTAATAAGTTCAAACCAGTCTTTTTTTCCTGATTTCTACTATGCAAAGAGCTCCTTCAGAAATATAGGGCTAGAGAGGTGTTTTGTCATTCTAGGTCAGCGTGGGCTGAGATAAGGTGAGCGTTTTCCTTCCACATTAGCTGATTGCTCTCATCAACAACTGCTTTGATGTATTTGGGAGACAAGGATGTGTTTTACAATTTTTTAAAGGTTATAGGAGTGTCAGAAGAAGAGTAAGAAGACAAGAGATCCCAACAACCTTGACATAATGGAAGTTTCTTCTTGCCTGAACACATCAAGAGTTGAACCCATAAAAATGCAGGCCTGCCTGGAGAACGGAAACTAGTGTGGAAGACAAAGATTTATAAGAGAAACTTAAGGCAGTCAAGGCAGACAGGCAATTTAGTGTGTGATCACCCAGCATGATGTGGTAACAAAGACTCACGTAACCCTTTTTAGATGCGCTTAACTTAGGAGAATAGAGTGGAAGAGGGCAATTTTGTGTCTGTCCATGCTCACAGACACCAGATTCCAGATAACTGATTCCCCTGTTCAAAAAACAGCAAAGGATGCAAAAAAAAAAAAAAAAAAAGCAACAATATTGACTTCAAAGCTGGAGAAAAGTGTGGTACAACAGGAAACTGGAAGAACTCAATGTTTAGCATGTCAAAGGGGAGATTAAAATATGATGCGATTACAGTATTATTGGCTTGTCCAAAAGTGGAACAAAATGTTGAATGTCAAAACAAAACTAATTTGTGTCCAATCACTAGGGAGAGATTTAAGGAAATGGTTTACTTTGAAGGAAAGTGTGTGCTTATATACACATTATTTGGGACAACCAAACAATGGTCTATAGTTCTGTTATATGCTGTACAAAGATCTTTTAAATCTCCTTTTCAGAACAGCTGGTGCCATTTGAACTACCCTCCCCAAATGTACTTCTCTGAGTGTCATTAAATAATGATTTTTTTTTAAGCCCACACAAACTCTTGGCTTTTTCATGTAGTTTATCAATGATGAGTGTTTGAAAAGTTCAAAACTGAGTGCTGGCTGTATTTTACTAGCATGATGGAGGAGCCAGGAAAAACATATCTCCCGGGGAGTATTCCCACTTGTAAATTTATTTTTGACACATATAGGGTGGAATTGGGTTTTTGTGATTGTTTTGATCTCTTTACAAGTTCTTGTTGAAAGGATGTCTTCCAGCTTCATAGAGACTGTATATTCTGTTCCAGTCCAAACCTATTTATCCATAGCCACGCTATTATGCCATAAACCCCACAGCCAGCAGCATGGGGCAGTGGCAGTGCAATTTTCACACAGTACTTCTGTAGAAAGACTTCCTTAACCACTTGAGGGATGGTACCACCAGCTGATTTTTGACAAGAACATAGAAGAAACATTGAAGTGCATAAGACACTGAGCAACAAGAAGTCCAGTTCTTCATTCAATGCAGAAGCACTCGTGCAGTTGAGCTATGCAATACAGCCGATTAAAACAGTTTTTTTGTTTTGTTTTGTTTTGTTTTTCCCAATAGTCAGTTGCACCAAGCATTGTTCATGCACGGCATGATCCATCACTGTGGATGCAGTCAGAGCCACTCTTTAGTCTCACTCAGGGTGGCCCAGCGACAGTCACCAGCTGCTGCAGTGCTGTCCTCCTATGGTCTGCTATGCTCTCCACTCTTAGCCTACGTAGTCCATCACAGTGTTCAGGCTATTGTGAACACTGAGGCAGTGTTCAGTATTCAGGCTACTTTGGGCTTTGGGGTTCATTTGTTGGGTTTTGGGGGGTTGGTTGGTTGGTTGATTTGTTTGGTAGGGAGGGAAGGAAAGAGAGAGAGAAGGAGGGAGGAAGAATTAAAGAAAATTTTACCTTTCTATCTACTAAGTTGTCTGTTTTGACATTTTGACAAGCAAAGAACTAGGCACATTACTTAGCCACGTCATAGTTTCTCGTCCTCAGACAGTGTATGTTTTTCTGTTTTTTCCTTATTATACTTCCACTGTGTGTCCAGTTCTGCAGCAAAAGTTGAGCAATTTGCAGTTTTACTTTTGTTGCCAGGGTCCCTGCTCATTGTGGGAGGATTCCATATGCAACCAGGGGATGATTTTCCTGTGTGTTAAGAAATAGTCCTGGCACTAAACTGTTTGAGTCATCTTTCTGTTTGCTTGACTTCTCCCATAATAATATTATCCAAAACTTGATTCACAAACTAATCTCACAAGACAAGATTTTAGACATTCAGAGAAAAATAATAATAATAATAAAATTAAAAAAAAAAAATTCCTTTTTTTTTTTCTTTTTGACCTAAGAAAGCTCAGAGTTGAAGAAGAATCATGCTATGTTTTACTTCAGTTGAAGTTCAAGAGCAAAAACTTCTGCAAAAAGGTACATTCCTGAGATGTCCAACTTACAACATGATGGATTAGTATTTGTTTTGTCTGGGAGGGACATGGTAGCATTGTCGTTAGTAATGGGGTGTGTCATACCACTTCTCAGTACCATCACATCACCTCAGAATGGCCAGGATGTTTCCGTATTCAAATTCCCATTCAGGTATGAAATAATTGATGGACAAAAACTAATAAAAGGTACAGACCTTTTATGGTCTGTAAAATGTAGGTGCTCCTACATTTTAAGTCTTATGGTGACTCAAGATGTCTTCTGCTCAACTGTTCTTCAAGACAGCGTTAACTATATCTGTGTTAGTCCTTAAATCTGACATTTTCTCAGATATAGACTCAATGTTGAATTCCAATTAATATTCTGGAACAAGCAAGCATGGTTGTTACTCTAGAAATCTGGTATTTTTTCCTCACATGTTTTTGTGGGATTCTCAGAGGAGAGGACTTGCTGGAATGCTTGGGAGATGAGGTCACAGACCAGAGTCCCACCATCCTAAGTACTGTACAAAGCTCTCACAAATATATGCTCCCTTATCTTGCAAACCCTGGCAATTTAAATAGAAGACAAGAAATAATGAATCATGAGCAGATTAATGTCAGTATGGGATAGCCCTATGTGCAGAAATTGTAGTGTTCCAGTTGCCTATTTTGGCCGTTTAATTTATTTATTTTATTTTTTATAAACTCAGTGTCAGGGTAGTTTAAATGTGAGATTAAAAAGGAGATAATGGGAGATTGCTCTGGAAATTTTATGAGACCTTCCTGCTTTGGAAAGGACGTTTATGAGAAAATAGTTAGCCAGAGCTTGTCAACAATTTTGGCATCATATTTGAGTAAATACATTATCAGTGGATGAAAGGTTTCAAAATTAGGGTTAGGCTATGAGGAGTCTTGAGAGTGAAGACCAAGAATTCATTCTTAATCTAGTGCAGAAGACAGTGGAAAGACACAGAGAACAAGGGAGAGTGCCAAGGTCCTGTGCTAAGAGAACATACAGATAATCTCTCGTATTTGGCATGGAAATGATGTGGAGAGAGCAGCTTCTACCAAGGCCAGACAAAAAAGAAATGGGTACTGAAATGACTGAGTAAGTTTTTACATGTCGGAGAGAGTAAAGTCAACAGTTTTTGCAGAAAACTCCCCAAAAAAATAATGATTGAGAGCTTGGGCATAAGGAATAGACTGTCTGACAGTAGGATTTCGTCCACAATGCAAGTCGCTCTTTAAACCAATACTTTAAGTAATTGCATCTGTGTTTTTTTTTTTTTGTTGGTTTTTTTTTTTGGTGGTGATGGTGGTTTGTTTTTTGTTTTTTGTTTTTTTTTTTTTTTTCAGTTATTCTTTGCTTCCATATGTATCTAGGCAACACCTGGAATAATATTATTCTCTGAAAACATCTAGAAATTCAGTGGTTTGTTTCAGCATGTTGCAACATTTTAACTTTAAAGATACAGATTTCATACACACACATTTACAAAACTCAATCCATGCATGTGTGTACAGACAAAAAAGTAAGCAATATTTAAGTGCATGTACAAAAATGGCTTAGCCAGTTTTCCCTCTGGCTGTTATTTCTTTTTGTCAGAATTCAGCCAGAAGTGAAAGTGTAAAGCTAGGTATGTGTGTAGATTTGAATCTGATATTTTTTTTTAACAAGGAGTCACAACATTAGCACAGTATTTAACTCCTTATAAAAGCATTATGAATGGCAGAGAGATAATAAGGAGCAATTTGTGATATGGAATACTACTTCTAAATTAGAATGAAAGTTAACAAGATTATTATCTCAAGAAGTATACTATAAAAAAATGGGAGAGGAAATTCTCTTATTACATTCAAGAACTGCAGCAGAACTGCAAGCATATTTTGTGTTTTAAGTTTATGAAAAAGATTCAAATAGTCTCATTTGTGTAACGAAGTTGCTGTTTTATTTTTAAGTAATAAACTCACAGAGAGGAATTATTGTTACAAATGCATCCTACAGAAGATATTACAGTTTTAATTACCTCAAGATGGATAGGGCTCAGAAATGAGCTATTTTATTTTAATTAAAAACCAGAGAACCTAATAGCAGTGGTATGCCTAAATAGCCCAGGGAAATCATTTGTTGTTCTCTGGTTGCTACGAGAAACTATATAATGTCTGTGGATTAACATATAGCTATGTAAATTCTGAATGCTTATAAAAGCTTGAAGTTTTCATGCAAACTTCATTACAATGCATTCACACCTAATTACTTAAGCACATTTAATTATAAATAATTACATTTTACCATTTCCACACTTCAAAGGCAAACTCACTCTAAAAGCCTTCCTTACTATGCAGTATATGAATTTCACTGCAATGCACACCAGTAAAAATAGTGGTGTCTCATACGTGTTACAGTGCTTGTGAGTGGGAAAGCAAGCAACAGTTAAACAACAAAGCAAACCAAAACAAAGGAAAACAAAACAAAATTAGGACAAAACAAACATTGAAAATAAAATAAAATAAAATAAAATAAAATAAAATAAAATAAAATAAAATAAAATAAAATAAAATAAAATAAAATAAAATAAAATAAATAAACTAAAATAAAAAGAATAATCTGTATTCAGGCATTGGTGCCAGAGCCAAGTTTTCAGCTAGGAAGGGTCCATCACTCTAACTGGTGGATTTTACAGTTTGGGAAATGTCATGTTTCTTTGTTCTCAAACTGGTTAAATCTGGCAAAAATCATACATACAAGCTAATTCTGAGCAGCCACAGCATGGATTTTGGAAGAGTCAGAAGGGGTACGGAGAAGACAGTCTGTGGTTTTCCTCAGCCCAAACACAAAGCTGAGACATGGCCCGAGAGCAGCACCTCTGGCAGCGCGCTGTGGCTGCACCTGCCCATCCCTAGTGGTCCAGACAATAACAACATCTGTGGAAGCTCAGGCTGAAATGTCTGCACATCACTCTGCAAACACAGTTCACCAAATGTTACCAAATTACTGAAACAGCCTATGATTTGGGAGGAGGGCATCTGAAAACAGAGGAAGAAAGTATGGGGGAAAAAATGAGAAAAAAACAAAATGGGGGAAAAAAAAAAAAAAAAAACAAACCATAAAACAAAAAACAACCTTCTTATTTGTGCTGCAGTATGACCAGAAGCAGCTTTATTATTGTTCTGAATTGTTTACACAGCAGTGCAACAGCTGACAGAGCTGTTTTCTCCTCCCACATTGTGAAAGTTATTTTTATTTTTGGTTATATTAATACTTTCATTATTTTGATTAAGTATACTTAATCATATACCCTTCTGCTTTCCTACCTTTCCTGATTTCCCTCCTGAGTTAAAGATACCATGAAATGATATAAGTTTTTAACATAGGTAGATCAGCACGTGTACCATTACATCCTCCTCAACGGTGAAAGAAACAGGGATTTACAGACAGAATTCATCCTCAGGGGGGACTCTGCTACATACAGACAGCAAGCCCCGCTCAGAGCTGCCACTTTGCAAACCTAAGTCATACCCTCCAAGGACATTACACCAGTGGCTTATATGATGGAGCAGGGCTCTGTCTTGCCTATTACCTTGCCTAAAAATATTCCAATCTCCAGGAAACAACATCAGATAAACCACTGTCCGTCTGTTGCCAGCTAGCATTTTAGCCTCAGTATAAAAGCCAGAAGACAGCCAGCGAGGCTGAAAAGCAAGATTTCTGTTTTGCATGCAATTTTGGTCCAATTTGAACAATTATGATGTTTTTTTCTTATTTCCCACAAACAACTCCTCAGAAAATCAGTTTCAGAAACAGTGTTACGTGGTCTTCCAGACACTGCATTCCAGAATCCTCCTACTCCTTTGAAACTGGCCTACTCTCCTGTCACAAGATCTCAGAAAACTTTATCTCTGGGTAAAATGTGGACAAGAGTGCAATCTGTTCAGCCCCTCTTGTCTTTTCTACTCAGCATTTTTATACTCTAGCTTTTGTTAAGCTCATCTGCCTGTCCCAGAGCCATGTAGATGGTTCTGTGGAGCCATGTGGTCACATCCACATTTGCCATCTGTGGGCCGTACTGGTGGGTCACTCACTCATGCAGCCTGGCTCTACTTCGTTAAGCCAGGTTTCTACTTCGTTAAGCCAGGTTTCTTCTGCTATAACTTTAATCCAACCTGTCATACCCCTTCCAGACCTTCAAATTCCCAACACAAGGCATCAGTATTCAAATTAATGTAATGAGGTGGCCCTGGGGGAGCTTTATGCCTTGGATACACATCTCTGAGTCTGTCTGATCACAGGAGGCCAAGAGATATGGCTCGTGTGATGGTGGAAGGAGTGCAGTAAAATGTTATAGGTGCCATCCATAGGTATCTCTGAGTGTATAACCAGCTTGCCACACATGCTTAGCTCCTGCATAAGGGCACAGAGCTAGATTCAGTTGGTCTACAGATTTATGATCTACTACGCTGGAAATATGGGGATGGTAGAATATCTGCAGTGCTGCAATGCGGGTGTCTGGAATGCACTCACCAGGTTGCATGACTCATCAGAGTACTGTTTCACTGTTTTCTTGTTTTTGAACTTGAACTTCAATTTCTGCCTTAGAAATTCTCACATCTGGCTTATATGAGAAGGAAAGGCAAGAATTTCATTCACCATAAGGTTAACCAAGCTGCTCAGATGCCAGAACAACCATGGGACTCTCCAGTAGGAGCAGGGCACCATGACTTTTCAGCTACCATTCCGGAGACATGGACATGTGACAGTGAGTGCAAACCACTTAATTAACACATGCCTTGTTTTATTTCCCAACACAGCAGGTCCTCTCTACCAGCCCGAGCCATTCTGTGATTCTATGATGTGACCCTCTCAGCCTGTCCCTCTCTGATTGAAAATTAATATACTGAAAATCGTCTTTTAGTTCGTCTCCTTTTTTGTTTGTTTGTTTGTTTGTTTTTGTTTTGTTTTGTTTTGTTTCCTGGCTCTGGGGTTTTGCCAGTAGGACATTTAAAGTGATGCAGGTTTGGCATTGGTGGAATTCCTGCTGAAGTACCCTAGAGTCAATAGCTATGAGGTGGTTCCCATGCCATCTCAGCTACAACGTCCATTCCTCAGAGCAGCTTCCCTGGCATTAAGCTGTCTGTACCTTAACTCTTTGCTGGTAACTGCCTTTGATATAGTTTCCCCAAAGAGGCAGAGAGAACAGTAGCATCATCCTGTACACATAAGTAAGTACTAACAGGACAAGACACGAAGAAGCTGTCACAATTTTTCTTTCTCCTTCCACCCACTACAACCAGGGAAGAACTTCCTGAATATCCTTCTGTAAGCACTGAACAAGTCTCATCATATTACAGATCTTCCTCATATTAGGAGCTCTGCAGGCACATTGAGTTGAAATTATATACCCACATGTGAAAATCTAAGCACTCATGTGTACGCTAGACACCTGTACTGAATGGCAATGGAAGAATAACCATCCCAAGAAGACTTTTTCAGCATCTTAAAGTAGCTGATGACTTGGGCTAGGAGTATATAAATTGATAGTTTCTATGGCAAGATGTTTTTTTATCCAAGATAAAGGTCAAGCACATCTGGAAGACATAATGACCGTGTCCTATAGAGACTGCATCAACTATCTTGCTGCCAAAATCTACTATAAACAGGCATAAAGGGCCAATCTGCTGATTTTCCCAGCTGTCACTGGTTTATTTAAGAGGCTAAGTCAGTTTTCAATTATCATTCTGTTAAGAAAAAATGAAATCTATTGTGCAAGCTCTGTGCCAAATTACCGTTGCTGCATGCTACAATTCCTTGAATTTTGAAGAGCTCTTTTTTCTGTTGTCCTGTTTATCTCCTTGGACTGTATATACTTAAATGGTCCCAAAAACCTTTTAGCCATTTTACAGAGCAAGACAAAAATATTTCCTTGACATAGCTGTGGCATGGGATCTGCTTTAAATAGGACAGCTGTTTATTGTCCCAACCTACACTGTCCATTGCACCTTTTGAACATGCCAATGCTCATTCTGACCTTATTTTTGAAGTATTAATCTAACTCAGTGTAGTTATGTTACTCAAAACCTCTTAGCACTATGGGTTGAAAGGGTATAATATGCAAAAGCATAAACATAAGTATTATAAGCATGTAAATGTGCTTTTATAATATATACGTATCTATTATAAATTGGAATGAGATGGTGCTGTCTTAGCGGAGCACCCTTTTTGAAACAGCATTTCAAATCTGAGCAAAAAGGTGAACCGTCTCATCTGCCTGGACATATAAAATGGAACCAAAAATGGCAGAGGAAATACCAGAAGAAAGATCCAGAAACACTGGAAAGAGCCAGTATCAGTGCCTAAAATGAAGTGCTTGGTGTGTCAGAGATCAGGAATATCTCAGGCAGCAGCGAGGAAGACTCTCCCAACAGGACCCATGCTCAGGCTGAAGCCTGGCATGAGGAGTGCCATCAGCTGTGTAAATGCATCACATCTACCGTGGGGCTACACTTCCCACCAGGGTCTGCAGGAGCTACCGCAGTTTCAAGAATGATCCGTTTCCACTAGACTAGAAATTTTCCATGTATTTAAGAAAATTTGGAACAGTCTCAGTGTGATATTTTGTGATTATCACTGATTACCTGTAATGTGTTGCTTGAGCACTTAAGAATTGGCAAAGGATTATTAAATGCAGAGAAGCATTAAAATGGATGGACTTGCAGCAGCTGGGTTGATTGGGCAGGCAGGAGGTGCAGGACAGCATCAGGCATTAGCTGGCCTTTATTCCTAGAACTAGAGCAAGTGAGAAACTGCCATTGCAGTTGCTTCTTTTGTCACCAGCAATTTTACTTCCTTGGCAGGCAAAGGAAGGAAAGAGATATAGAGAAGACGAGAAAAGAGGAGTCAAAGGATGTATACATAAGGAACAAGCTTTCTTCCGCTTATTGATCAGCATCTCTGTAGTCTATGGCTACATTTTGCTGAAGCAGGACAAACTGGCCATGTACAGTATAAAAATCTTTTGATACTTTTTTTTTTTTTTTAATTATTATTATTATTAGACTAAGGACAGTTAAACATTTGTGAAAATTATGAATCATCTCCTTTATTTACACAGGATCTCTGTAGATCACCAGAGGTGGAGGATGATTAAATGCCTGCCTTATGAGGTGATTCAGGAAGAGTGATTTGTTTTCCTGGGAACACTGGATGCAGTAAGGTCTGGACTCAGATCCAGGAGAAAGGGGAAGACAGCACCACCAAGCAAGGGGAGAGGCTCTGATGAATCAGCACATCTGAGACAACAGCAAATCAAGACCATGACCAGTAGGTTAACTGAGGCCTGTTTGAGCAGCAGGTGCACATTAGTCAGCATCTATCAGGAATATTCACAAACTTGAGTCCCAGCACCTCCAGAATTAATATGCTGCTCTAAGCATGACTACATCTCCTGAAAAACTGACAAAACTGCTAATTCTGTGGAAAGAAAAAGGAGATCTTCCTGAAATACGAGTCAGGGTTGAAGGAGAACTTGGGTTAGGCCCATAAACTGGACATTGGCCAAAGGGCCCTGAACACACCAGAGTGTGGAGGGACCTCTACAAGAATGGGAAGATTTAATCTCATATTTTCGTTTTGTGGACAGTATCTGAGCAAGGAAATCACCTAATTTCTGTGGTACCTCTTCAAGGTACAAGATGAACAACCTTCCATGTAGACTTAGCACAGTAATTTGGCATCTGACCCAACCTCTCTTGACCTTAGATATCGATCAAATGGTGTGGGTAAGGTGATCTTCTCAACTCCCTTTAGAATCACTGAATAGAAACAGGCACTTAAATGATACGGTTCATCACACCTGTTTCAGATTTTTGTGCTGGAATGAGATGAATAGCCCTCTCCACTGCACTTGAAGATCAAAGACACTAAGAAAGGCATTGATTTCTGGACTGGAACATCTTTTAGGTGCAATACTTCTAAGTCTACATTTACATGTCCCCAGATCTGCTGCATTTGCAGCCAACCAGACCCAGAGAGACCCAGACACAAGCCTCTGAATATCTACCCAGATATCCCATAGATGGAAGGAGCTTCCCTCCACTCCTGAAGCACCTTTACTGAGCAAAAGTATGAACACGAACCAGAGAAAGAGAGGAAGAAGAAGAAAGCAATAACACTTCAGATTAGTTCAATCCAGGAATGTCTTAAGGCATGAAACTTCAGGTTATTTGGGTGTGGGGTTATTTGCTTACTGAAGTCCTACATTGAGTATTGGGCTCTTGGGAGTGCAGAACTGCAAGTTTGGTAGGACACAACCTGCTTATCCAGAGTCTAACACAAAAGGACTAATCAACTCCATTCCTTTTTAAGATGGATTATCAACAAAAGAAAGAAAGCACGCACAGCCAACCTGTAGCTGCCAGCAAAGGCACTATTGCAGACTCTGTTGCACCTCTGCTAGTAAATTAAGCAAGTTCAGAGAGCTGTCAGGCACCCAAGCCAGCTGGCACAGAACAAGCCCTGTCTGCTTGTGTCACCTCCCAGACAGGGCAGAGGCCTGCAGCCACCACCTGCCAGGAACAGCCCCAGGAAAAGCCAGGACACTGCTGGGAAGGGCTGCCCAAGGCTGCAAAAAAGACATTTCAGCAGAAATTTTCAAAAATTAAGTAGCCAATGGCATATTGACTTATTCTTTGGGAGTGACAGCACATAATGAAAAATCTCTTGCCTATAGAAAGAAATAACGCTGTCAAATGCACTGGGATCATCAGAAATGGGAGAAGGTGAAGAGAACTGCTGGTCATAGTCTGCAAACGTGCCTTGGTTTCAGAGCTGGAAAAATGTCCAGTACTCCAGATGCAGAGCAACTTGAAAAACATTCTCTGTTTATATTTATTTATTCACTCTCACGGTGTCCTTGGTTGCCCAGAGGAGCTACTGAGAGTAGTTTCTACTGTGCTGGTGGTTAGAGTTAGGTTACACACACTTTTAGAAACTCAGCTGTCTGCCACTAATGAATTGTTCAGCATAGCTTGAGGGTAATGACGCAATTAGCAGAAGTAGGCCAAATCCGTCCCAGGTGAAACACTACTGATGTCAATGGTTTTATTCTCAATGATGTGTTTGTTCCAGTGCGTGTAGACAACATGTAGAAAGAGGAGTCTTGCAAAAGGACTTGCATGGATTTCCTTTGTCTTTTCTAACACTAATCCTAGGGTACACTGAATAAAATGCAAAATTGCAATATTTGCTTTGAGAGCAACAGTGTATTTCAGTGGACCAACTCAAAAGTTCAGCCCATTAACAACTGATTTATATTTTTAACTGGGTCTTTTAAAACTATACCTACAGACACATAAAATAAGGTTTGTTCTATTCCTTAGCTACATACTATTTATTCTTATTTTTTGAATTCGCAAAATTAAAAACAAAAATATTTTTTGTTATCGCTGGCTGTTTTACAAATGGATTTTCTTCAGCCAAGCCCCTGTCTAGGCATGGTAGGCTAAAAGAAGAGTGAATTTTGTCCTCATTTCCCTCCTGAATGGGGCATTGTATGAAAAAAGTAATAGGCTTTCCCTGCCCTAAAGACCTTTATAGTCTCACCTCTCATTATTTACAGATATGTTTTATTGCAGCGAAGTCACGATGGCTGCAGGACTAGTACCCTAATAGATAAAAAAGGGATTACAGATCAAAATTGAAAGAATAAAACAACCATTTCACCCAGGTCATGCAGTAAGTCTATGTCAGAACTCCCAAACCATTCTGATTCAGGTTTACTCACTTAATTTTTCTGTGTTTTCCTGGAAACATGTATCACTGTTTCCCTAGTAGCAAGCAAAGCTTTGATACAGGTCTCCCCTGCCAGACAGGTTCTCCAGGCTGCCTGGAGCATTTGCCTGCATTAACATGGGAGATACCACCATCTGAGACCATGACAAAATCCAAGAAAATCATGGTCCTGGTCAAGATTCTGTCCAGAGACCACCACCAGGGGTTTAGCATCTTAAGTAAAGAGCCATCCCTCCTTTTTTTATTACTTTCTAAACAAGGACAGTAATGAGGACAAATTTATGACTATCTGGGTAGTCTACTTGATACTAATCCAAAGAGTACAACATACAGTCTTCAGCTTTATTATCTTTGAAAGAAACCACCAGTGTTTTTATAAAGGATCTGCTGCTTAAGTGTGACCTCTTAAATTATCTCTGCTAGTGGGTTGTAGCAACAGTTCCCCAGCTGTGCTGTTATTCATCAGTAACCATAGAAATTAAAGTACTGCCAAGTATGTGCTCTTTGTTTTTTTCGAAGGGCTGAAAGATGATGCAGTGATGTCTTTGCCCCTCCTGACTTAATTCTGAACTCAGCCACTGGCAGACTTGATGGAGAGGTAAAAGCAAAACTTGCTGTCATTGGAAAGCTCAGCTGCCAACAAGCTCAGTCAACACCACCAGTTCTGCTGGTGCATTTTTCAAAAAGCCTACAGCTAGAAATAGGATGTGGTGGAAAGTCATATCCTGTTATTTAGTAATTGTAGTCTTTAATGAAAAACTTTCTTGTTTGTTTGTTATTTTTGTTGAGATTGAACTGAAGCAGTGCAGTTATTTTTAGCAAAATTATTTATTTTGGAAAGAAAAATGTACAAAAATCTCTCTTGAAGGGATGCCTTCAAGTTAATTATTGATCAATGTTAATTTCTGATATTGAGTTTTTATGTATTATTCTGTTATTAAGTTAGAATTTTTCCCTTCTGGTTTTAGCTGCCCTGAAGTGGAATCCAGGCTTTTTAATGGGTACAGAGAGGCCAAATTGCAATAGGCAGCACTCAACATCTTAGTGTTAAGGGGATGAATTCTCTTTTTCCCCAATTATAGACAGAGAAAATTAGCTAAAACTAGACTTCTAGGCAGCTACAGGCACATGAGAGAACTACTCTTAGTGGCTTACTACCCCTTTACTCTGCAATTTAATGACTAAGTAACCTTGGTATTTTATTTTGCATTCCACTGCTTGCTTTTCTGCCACACTTTGTATTGCTCAGTAATAGCTGGTTATCCACAGGCCATGCCTCACCTGACGTGCTTTTGCTTTTTGTTGAGCATGCAACACCTCTTCTATAAAAAATGGGACTGCTTCCTATTCACCCAGGAGAATTTAGAGAAGATCTACACCTGCAGGGAAGTGTAGAGATTTCTGCAGGAGCTTTTCAAGCAGGAGATCATACATATCAACTCTGTAACTTGGATTGGCAGCAATAAATAGATGTACATCAACATCAAGTGTCCCTGAACACTTGGGATTAATGTGGGAGGAAGTAACTTGCATATCTCTACAACCAGAATGAAGGTAACAACACCTTAGATTTGCTTATTGAAGTTAAAAAAAAAAAAAAAAAAAAAAAAAAAGGAAAAGATTTGGCAAAAATGCGTAGTTCCCTCTGTCAGCTTTTGAGGGTTAACTAACACCTAGTTTGACCTCTTCTTCACAGGCACTTTTCTAGGGGGCAAAGTCTGATTTTAAATTTTGACTTGCAATTGTCAGATTGTCCATGCTGATGTGTACTAAAAACATTGGATCACTGAAATGCTTGGAGTTTGAAAAGGAAAAAAAAAATACATCCCACTTCATATTGGTTCAAATAAGGAAATGATGAAACTGCCAACTCCAGATTCCAAATGAATTAGGAAGTTTATATTTAGCTCCTACTATTTCTATTTCAATTATAAAGCATTTCTCATTGAATACACACCACCATCTCAAATGCTACAGTCTACATAGTTACTTGGAGCCCCATAATTCATCTCTATTTTTAGTTTGTTCAGAGATAGGGGCAAAGGACAGCAAGCAAATGATTCAGGCTGGTGTTTTTATAGGACCTTCACAGTTGCTGCTCTAGGAATTGCTCTGGAAGAGACCCAAACCTGGCCCAATTCCCAATGAACAATTTATCCTACTAAGGTAACTGTCACAGCTTAAGCAACTCTTTCCCAGCTTTCGGAAGGGTGGGAGAACTGTTCTCTTGTAGAGCAGTAGAAGCAGTTTTTCTCAGTAGGCATCTTAGACTTACTAAACGGTACTTTGTGGCCATGAAGAGAAGAATCAAAATGGTCACACCTTGAAAGAGAGACATTTAATCTGAATACCAGGCCTGGATATTAAAGGGATATTAGTCTGTTGGAATCTTTTATCCTCACCATTCAGATTTTCATGAAAGATTTTCTACTCCCTAACTGCACATTAGAAACAAAAGCGTTTCCATCTTAAATACACAAAATTTTCCAGAGACTTTTAAAAATACTTAGTGTACGTTGCACATATACTGCAGTGTGCCACAGAGCATTTCATATTTACCTGTAACTTGGACTCAGGAAGTGAAACACGGAGTGGAAACACAGAAATAAGATTCAGTCCCAATGAAGATAAAAGGCAGTGGCTGCAATGGACTGAAGAAGACATTTTTTATTGGCTAAAAATGCAAGAGTTCAGTTTTGTAAGTAAAAAAAAATAATCAATTTCTTAGCAGCTGGCATGAAGAGATATTAAACTGATGGAAAATCTGGCTGGATGGTGGAGATACAATCCCAAGAAGTGAGCTTTCACTTAGACTTACGCCAAGATGTGAAGGTGTTTGGATCTCAGAAACCCAATTCAACACTGTTAGGAGAGTGTTTTAGCTTTACCATTCAGACACGTGCAAGGGGCTTTTCCAAGTTAAAGGGAAATTAGACTCATCAAATTTGAACTTAGCCAGCATAAATTTGGCTGAACTAAGTTTGGCTCAGTTGCCTGGTGTAATTAGATGAGCTCTCATAGGAAGAAGTTAGGAAAATTTAAACTGGAATACCATTTCTACTGCTAAAATGAATTGGAATTCTTGTGTCTGGACCACACAAAGTCCTAAGTACTTCTCCCTGAAACAATCAAACACTGGCAGGAACATGGAAGGTATAAGGTAATATAGATATCAAAACCCTCTTCAAGGTACAAGGAGGGAGGTACATATCCCCAGTATAGTGTAAAAGACTGGCAGAGAGGTTAAAGGTTAGCTCCAAAGAAGTCAGATCTAATTGACTAATACCCTAAATTCATAGGTGTGATATAGAAAACTCATTCAGCTGCTGTTAATCCCAGAAAAAGCTGTGCTTTACTGTTAGAGTAACTTTTCTCTGTAAAGTCTCCCAGGTGTACATAACCACTTTCCTCACCACAACAGCCCAGAGGTCAAGCCTGGCCAGGAGTGCTTTTAAGATGCATGAAAACTTGGAGATCCTAAAAAAGGCAAAATAAATAAATAAATAAATAAGTAAGTAAATGAAATCAGTAATTTTTGAGCTCTCAATTCCTAGCCCAATCTGTAGGCATTAGGATATGACCTAAAAGGTTAATGTTGGCTCAAACTTCTCTACCTCCAGCTACTTTTGAGAAGTCATCTCTGAGTTGTTTCTTTGTGAAAGCCTGAGTTTTACCCTGTCTGCTGAGGCTGGAAACCCAGATGATGCGTGCTAGTGTGATGACAACACATCCCATTGGCCTCTACGGAGGCTTTCAAGAAAGTCCACATATGAAAGTTCTGGTTCTCAGTGGTTCCCAGTGCCCATCCATGGGTGCTGGGTGCATTTAACCTGTCACAAGCCCTACTCTGCATTACCAACCCAATGCATGTCATCTCCATCCCTACCAAAGGTTGGTAAATTCATTAAGTTGGAATTTCAGTCTTAATTTAGGTATTCTGTTAAATATGGGCTTAAATCTCCTACTAGAGCTACAGACAGGATCATACACAACAATGTCATACATCCAAATTCAGTCCTAAATATTAAACTACTTAACTATACTGGAGTAGTATGTATATACAAGCTGTCTAGGAAGTAGAAGATAAACGTTAATGTCTTAGTGTTTATAGGAGTGTAACAGCACTTTCTTCATAAGAGTAGTTTGAAACTTACAATACAAAATGATCACTAGTGTGTTTTGGAAAAAAAAGCATTTACATCAGAAGGTTATCCAATCTGATTAGAAGGATTTTAGAAAGTAAGTTTGGCTTGAAATAGCTGCACATGAAACAGCTACTATCTCAAACAAAATTAATGATTAGAGAATAAAGCTGTATATACTAATATGTCACATACAAGCCATGTTAACAAAATTGTCATCAGTGTTGCAGACAACATGAAATTGTGTGGGACTGGCTGACTTGCCAGAGAGTCATGCTGCCATCCAGACCTCAACAGGTTGGAGAGATGGGCTGACAAGAGCCTCATGAAGTTCAACAAGGGAAAATTCAAAGTCCTGAACTTGGAGAGGAGTAACCCCAGGCACCAGTACAAGGTGAGGGCCACCCAGCTGGAAAGATTTTCTGCAGAAAGGGCCTTGGGGTCCTGGGGGACACCAAGTTGAACAAAAGCCAGCAATGTGCCTTTGCTGTTAAGAAGGCTCAGTATTCTGGGCTGCATTAGACAAAGCATTGCCAGCAGGACAAGAGAGGTGATCTTTCCCCTCTACTCAGCATTGGTGAGGCCACACCTGGAGCACTGTGCACAATTCTGGGGCCCCCAGTAGAGGAGAGACATTGACATACTGGGAAGGGTCCGATGGAGGGCCACCAAGGTGCTGAAGGGCCTGGAGCACCTCTGATGTTAGGAGAGGCTGAGAGAGCTGGGGCTGCTCCGCCTGGAGAAGAGGAGGCTCAGAAGGATCTTGTCAATGTCTATAAATGCCTGAAAGGAAGGTTCACTGGGGAAGAAGCCAGTCTCTTTTCAGTGGTGCTTAGGGCCAGGCCAAGAGGCAATGGGCACAAATTGAAACAGAAGAGGTTCCCTCTAAACATCAGGAAGCACTGCTGTGCTGTGTGGGTGAATGAGCACTGGCACAGGTTGCCCAGAGAGGTTGTGGAGTCTCCTCCTTGGAGATCTTCAAAAGTCACCTGGACATGGTCCTGGGCAACCTGCACTGGGTGGCCCTGCTGGGGCACGAGGGTTGGACCAGATGGCCTCAAGAGATGCCTTCCAACCCTGAGGTTGGATTCTGTGATTCTGACTCCTAAACTAAACAGTAATTAATTATAGATTATTTTTAAAACAACTTGAAAATTACGGGAAGCTTGACATTTTGAACAGTAATTTTTTTTAGCAGCATATTTCTTATAAATAACCAGGGAATTAGAAAAGTCTTCTATGAAATATGAAAGAAATTTTTAATAAAATAATCTTACAAGGGAAAAAAAATAATGAACAAAGGAAAACAATAGTGATGACTTCATTGTGACCACAGACCTTGACCGAATGCTGAAGTTGCACTTGCAAAGGTATTTGTTTTGCAAACTATAAAATTTACTGTAGCCTCTTCTGAACTGCCTGTGTCTAACACATTTATTTTATCAGTGTTCAAATAACATCTAAAGTTTCTTATCCTTTGGAAGATATTTGTTTTGTAGAGCTCATCCAAGTCCACACACCCAATGATGTCTCGTAGACTCCTTATCCTCATATGACAGACTGATTTTTCATGTGTTGCAGCAAATTCCTGAAAACATACAGCGGCCTGGAAATCATCCTAACTCAACTGCTTCTTCTCGGAATAACACATACTGACTTATTGCATTATGAAGGACTGAAAATACATAACCACATTTTGTAATAGATTGTCCCAAATGGCTTTGAGACAATTCTCCAAGGCTTTTTACTCTCCTCAAACTGATATCATGCATTTATTCCATCTCAGTGTGAAATCTGAGCAATATAATGAACCATGGAAGTGCAGATATTACACATACAGACTTACTAAGAGGCTGGAACAAACACCACAAAAAACAACACCAAATCATCCATAGACCTCGATGAACTTTGGGACAGACCTTGAAAATTTCCACTGTTTTGTAAGATGATTTTCTTCACCCGTACATGCATTCACAACCAAAATCGGCTAGTCAACTATCGGAGTTGCAAATAATACTATGGACATATAGGCAATCAAGCTGGTCATTGGAGATTCTTCTGAGATGATTAGATGATGTGCCACATCTCTCTACTGTGTCTCTTTACTAGTTTGGACATGACAATGTTGCTTCGGGTCCTAAGATAACTCCGTGTACTATTGAAGAAGCACTGTAGGGTGAAAGCAATGCTCTCTCACAGGATTGTACTGACCAGCAGTCTTTTTTTTTTTTTTTTCCACCTGAATGGTTTTGACTTTCATTACTCTGCAGTTGGATATCTGGATGCAATTGCAATAGAATAGAGTTTTAGTGGCTGAAGTTTATTGGTTTTAGTTCTTTAGTTTCCCTAAAGAACTAAAGTGTCAAGGATTCATCAAATAATAGTTATGCTTGTGTTCTCCAAAATCAGATCACAGACAACATATTTCTAAGCGCTAGTGTCAGTTTACCAACATCAAACACTTGGCATGCTTGCTGTAACTAGCTTTTGAAAACGCTACACAAAAAAAAATGAATATTTCCAATGTCTCTATTGGAAGCAAGTCTTCTCTTGAAACATATTTGCTTAAGGACTGTTCCCCAAATGTAGGGGAATGAAAAGTGATTTATAATTAGATCACAAAAATGCTCTCTAAACATTAAGGTGGGTGTCATTTTGGTGTATTCTGAAGAGATGAAGGACTTATGCTTGCCTAGATGAAACACTATCCAGCTTCAACTGTGCCTGGTAATTGTATAAACATAGCTATGCTTATATGCATATGCTTACACTTGTATGGCTGATTTTGGCCAGGGAAAGAATTATACCAGTAAAAACTTTTTATTAATATACATTTTTATCTCTCTCCAAACCAACTTTATGCCAGGATATATACATTGGAAAAATAATAACATTCTTAAGCAATTCCAGCTTCATTATTATAAGCACTGCCTATCTCCCTTGATGGATACTTAAGCAGCTTTTGATCCCTCTTCTGAATGTTTACTTCAAGGATGAAACGTATAAAAGAGGATTGCTCTCTATCTTTCCTGCAGAAAATAACATAGGGAATGGACCATTTAATGCCTCAAAATAACATCAAGTGGAACAAAAAAATGAAAGTTGGATTCAGCATGTTACACATTAGTAAATCAGCTTTCCCTTGCATCAAATCCTCCATTATTTTTAATGATGAAATTAATGTTTTAGCTTTTGCCTAAGTAAAATATTCACTTAATATCACTGAATATTTCAAACAAGTATTCAAGGCAGTATTCAACTATGTATGTTGTGCTTAGATGCTGAGGAAAGTCTCAGTCAAATGGAAGCCAGTAACAGATTTCCCAGAGGACTTTGGATGTGTTCACAGCTATTCTGCAGGGCAGGTGCAAGCAGGTGTACATGGCAAGGAGACTTTCCAGTGGCAGAGCAATCTGAAAGATCTGCCTCAGCATCCCTTGCTTGCTCCATCCTCAGAATTACCTCTGTATGTACAGAATTACCTCTGTTGATACCAAAATTATTTTTGTTGATTGTAAGAACTATTTAAATTTGTAAACAATAAAGTGTGCACATAAAGTTTAAACCTTCAGTTACTGTTGTTTGGAGGGTTATTTTCTAAGATATTCTGGCAAATTAGGAAATTCCTCCTGCAGCTGTGAGGCCTTCTATTTGAACATCTGAAATTCCGCAGCTATCAGCACATTAGCTCAAGCCTTGGTGACTTGTAAATCTTTCTTGGCATTTTATTTCACAAGGTCTAGTTCAAGCATTAGATGGAAATTACATTTGCAAAGAGGCCATAGTTGAAAAACCTGACTCAAAGAGAGGCAAATGTTTTTTTCACTTTAAAGGCAGCCCACGTGACCATTTAAAAAGGCAACCAGTGACCATTTAGAAAAGCAAAGATGCATTTGGAGCTAGACAATTAGTGCAGATCTTTAACAGAAGGAAAAAAAAAAAAAAAAAAAAAGAGAGAGAGAGACATTTTTCTCATTACTGGTGACATAGAACACCAGGGATATCTGAAGATCTGAGACAAGAACACACTGTCTAAAAATCCAAACTTGAAGGCAGGCACAACCCTGACACAGCATTTACCTTGCCAATAGCTGGTGACAAGCAGATCCGCCCACCTAAAGAATGCTGTTCCAATTCCCACTTCTTCAGCCTCACTTTAACACACCCTGCAGGCAGTGGGAGGGCTGCCTGCAGCAATCTGAAGCTACCAAGGGCTATTTGAGGCTGTGTAAGAGTTTTATAAACATCTGTCCGGAGCCGACCTATGATATAGGTAATGGTATACACAACTGAGAAACAAGAAAACTATTTCAATGATGTTCCTGGCAGTTTTTCTGTGAGTGCCATCCTGAAATTCATTTTCTCTGGTCATTGAAAGCCATGGCCTACTTGTGCCTGTTCAGAGACACAGTTAATTTTTTTCCATATCACTACTACATGAGCGTCTCAACTCACCCTAGCACAACCCCTTACCCCTTTGGTTAGGGACTCCTGCTCAGACACATAAACCTGAAATTTCCTGAACTCTTGAGAACCTAGATCAGATCTTCTGCTTACATGTATCTATTCTATCATTGGCCTATGGATTGATTGCCATATTCTTCAAAATTTATGGTGCTTGGTTCCCTTAGGATCCAGAATAACTTTTTGCTGGAATTAGACCGCAGTTTCTCCTAGCAATTTTCAGTGAAGCACCTTAAATGAAGATACAGATTCCTCTTGCTGCCAAATATTCACACAACTAGGGCACTCATCTAGGTAGGGGACCTAGGTTTGCATTGCCTACACTCTAGGCATGGTGCCTTAGCAAGTGATGACGGATGATATTTTCACAACTTTCCTCCACAAAATGAGTGATTTTTCAATAGATATCCACAACATTATATTTCCATTACAAAAGTCCAAGAGCAACCCAATGTTTTGAACCCCCTCTGACAGACTGGCATGCACTTGTTTTTGGATAGACGATGTTCACAAAAGACTGAGGGGAACTGCAGATACGAAAGGGTTCAGCAACCTTCATGAGAACATACAGATATTATTAAAGTTGCCTGAATTAGCAAGAGAGCGTCACTTGGTCACTGCTCTGTCAAAAATTCAAAAGAGGTTTCACCTTCTGCTCAGGTTTTGTTCTGCACAGTTGGAACATGTCCTGGGAGAGGGGGGACATGGACCTTAGGAGGAAGACTGACAAAACATGTGAAGCCTAGGGACCCCAGGAGGACTTAGATACTGATCTGCTATCAGGATTTTGAAAGAAATTCATGTTTCCAACACTAGAATTGTACACTTCTAGAAATCTGCACAGATGGGAATTCTATTTCTTTGAAAGATATGAAAAAGTTCCAAGGATCTATGTTTGGTATTTAAGTACCTTATACTCCTTTGCAGACTTTGGCCTTTCCTTTTTATTTCTGACATTTATGTTATTCACAGCTTCCAGATCTTTACAGGGAAAGTGACACAGTATTCTACTATGTGCAGTCAATAAAAATGCAATCAGAAATGCAAAAGACAAAAACCTTTTCTTAAACCCTAAACAGGAATTATGTATTATTTAATGGACTACCTGTAGTGCAGGGAATTGCTTTGGGGCAGTTGGAAACAGGGTCAAAAACTCCTGCATATATTCAAAGCAAATTGTTTCCAGACAATGACAAAGTTTTCTGGATTAATAAAAAAGATGATATAGTGCAAGTAGGTGGCCTTCAAAGAAGTAAATTCTCCACTCCTGCTTCTTGAAAGCCAGCTGTGGAGTTTTTGACTGTGGGACAATCCTCTCCAGTGAATTTGCAGGCAGATGTTTCTGTCAGAACATTATGTTTTTTAGAATCAGTGATATAAAGTCAGATATGGGACACAGGTTGCATTTGTATGTTTAACTCCAAAATGGTGGCCTTTTGATGTCTCCATTTGCACCAGTAACTTATAGGCCTGGTCAACACCTTCCACATATGCTCTAGCACTGACAATGGAGAAAAGTCTAGCACATCAGTTACCTCAGAAGACAACAAATTTCCTTTTCTATCTCTAGTGTATTAAAGATTTTTAGAGCATGTCTACTGGGCAAGGTTCTTCATGGAAATGCCAGCAAAAGTTTTGGCGGTTGTAAGGTTGATTTGTCATCCATAAACGAATGCATTGGGCAGAGCACTCACACAGCCTGTGAAACACCTATTTCCAGTTTTTTTTTTTTTGTTTGTTTGTTTTTAGCCTAAGAAATATCAAATACATGTGTCCCAGGAATGGATATAAACATTGAGCTCTCGGGCGGTGATTTCACGCACCCCTCTAGCCAGCCAAATTTCCCTGTAGTTATAAAAGTATCACTATGACAAAAGAATATCCTGTTTTTTTTTTCAGTTTAAATAATTCCTTTGCAACAGTGGACTTGGGTTCCAGTCCTAACTGTAAGAACTGTTTAGGTATCTTGTCTAGTTACTATGGATACTGTAGAAATAGGATGCACAGTTCTCAAATGCAGTGAAGTTGGAAGAGTGTCTTCAATCTTTCAGGGAAGGGCCCAACTACTAGATTAGAGTGTTGATTTCATTGCTTTTTCTGCCTCATTCGCTTTTCCTTGGAAGGCACTTTTCCTTGCTTTAAGAACGTGATCAACACTTATTACAATACCATTGCCAGAAACTTTCTTTCCTTCATCTTTAAAGGGTCACTTCATTTCTAATTTGCACATTCCTTAAGCATAGCACAACTCTGTTGTGTGCTCACCATTGCCAGAAACTTTCTTTCCTTCATCTTTAAAGGGTCACTTCATTTCTAATTTGCACATTCCTTAAGCATAGCACAACTCTGTTGTGTGCTCTCATTGTTTTATAAAACTAGTTGAAAATAATATGACAAACAACAACAACAAAGGCAAAAAAATGCTGATGATATTGAGCTTCATTTGCCTTTCTTGCAAAATATTTCAATATAAAGACATTTAGTATTAAGCAATACTTTTAATATTCATCTTATAGTTACACTGAGTTCATCCTCCTTACTCATGCCCCTTGGGCTATCACTCCCCTTGTTGTTTTCATCCTTAAACAAATAATTTTAGCAGGTTTTCTTTTATCTCTTATTCATCCTTAGGCCAAACTTGATTTTTTTTTTAAACTTTCAGTGCATGATTTGTTTAATTAACCCTTTGATTTCTCATTCAATATTGTTGTTCTTCAAATTCGACATATATTTTGTATTATTGTTGCAATTAAATTATCTAATACCTGTCTGATTTTTACATATTGAGCTCTAAAACACTCTCTTGAGTGTCAGTACACTTGACTCTGGATCTATTTAGTGTTAGAAGTTTAATTTTCACTTCTTGATCCTTGTTAAATCTTCTTTATTAAAACTAATATTTTTAAACATCTTTCTCCAGTTGAATGTCTTAATTCAAAGCAAATCAAATGGGGGATATAATTTCACCCTTTTTCAGATTTAATTTAATTTATTCAACCTGAAATTATTTCAATTATCTAACTGCTACAGTCTTCCAGGCTTTCTCCAAATCTATAAAAAGGTGCTTCTAGACAGTAGATCCTTGCTCTTAGTCTGGTTACTTCTTTTTGAGTTACCTTTTTCTCTCCATTTTTATCAGGAGAATTTAGAAAACTATCATGTTCTAGCAAGTAATGCTCAGATGGCTGAAGCTAGGCAAGATGACTTCTCCATCTTCCACAGGTTTTGGCAAGTGCTTTGACTTCAGTATTCTTTAGTTTCCAGTAACATAATAAATAATGGCTTTTAGTATAGCTGGGCCTAGCACCAATTTTTGCAATACTCCTTATGTTCATCTTCCCTTCCAAATTGGTACTTTGCCAGTATCATTAACCTTGATTTATGGTCCCTTGTCTGCTTGCCAGCCTACTTGAAAGCATAGTCATCCAAGTCATTTTTAATTCATTTCTAAAATGAGACTCCATGCCATGCTATTATAGAGTCCAGATTCAGCAAATATTCTGAATTCCTATTGTATATTAATCCTGCCACTCCATTTTACCAGAGATGTCAGTCTGAGGAGAATACAAAGCCTAAGGAGTATTAAGAACCAGCATTCCCAGAACAGAAAGAATAAGGGAAATATATTTGATAGGTTGAAGAGATGACTCTAGAATACAGAAATATTCATATGCCTTTTATGTACAGCAGCAGTACAGACGTCTTATTTTACCATTATGCCAAGGAACCAGCTTGACATCGCTTTTATTCATTTTCCTCAAGAATTCATAAGCGTGAGCTCAATTCATCCACATTATTAGAAACATAGTTTATTTGTATTGGTATTAGTCTTCTAAATACCTTCAGGAAAGTTGGCATTCTGAGGGGGGAATTAGTTTTGTATGATTATCCTTGTTTTATTCAATACAATCTCATTGTACTCTAAGGACTAAATCCTTCTCTTTTTCAAAACCTTCTTTTATAATAGTAATTGCTCTCACAGGTCTTAAGATTATATTAAAGTTACCCCACCCCATAGTGCCCTTATTGCCTTGATTATTGTTTCCTGTTACTATGTAGTAATCAGTGAGAAAGATGGTTAGCTTTTTCCTCACTGAAAGTCCATCTCTGCTTGATTTTTTTCCACCTTCATCTTTATTGATAAGAAAAATGGAGGGAATTGAAAATCTTCTGATTCATACATGACTGGGACTGCAGGAACTCTGAACCTAAGTAAGGAAAAGCTTGCCTTCTGCAGTGGGAAGAACTAATGAACCATCACCCCGCAGGAGAGCATAAGAATGCAATGCAGTAGCAGAAATTATTTCCATTAAATCCATGGGGAAAGGGAGCTATAGAGAAGTGGTTCTTTCCCAAACCAGTAAGAAGGGGGGATTTTCTCCAACTTTTTAGGAATGAAAAGGGACAGGCATCTGCTTTTGTATTTCACTTATATGAAAAACTAGAACCAGAGTCCCAAAAAAATGTTAGATATTGGTGATATACAGCATTTCAAATATCAACCTGCTAGTCCTGTACCAACAACTGCAATTAGAAATCTCCAGTATTTTCTTAAAGATAATAAAGAATATAAATAAAGATAGGAATAAAGTGGCAAGCAAAACTTTCTACTTGACAGTATTCCTCATTCCTTCTTCCCTCATTTTGGTGAGCCTTGTTCTGCTAGAAAAGCATAATTTGACAACCTTTGAGATAGTGTTAAATACAGTAATAAAATTCCTCAGGCAGTAAAGTAATTATCAACAAGGATGGTGCTGGAGTAGTTTGTGCATTTGATAACATTGATTCTGCAGAATAAACATACACCAGTGGGAAGAGGTAAAGAAGAGCAAAGATTCAGTCTCAGTTGGCAGCCAATAGTTGTCATCTCAGTCCAGAAGACTTGGAGCACAAAATCCCATTAGGTGCTTTTGATCATACAAATTGATAAGACTGCTGTGGTCTTCAAGCTGATGCTTACAGCTGCCTCTGTGCAAAAAGATAACAAAAATAGTATAGGAGCCTTACATAGGTACCATTAATTCTTAAAAAGCAATAAAAAATGTTGTGCAAAGCCATAAAGTGGTAAGAGAAAAAGATATATGTGAAAAGAAAGGACATTGGGAGCCCAAGAGGTTAGAGATTAGCTGAAACAGGTAGAAGAAACAATGCGATTTGGCTCCTTCATATCTGGCACAATGAGGGGGGAGAGAGGGGGGGGGGAAAGGGGTATCTTGATTGATCTTGAAGTGTCAAGAGAAAGTTGTGGCACCTGTGGGAGCTTGCCCATTTCATGACATTTTATTTATTTATTTTTAATTTATTTTTATTTTTTAAGAATCCCAGCCTTGAAGAAGGGGAGAGAGAAAGAGAAAGGAAGTGGAGGAAGAGGGAAAGGGAGGACAAAAGAGGAGGAGGACAAATGAAGGAGGAGGACAAAGAAAGGGGAAAAGTGAAGAGAGAGGAAAAACGAACAGGGCAGGGAGAGGGAGAGAAAGAGAAAAGGAGAGAAAGAGAGGGCCATCGTGTCATTGGTCTGTCCACCAGTTTTATCCAAGAAAAGAAAAAACAACAACAACAACAAAAAACACTGTTTGGATACCTGTTTTTTCATTCCATTCTCCCTTTTGTTTTTCTAGCACAGTTTCAACATATACTTCAGAAAACTTTGGTGGACCTATTTGTCTGAAACAACTGTGCTCTTTCTTCTTTGTTTTCATCACTTTAACAGCTGCTTTGCAGCAAATGACAAAGAATTTAGGTCTGCTAGATATTAGCTATTACACTGCTCTCTTGCTCCAACCTCCATATGCACACCCTGATCCTGCTCTCCCTTATCATAAAAACATCACAGAAAATACGCTACATGACTAGAGTTACAATAAAAATGTTTCTACACACAGAGGTCCTTATTCAGCCATTGCTCAATACTCTCTCAGGGAAACTTGACTTCAGTGGGAGTTGGTCATGTAATGACTGAGCAGAGATTTCAGGGCATGAACTGCAGAGCACAGGAACTCCCACGGAAAATTTATTTAGAAGATCAAGGTAGTGAAGCTTAGCCAACAGGCTATTGTGGGAATAGAAAGACCAAAACTGAAAAGTTTCAACTTCTGCCTCTGGCTAGGACATATTGGAAAATCAAAACCCAAATTTATATATCGGCTTAAGCATTTAATTTTTTTTTTTTTATTACATATCAGGTTCTATTTAAACATGTTTGTTATTGTTTTAGTTTTTTTTTTTTTTTTTTTTTTTTTTTTTTTTTTACCATGATCTAATTTATAGATCTAATGGTAGATTTAAGATATATTGTAGGTGGAGTTGGTAGCATTGCTTACTGTTAAACTCTTCTAACGCTTCCACTTATAAGACCTTGTATTCAACAGCTGATAGTTTTGCCAAACTTGAACAATCTGTGCTAAAATTTTACATGTTGCATGGAAATATTAGCCTTGGGCTAAATTTTACTGGAAAATATTATCCAGAATTGCATAACTGTTCATTTTTTTCCAATAACAAAACTGCAAAAATAAAACTTTTTTTTTGTGACGTTAAAAGTATACAGATATTTTCTTAGAGAATCTAGAAGTCTACATTACCACAAGTCTACAAACCACGACACAATACATACTGGAAAGACTTTGAAAAGAGGCCTTCTTACAGGGAGAATGCTTTCACTGTTTTCCATGAAATCTAGATAAAGTTTTACAAGGTATAAATTTGTATGAAATCACAGCTTAAATGGGCTCAGCAGAAACAGCTTCACTTTTAAAATCTAAACAGCATCAACTGTCCTCACTGAGCAGTCAAGCTTCTTACCTTTCCCATAGTTCTGGGCTTTCAGAATGAGACATAGGATACCTGTCTTCTCCAGATTCCTTCCTTTTTGGGGCACAGACATTTTGGTAGGGGAAGCTAAGTAATGCAAATGGAGAGGAAAAAAGAACTTGGATGTGAGGGAACAGAGAGGAGAAATTGGCTAGTGAGACTGAAAGAGGAGGCAAACACAGATTGGTGAAGGGAAAGATGCTCTGAAAATTCTTGAACAAATATTTAAACCTTTCCTAGAGGATGGGAACTGGGTCTGGCTGAATTACATGGAATAAGAAGCCCAGGAGAATCAATGCAGTCATATGAACATGTTGGAAAAGGTGAGACACAAAGTGACAAGTTGGGAGTCATAACATACTTTTTTTAGCTTGCAGTGGGCACCCAGCTTCCTAAGTCTCATCTTTCTCTGTTGCCAGATAGTAGCTGCGAAACCCATTGGGGTGATCTATGTGTATTTTCCTCTTCTGCAGCTGGTTTCTATGAATGATGTCAATTTACTTCTGCTGTAAATTATTAAGCTACTTGACAGCACCCTGCTGAGGTCAGCAATGACATCTCTCTCTTTCTTTTACAAGAAACTAAATAGGAAATCAGGCCTTGACAGAAGTAGGTAAGGTAGTTTAAGATGACACTGTCCATTCTGCCAAGAAGTTGATTATTTTTTTCTATGGGGGATTTAATTGTCACCACAGCTGGACCATCACTAGATGAATGTTAAAATATTCCATATGTGCCTACATATATTTCCTAAATTATGAATTGTTTGTTGTGCATTATTTTTTTCATCACATCAGCTTTCCTTATCTGTGACCCTCATGTAAGGAATCTTATGCTGGATACCAGACTTCATATTGCCCCTAGTTCAGTTCAGTGTTCATTTATTTGTGTAATCAAAATACAAAATGAAAAATCACTCTAGATATCTTTTCCAATTTTCATATACTAAACAACAACACACAAAAACAAACAGAAAAATGGCAACGTTTTAACTTTGTAGCCCACCAGTGCCAACAAAGTTTTCCCTTTCATTCAGCATCAAACACAGGAAACTCCATGGAGGTAAATTCTTCCTCTTGCCTACAGCAGAAAAAATTGAAGCCTGTCTTGAGCTAAAACAGTTTATATTTTGTCTTTGCTCTCCAAGTCTTCATACTGCAAGGCTCAACAGAAAGGTTTCAATTACTTGCTAGCACTCTGATCAAGCAGCATTGGCTTGGGATTTTCTTAGAAAAGCCTTTTCATCTTCCTGAAATGGCAGGAATCTGAGAACAATTATCAGAGGAGGAAATTATCCGCAAGCCTAAGAGCCTGCAGGCTGATTATTAAAGCAGTGCTATGCATTTGAGGAGCAATGGCTTTGTAGCAAAGCTGAAGGCTAGGCTGAGGTGATCTGATTGCCCAAAGCGCCATCCAGCCTGGCCTTGAGCACTTCCAGGGATGGGGCATCCACAGCTTCTCTGGGCAAACTGTGCCAGTGCCTCACTACCGTCATAGTAAAGAATTTCTTTATATCTTATCTAAATTGACCCTCATTCTGTTTAAAACCATTCCCCCTTCCTTATCCTGTCACTGCATTCCCTGACAGAGTCCCTTCCCAGCTTTTCTGTATCCCCATTTAGGTACTGGAAGGCCGCTGTAAGGTCTCCCCGGAGCCTTCTCTTCTCCAGGCTGAACAATCCCAATTCCTTCAGCCTGTCTTCACAGGAGAGGTGCTCCAGCCCCTTGTCCTTCTGTGGGCCCCAGAGCTGAAGGCAGAGCTCCAGGTGGGGTCTGACAAGAGCAGAACAGAGGTGGAAAATCCCCTCCCTCACCCTGTTGGCCATGCTGCTTTTGATGCAGCCCAGGACACGGTTGGCTTTCTGGGCTGCAAGCACACATTGCTGGCTTGTGTTGAGCTTCTCAACCACCAGCTCAGGACCTTCTTCTCAGGGCTGCTCTAAGTTCTTTCTCCGCCCAGCCTGTATTTGTGTTTGGGATTGCCCCAGTCCAGATGCAGGAAACTACTTGTGTATTTAGCACATAAAGCAAGGATTTTGGTGGAACAAAGGCCTCAGTGCCCCCAAACCTCAGCCTAGCTGGTGCCTGCTGTCAGCACAGCACTTGGTTTGCCTGAACAGTTTTTTAGCACTGAGAGCTGTCCCAGCTGGGGCCTCACGCTGCCCCATGCTCATCTGGGACAACGGAACAACTCCTTCCTCTGCTTATGCTCACAGAGGGCCAGGCAGCTTATTCTGAGAGATTCGTAATTTCAAGAAAATCCTAACACTAAAAACAAAACAAAGCAAACAAACAAACAAACAAACAACAACAAAAACACCAGATTACTGTTTGTGTATTTTCTTGAGGTTTTCTTCCCATATTCTGCTCAAATAATTTTCAGTGAAAATTTTAGTTCTGCTAAAAGATTTTCTCCTCCACACTGGGCACAAGCTGTGTACCCCACTTTCTTTGTTCTCTTCTGGACCTTGAGAGGATCTGGCACAATAGGAAAGGAAAGGGAAAGTTCCAGTTCCCCACAGCATAGCCCATGAGGCCAGGCCACTTGTATGAACAATATGGTCAAACACCTTATATTCAGTGCCTGTCTGGACCAGCAGTCTCTCGTTTTCCTGTTAAGTCCTTAAAGAACAAGAGCACCACATTTTTTTTTTTTTTCATGAGCCTTATTCTCTCAAAAAAAACACAGATGTAAATGTCTAGCCACAGAAGACCCTAGGCACTAAAATGAATGGATACACCATTCTGTAGGCTTGAATCCAGAGTTTATGCTCTGGAGAGGGATAGTATTCATAACATATAAAGTCCCTGTTTTTAATTTTTCCTATTGGTTAACATTAACCTTCTCCCTGCTTAATGAACGTGTTATGTATTATCCAAGATATCTAATTTTCCTTCTGCTCTTCAAAGGGAGCCTATGTACTTCATAAACACTTCTTTGCACTCAGAGGGTCAATGAACTAAAAATGCTGGTGTCTAAAGGTACCAAAGTCCTCATAGAAAACCAGCTCAGGTACCTCTGGGATAGATTCATATCATGAAGTTTCTTGCCTGTGTATGTAACAAAATTTGGTTTCTCAGTTTACTTGGCTTATCCAAAACATTCACAGCCTGGAGACCTACCATCAGAACAAACAAACAAACAAAACCCCAACAAATAATATTTACAGAATATTTACAAAAGATATTACAGAATCTAAACACTTTTTTTTTTTTTTTTTTTTTTTTTCTTTTTTTTGACACAGAAATGGAGGCATAAAGAACCTTTGTAACACAGTCACAGCAAACCACTGACTGGAGCAATGCCACTTTGCAATTCTGATTAAACACTTTTCCATCCACCCACTGGAGCCATCCAGCATATTCCACTGAAGCCTGTGCAACTAGTTTGCTAATGCTAGTGGTTGAACTAGTTCAATCTATTATAGCTTCTCCTTAATGTGAATGGGACTACAGAGACATACGATTATACTAGATTTATCCACATTTTCCAATTACATTCTTAAGTGTTACAAATGCCTAAGCAGAAGAAATTAAACTTGTTTCAGATTATCTCAACCACATCAGTTATATCATAATCATAGAAATATTGATTGGAAAGAACCTCTGGAGATCCAGCTTCCTACTGGAAACAGGATAATCACCAGTGCTGGATCCAGTCACCTGTATTTGTCCAGCCTAATCTTGGAAACCTTACAAGAATTAAGATTCTACAACTTTGCAGCCATGAGTCAATCTAAGCAAAGAAGCCTACTAATTTATCACTGAATGGAAGGCACCTTTCCAGAGGGAGAACCAGCTCTGGTAATGTAGTCTAGTATTTTGTCTTTGAGAATACTCTGCAAATGCTTAGGGAGAATATGTTAAAGAAGGAGCACGTAGACTGATAGTCTTACAGCAGCTGGGTAAACTAAGGAAAGGGAAGTCTTTTATAAGAATATTACTAAACACAAAAATACAGATATAACCTGAAGCTCAAAATCCCCTCATCACAGGGGAATATTTTTCTGGGAATATAACACAAGCACAAAATGTCACTGATTACTTGCCCTGTTCTTACTCTATTTCTTTATGAGATGTTACTGGCCATTGTAAAATATAGGATAAGTATATCCTATATATATAAGGCTAAAAATACCTTTATTCTTTCCATACCCTATTAAGTTCATCATCTGGGGTTTTGTTTTAAAAAAAAACAACAGGCTGAAAACTGCCAGGTTTGTATCACAGTCTTTAATCTTATAGTGCTAAGAAAGCCAAATATTCCAAATCATGAGATTGTAATCACATGGATCAAGATAGAAAAGTGGGCCAAGACGTTTAAGAAGGATTTCATCAGTGTCAGTCTATGACATTGTTGGTTTCCCTGGGTAGTCCTAAAAATTGTCATATCTTTAAATCTTTCTGCCTCTGCTTCACAAATTCAGTAATAACACTGTTCAGACATGTTTCAAGAACATATACCTAATCTATAGTTACAACCTTCATATGTCATGCTAATAGTTATCATTAATAAATACCTAAATAAAAAAAAAATAGAATTGCATCATCATATATTTGAGGTATACACATTAAAAACATGGCCTAGATCAATTTACAAAATAGAGAATTATATAAAAAATTAAATTAGAAGCCTAATTTAACTGTATCTTTAAAATGGTGGAGCAATGATTATTTCATCTCCAAGTCTTTGAACGGTAGATAGCATCACTTAGATATTGAATATTCTGCGTTCATGTAAAATTATGAAGACAAATTCTTTCAGATTCTCTTTTCCATTATTTTCTTCTTTTTGGACCCATATTGTTTATACACCCGTTGGTTTCTCCTTTCCTGACTCAGACATGCAACATCTCTATTTCTGGGAAAATATTATTGACATTTAGTCCTTGGGTGTCTGTCACTGGCGGGGGGCAGGGTGAGACTATCTAACGCATGGAATGTAGGTCATGAAAAGCTGAGGGCATTCGAGATGTTTTTGAACCAGAAAACAGGCTTTACTGGAATGGGAAAATAAGAAATTAGACAGCTTCATGTGATTTAATTTTAGATGCTTCATGAAACATCACAGCTGCTCCACTGGTAACGTCTTCTCTGGAGACAATGAGCTGAATATTCTTACAATGGCTTACTGCTGGTAGGCGAACTAAGCAAAATTCAGTAATTAAGCAGAGCTCTTTTTTTTTTTTTTTTCCCCCTGTAAAAATACTGGGTACTCATCTTTTATTTTCTCCAGTACAACTTGAGTGTGCATGAAAGCTGCTATGTATATGTTGAAGCTTAGACGCTACCTCATCACCTCCAGCCCCATCCAAGGTGACTGGTAAAGCACACTCAACATTACTGATGAAGGAATTTGGGACAGTTGGAAAGTGCTTCACAAGTTTTTTCCATTTCACTTCTTTCTGGGCGGTCCTTACCAAAGCCTGCTTTGGGCTTTGGCTCTTCTCTACCCAAAGCTGTCCAGAATAACTCCAGTTATATAACATTTGCCAGACACTCATCTGTTCTTCAGACTTTTCCTTTTCACCACATTACCCCAGATTTCCTACCTGCCTAATAGCATTTCCTTCCCTCCCTTCTTGATCAAATTCTTTCCTCAGCTGTCATGATCTCTGTGAAATCCTCTCCATAATATTCATAATTATTTTGTGTCCCTAACTCTTACTTCTGGACTCTAAAGTTAAAACATAATACTGCTCTTTCCCTGACCAAAATCAAATGGATGCCTAACAAGTTACAAAGGGAAATATTCATATCTTAACAGTCGGTACTACCTTAAGAAGCTCTCATTTCCCACAGAGTCAGTGGAGAATAATGTTTTTTCTAACTTGGGCACAGGTACTAGACACAGTGAGTATCCTTAAATAATCCAAAATTTGTGATACTGAAGCCTTAAAAGCATTCATGCAGGAAACATAATTGCTTTCTAGGAAAACAGAAACCTCTTTTCTTGTGGTTCTGTATTCCTGCTAAATTTTTAAGGAGTGAAAAGGGGTGATGACTTGCAATGTATAAATATAAAGCCATTGGTCCTTGCTAGTGGTCGTTTTGATGTTCTGCTCCTCTCCTTCTGCCGCTTATCAAGTGATGTGTACAGAGCATCCCTTTGGCTGCCAGATGTCACGCCAGCTCAGGTGTTAGTCATAGCCTGGGCATGATCCTGAACCCACATCTCCCAAATGGTCACTTGTGTCCTGAAGTCAGGCTTGTACTTCTAATTTCTAATGGTAGCCATGTGGTTACTGAGGATTTTGAAGACTACTGAGCCTACTGATTTCCAAACCAGTGTTTATACAAATGGGAGGCACAGGATGTTTAACGTCTGTCTGCTGCACTCTAAGTGGAGTTACCAGAAACCATGCAATCCTCTATCATTATTTAAACCTCATTTGAGAACAACAGGGTGATTCCATTTTCAACAGTTGTGGCACAAAAAACACAGAACAAGATTATATAACTTCAGTCACCTATCAACAGCTTACAGGGGAATTAGTTAAAAAATTATTTGGGGGTTGGATGTTTCTGATTGCGTGAGTCTAATCTTAAACTAAGCAGCATAAACATTATCAGGAAATAAGAGACATTTTTCAGAAGTTACAGACAAATGTGTATTGCAGGTAATTTATCAGTAAAAAATCCTTTTATGAATCCTCAAATTTGTCTGCAAATGTAATAACGTCAAGGAGAGGAAGCAGTGCTGTAGGATAAATGACACACAACGATCTCTGCACTGGCAGTAAGAATTATACCACGTAGTCATTTGAGGATATGTGTTGTTTGGCTACCTAATTTTTAACAATAAGGGGAAAGAATAGAATATAAAAAAGAAAAGAAAAAAATATAAGAATAAATTTTAAAGTGGCAGTTCAGATTTCCATATGTTATAGTAAATTTATTTGGCTCTTATAAGGATTGGAAAGGAACTATTGCAAAGGATGGATCAGAACAGAGAGTTATTAAAGAGAAAATGAATTTGCGTATAAAAATCCATTCTGAAAATACCATGCCAAGGCCTAGACATTTCAGATTTTCCTGTAATATCCAAAGACAAGAGAATGTACTAAACTGACATTCAGCCCATGGGGAAAAAAAAAAAGGATGGAGGCACTGGTTAAACAGAATGTAACTCCAGATATTAGTGAGGCTGATAAATTTTCCTGGGTAATTAATCCACAGAGGAGAAAAGTTCAGAGGTAAAGCAATTAGGAATGGCTGCACCAAACTGGAGAGACAAGTTAAATCAGATGTTTCAGTTACTGACATGGCTGTATTTCATGTGGACTTTATCACTCAGATTACTACTAATAAAGAATCTTGCAAATAAAATATATTATTGTCAACCTTGATTTAAAAATTAAAAAAAAATAAATCTGATTCAGCTAAGGTATAATACTTAAAACTCTCAGACTGTAACTTCTATCCCAGTTGTTCCAGCTTAAACTGGAACCTTTGAAAATTAACAGACACCCACAGGAATGCAAAATTTCAAAATACAGTACTGAGTACTGTTGCATGTCTTTTTCCACTCGTCTACCTGATATAAAACTAGTAGATTAAAGTAGGATTGCATAGCAGTTTGAATTTAAAAAATCTGGATATGTTATTAAATTCAGACAATAAGCAGTAGCAAGCACAGAGGGAAAATTCTACAATTCAAGCCATGATTTTTCTTTTCAATAACATTTTCGCAGCTCTGCTCTTTATACACATGGAGACTCCTTAAGTTCAGCCTTTCCCCTCTGTAACTCTGGTGATGCAGTTAGCAAGCACATGTACCAGTACTTTAGATCCTTTGAAACGAAACCTTTTCAGCTTCTCCCTTGACAAGAGCTAGTGTGACAGCAACACCAGCTGCTTGGACTTCAACAAGGGCTTTCTTTTAAAAAAAAACGCCACAAGCACACCAAACAGTCAAAATGAGCCTGTAGCAGATACATTCAGCCTGAAAATTAGAGATAAGTCAGGGCTCCAACACCTACAGTGGGTGGGTGTATTATGTAGTTAATGTTAGTAATTGGCAGCATCTTGCTTTAAACAATAAATCAGACATCTCTTTTACTTGACTGAGTGTCAGGTGATCAACTTAAAGAAAGTGCCTGCAAGACTGAAAAGTTCTCAAACTGATAAGAGGTTTACGTCAAAACAACTTCATGCCAGATTTTGCCACATTGAATGCATGCAACAGATAACTTGCAAATCTGCTAATGGCATATGTCATCCCTTGATAACTTCAGTTTATATTACACTTTATCTTAAGGAAAAAAAATCACTGATTTTTTAAAGCTTTATTTCTTGAAATTTCCCCTTTCTACTGGGTTTATTTCTGAAGAAAATAGAAATCTACTTTTCCCTGGAAGCTAGCAGACGGGATATTTCAGAATATGTATTTGGCTCTAGAAAATAATTAATGGACCCTGAAAGGTGTTGTCTGGTCAGTATTGTAGTCACTCCATTTTCACATTTCCTCCATAATAAAGCTGAAAGGCACGAAGATTTTTCCTTGGCTGCTTGCAATATCTGCACTATGGAATGAACACAATCACTCGAGCCGCAAGATTGGCCATGACTCTCATGTTGATACTAATGAGGTTCCTGGTATAATTTCCATACCCCCTCTAAGCCAATGCTATAAATAACAATCAACACAGCCTTACATGGCTAGGTCTTGATAAAGTTTCTGATGGTGCCAAAATATCCCATGCCAGATGCTTTTAATAAAGCAATTTCCATCTTATGGAACTGTGTTTGCATTACTCTCATCCTTCTGAGCTGCTTGCAGTGATGGTTGCCATTGGGTCAGCTTTTTTCCCCTTTCTTGCCCTTTGCTTCTGTATAAGCAATAGCATCATTATTCCCTGGAGCCACCCACAAAGAAGAAAGGATATGTATGGACAACCCCTTTCTGAGCACATCTCACATTGATTTAGGACTTTGTTCCATCAGGAGAGCCCATTCAGTGCTCACTTCTACTGTCTTTAGGAAAAAAAAAGAAAAAAAAAAAAAAAAGAAAAAAAATCACTAAAAACAGCCAGAAACTCAGTGCAATTAAAAAAATCAGGAGATAGGAAAGGACTCTAAAGCCAAAATTAACCCAGGAACATTGCAACCATGGCAATTCTTGAATCTTTTTTGTCACAGCAACACCTTTTTCACCATTTCTCCAATATTGGTTTAGTTAAGGCAATTCACTGGGAGATAGGAGACACGAGTTTGAGCTCCCTTAATCACAGAATTGAATCAAAGCCTGATTTCACATTTCCTGGACAAGCAGCAGTGTCACAAGTATACTGTATTGAAAGGGTGTATGCAGAAGGTAGTATGATCAATAATGGAAGATATAGAAGACTCCCATAAAATAGCTTTAATCTGATCCTTAGCAGTGTGTATGTTTTTGTTTGTTTCCTATAAAAAAGAGGCATGGAGTTTAGACATTTCTCAGCATTGATGACACTTTAGAGAGATTTCAATATTGTGATACCTCAATACTTAATCTCAGTTAAGACATAATTTGAGATAATTTATCAGACTCTGTTCCTCATATTCTAGTTTAATCAGACTGGATGTTTGTTTTTTCCTTTGGGGCAGAAATCACACCCTGCTCACAGGATACTGAATAAGAAATTCAATTTTTCCCCATTCTTGCTCCTAGTGCAATCAGCTAACATATTTATTGTGATTCATGAAACGGATCTGTTGAGAACTTAAAGGTCAATCAGCCTGAATGAACTAATTCCATCTCCTATGCAGAAATGAAGAAATAAAAGTCATGGAAAAGCAACAACAACAACAAAAGACATTTTCCATAATGTTTGTTTTCCATTCAGTACAAAAGTGAGGCAATTGCTGTCCCTTCCTGCTCTTAATGAGGGAGGTTGGACCTGACTGCAGCACATCTGCTGTATGGGGTGGACTGACAGATATTCCCTATAGCCCACACTGGGATAAGGTCTTCAGCACAACATCAGAGAAGCTGAGATGGAGATGAGAGTTTGCATGCAAGCTGTAGGAACGATCCCAGAACTGCTCAGTCCATGACAACTTCTGTTCACTGGCTTCTACCTCCGCAGCTCTGTAGTTGCACTATAGTTGGGGTTAGGAAATTTCACAGATGAAGTCTTTTACTATTGATGAGGGAGAAGTAGAAAAAAAAATGTATTCCCACACTCTTGTTTGTGCGTTAAGCCATATGCCAGGCACACAAACAATCTCAGCCTAAATTCTCAAAGCTTTTGGGAAATACATGAAACCACAAATCCAGGCTCGGTCAGAGTGAGTGTGTGAGTCAATACACTTATTTAGAGTTCAGTAATAGCTGGGCTCAGACCACAGACTACAGGCTGTGCATGCACAGAGTAGTCAGTTGCTGCTCTGAAGAGGTACCAGTAGGAAAGAAGACCCAATTCAGTGCAGTACATGGAGCAGTTACTTGTCTATTTTTTCAAAGTAGTATTTGTATTCATTTATGTCCCAGAAAGAAAAGGGGAAAAAAAATCTTGTAACAGTTGTATCAGAACTACATCTACTTTATTTAGAACTGGAAAGTAGGGTTGTAAAGGTCATTTTCTGAGATCTGATAGCTCTTTACTAACGGATAGAATTTTATTACACTCTGCTGAGGATCAGATTAAAGCTATTCTATGGGAGCCTTCTAAATCTTCCATTATTGGCCATATTACCTTCTGCATCACCATAAATGGGTTTAGAAAAGTAACAGGAAGAAAAAAAAAAAAAAAAAAAAAAAAAAAAAAGCTGATCTAATTGCAGAAGTAAGCAAGTACAGACTCAATATTCAAGGCAACAATAAAATGCTATGGGCTATTTTTTCAATTTTCAGCCAAAGATTTAAGAAACCTTGTTTAAAAACAGTCTTGCAGAAGGTCACCAATAATTGTGAGATTCTCCCAGGGGAACAAAACATCTGTTGTAAAGAAACAGTTGTCACAAATTCATAGAGTTAGAAAAATACATCTATTTCATACTCAAAACCTATTGAACAATAAGGTACTCTTGCAAGAGATGGCATGTAAATAATTTCAACACGTATAAGAAATGTGTCTCCAGGCTGTAACAGACTAAGTGTTGTCATTGAAGTTAAATCTTTCTGTTCGTATATCCTACTCCATAAAAACCATTATGAAACTGACTTTCCTATTGGTTCATATTTTATCTTGCTTCAGCAATCTATATTGGAAATCCTGTCCTGTTTATTCCATGTTTATACATCTGGGGTAGACTGACAAACTCTCACAGTAATAGAGACTTGGACCAAATGTTGCTATTGCAACTTATTCTAATTTCTCTTTCAAGTAATCACAGTTACTTGTGCCTTTATATTTCTCACTTCAACATCAGCAGTGTTTATGTATTTAGTCTAAAAGCCTTCATCCATTAGGAAATATTAACGCAAAATACTGTAGTCCATCTCAGTGACAACTTGGGTACAACACTGACTCCCCACACACTTCAAATGAAGCTCAAGGTCCTGATCCCTTTACTCCACAATTGTCAATATCTGAACTAAGTATATTTATAATTAAGGAAACTCTTAAGCTAATCTGAAATTCATCCTGATCAGGGTAAAACTCTTTTGATTTGATTTAGCTAAAAACTATAAGTCACTGCTTAATCATGTTACTTTTATTGATTGCATGTTCTTCCTGAGGAGAGAATCAGAGAATAACAAGCTATGACTGCACAGTCACATTTTATTTATTCAGTCACATATTTATTCATTAGAATAGAATAGAATAGAATAGAATAGAATAGAATAGAATAGAATAGAATAGAATAGAATAGAATAGAATAGAATAGAATAGAATAGAATAGAATAGAATAGAATAGAATAGAATAGCCAGTGGTCCACATTTAATTTGATTTATCTGCAATTTGATTCTTGCAATGTTTCAAAGGGATCTAAACACTTTTAGCTTGGTTTCTTCAGAAGGAGTCAAAGTAGTAATTTATACAGATCCTAAAACTGGCTGTATATTTTCCAGCTGGTCAGCTGGCTCAAATCCAGGTCACCCCTTCATGTAAAATTATAGCTGTTTTGTGACAAATGTAAAAGGAGTTTGTTGCTCTTAGTCCAGTTCTCAGCAGTTTGCTATTGTAATCACAAAGGCAAAACCTTGTCTGTAGTTGCAAGAAAGAGGAAAGTGATTGATTGGTGTCTGGATTTATTTTTTGGCTTCTTCATATCACTTCTCTGGTTCACCACTAAAAATGAGTTCAGCAGTATCTATCAGCTTACCTTTTCCCCTAAATTGCCCTCCCCCCCCAAAAAAAAAAAAAAAAAAAAAGTCTATTTTGGGGAATTTACTATTTTCCATGCTAAAAGAAATTTTTCATGTGGTTTCCTTTCATGAGAGCTAATGAATAAATAATGCCTTACTAAGTTTCCTCTTAGATTTACAGTATTGTATGCAGGTAATAACAATGTAGAAACTCTCATTAAAAAGTCAGAATTTCTCAGAATTTTCTGCTCTGAAATAATCCCTTTCTTTGCAAGATACTTCCCCATGCTTTTTTGCTACAATTATTTGGAAAAGATGGTTTGGCAAAAAGGAATTTTTGGGAGTGGGAAGGCAGGGTTCACAAAGCTAGAGGCTATTTAATTTGATGACCTACCGTAAGTGGTGAGGCACATGAAATATAGTTCTAGTATGATCTCTAATGGGTCTTCTGAATGCTTTAGTAGTAGGAAGGCTGGATGCCTTCTTGCATCTTGAGGAATCAAAGAAAACGGAATAAATCTTGTCTTCTATTTTTCTCCTGAAAACTGGCTTGCTCAGAAGTCTTGCCAGTATCAAAATAGCTGCCTGAAGAGTTTATATTGCATAATGTGCACAAATTACTTGACTTATATTAAAGTCACCTGTTGCTATATCATTCTGTGCATAAAAATAAAGAATACCAGCCAGTTTGTGCATAATCTCCTTTCTAACAGATTTATGAGGAGGCTGACAGGTGACTCGTAGTTAGCCACTTCCAGCGCACCTTAAAGCTGTCAGCTGTTTTTCATAGTGCAAACACTCCCAGCTTTCCAAACAGCTCCCAGATGTCTCTGACCTTCCAGATTCAGATGCGTTGTTAACGTGCGCAGATATTTATGAGGATTTTTTTCCTGTTCCTGGTTGTTCGCATGTTGAGATACTTTGCAGATGGCCAATAATAAAGGCTGTTTGCCAAAAAGCCGACCATTTCAGACAAGCGTCTGCTCATGTTGTTGTGGATCGTTGTGCAGATAAGATCTGTCAGCACAGACACAATTTCTGCATAATAACGCTTTACAAAGTCAGCCAGGCCCTTTTGCTACTGGCCAGAGGCACACGTCTACCTGCTTGAGATCAGTCTGAGGGACACACCATAGTCAAGCTCTCGACACAGCCTAGAGATGTGATTAAAGCCATAGACTTCGAGAACTTGCCATTACTTGGTGCCCTTTTGTTTTCTTGGATGGCAACAGATCATATTAATGGATCTGTCATATTAATATATCCAAATATTAATGCAATCTTCTTTAAATATTTCATAACACGTAGGAAAGAGACCAGCAGGTCACATTTCACAAAATATTTCTCATTGGAGGGAAATTTCATTTGGGACTTTTTCCCTCCAAGTCCTATAAAAATGGAGTACATCCTTTCCCTTTGACTGCTTCCAGTTTTTATTCAAGTACTAGAAATTTAATCTCACAGAGTTAAAAGAAAGTGGAAGATCTTCAACCAAGGCTGAATTTATCTTGTTTGGCATTAGCTCTGCGTTTTTCCTATGAACTGCATTAGTTTACAGAGAAAAAGAAAAAGAAAGGTCCAAGGGATAATTTTATTTTTCTTACTATTCTATCTTAAAATTATAAGAGCCTTAATCCCCTGTTTTCTGGCTGAAAATTGACACAAACCAAACATACATAAAAAAAAAAAAAAAAAAAGTTTTCTGACAAAGGAGAAACAGAGAGCATGAAATGAAGCCAGGAAAGCAAAACCTGCTGGACATTGGACAATGGATTGTGGCTTATCAAGATCAAATAATAATAATCAATGAAATTTAAATTGTCAGCTGAAATGCAGTCCAAATTAAACATTGGGAGGCTTAGAGACATCATCCTGGGTAATTGGGCACGTTGCCTTTGCCCTGCTGAGACACTGAATTCAGACATCTATAAAAGCACATATTCACAGTCATGAACTACGGTTTCAGTGACGAGACTGAAAACCAGAGAGGAGGCAATCTCCATTTAGACATCTATTTTGTTGTAGACCACACAGGCTCACTGAGCCTCTTTTTTTTAGTGGTGGTGGTGGTGTTTTTCTTTTTTAATCGCACAGAGACAGCATTTGTGATTTGATAGCAGAATATTATTTGCCTGAGTGCTTCATGTCAGTAACCAGTGACAGTAAATGTATGGGGCTGAAGCATAAGGAACGTTGAACAACTAATCCAGCATCACTGTATGGAATATATTTGAATTGCAAACCCCCTAATTTTCAAATGAGTTTCAGAAAACATTTTATCTGCACTACAGTTTATTTACCTTAGCCACCTCCTCTTTTGCCTTCATATTGTCACACAACTCATTCCTGTGGTCTGCATGAAATGCAAACAAAATTCTTTTTTTATTTTTTCCTCCCCCAGACATTCAGATCAGTTTATCATTTCCAATTTCAACTCATTATATGAGCTGCTAAGTTATTAGCATGACTCAAAGATCACATCACAAGCTATCCTTGGATGCTTATTTATATGCTTATTAATTAGAAGGCCTTAAAAATGTCAGGGATCTTCCAGTCTCACCTGAAGCAATCCATGGAGCATCGCTACAGTTCAAAGGTTTACAGAAAATTAACATGAATCATTAGACAGTTTATAAAACAGCTGGATAAGAGTTATCTGTATCTGCTGATAAAACAATAAAAAATAAACAAAACTAGCTCTAGATATAGCTGTCTAACTGCACCCTGAGTTACTGTTAAACTACAAAGAATTTCAGCACCATCCTATTGATCACCACATGTGGTGTAATCTCATTTGATAATACCTCTGCACTAATCACAGAAGGAAATATCTGTCAGACAATGTGTTTTCTGCACTATTGCCAATACTCTGAGCAGGGTGTTTTATCTGACAAGGGTCAGTTAGAACAGCTGTTTTTAAGTTCCCAGTAT